>NW_012113030.1:298440-315570 GCF_000951035.1 Colobus angolensis palliatus | reverse complement strand
GAGGTCAGGAGATCGAGACCATCCTGGCTAACACGGTGAAACCCCGTCTCTACTAAAAATACAAAAAACTAGCAGGGCGAGGTGGCGGGCGCCTGTAGTCCCAGCTACTCTGGAGGCTGAGGCAGGAGAGTGGCGTAAACCCGGGAGGCGGAGCTTGCAGTGAGCTGAGATCTGGCCACCGCACTCCAGCCCGGGCGACAGAGCAAGACTCCGTCTCAAAAAAAATAAAATAAAATAAAAATAATAATAAAAAAATAAAAAGAATATACTTTGGGTTATTTTTGGTCTCTTTTAGTGAAAAAAAATCGGAAGCAGAGAATGAAAAAGTAAAAATTTAAATTCCTGAAATTTCTAGTGCATAAATTCAACAGTAAATCTGACTAATGTTAAATATGTAGACAGTAAATCTTTGTGCACTGCAGTAGTAAGAGAGTAGCCTGTGAAAGTTATCCAAATGGAAAGCAGAAAGGAAATGGGAAGTGATTTTACTCTGAAAGAAAACCAAAAGGTGAAAGAGTCAAACAGTAAATAGGACAGGCAAGAATACTCAGGTAGAAATCTTGGGGATATCCCGGGAACATTCATCAGCTCAAATGACGTGTCTTGTACATCTCATTGGTGGTTTTCCCTCCACTGTCTAACTTATACAAATATCTGAGTAACTCAAGAGCAACGTACAACTGGAAGATGAGTCATTCCACCAGTAATCAATGAGATTAAGGGAAATTCTATTTTCCTGTGAACTTTGGCAGTTTGAATCTGTTTCATTATTCCTACTAGGAATCACGACAAATCCAGGTTTGCATACTTTTTCTTCTGCCATTATTAAGCAAATAATAGTAAGTTAAGTGGTAGGTAATTTCCCATCCTCAAAAAACATATCAGTCTCATAAGGAGGCAGAATTACCGGCATGGTTAAACAGCATTTGTTACTGAGTCCAAAGATGTGGGTTTGAATCCTGACTTTATCATTTAACCTGTGTGGTTTCAGCAAGTTACCGAACTTTTCTGAGCCTCAGTTTCCTCATTTGTCAAGGAGAGAAAATACTCATTCCCTCAAAGTTACTGTAAAGATTAACTGAAATGGTGGCTATGACATAATAAATGTAAGCACTGGATTATTTAATGTATAAATAACCATATTTATTACACACACCTACTGGATGCCATGCATTGTGGAAAATACGCAAAAGGGTGTCCTGTCCCTCAGAGTTTCTAATCTGGTTGAAATAACAATAGACACTAACGTGAAAAACTAAACACTAAGACAAGAACACATAGTAGAGGACCAATAGCCAGATGTGTGCCAGGGTTAATAAATGCTACAAGTTCAAAGGAAGAAAAGATAAATGCAGACTACAGAGGTCAAAAAAGGCTGTGTGACAGAAAAGGGACTGAGATAGCCATGAAGGAAAAACAGGATTTGGAGGTAGAAGTATATTTTAGATAAGGGGAAAAAGAAGAGGAAGAAAATACAAAGCAGTCTAGAGCCACTAATTAGCTGGCACTGGCTGAAGCAGTGTCTCTAGAGGAGAATGGTAAGCAATACGGCCTGAAAAGTAGGCTGCGGCCAAACTGAAGGAATTACTTTCAGGGCAGGAATGGGTAACTGCTGAAGGTTTTGAGGCAGGGGAGTAACAGGATTACATCAGTGTTTTGAAAAGAATGACCTGGAGTGCAAGATCCACTGCTGCTTAGGAGAGGAGCGTCAACAGTAGCACTGTGGTTCCTCTGTGGATTTCTTCTGTTGGAATCTGGACGACTGGAATGATGGAAATGTGTGGGATCTGCCAATCTCCGAAATCAAGTATTCAGAGAATCAGTGAAGAGAAGGTTTGAATTCACACTTATGGTAGTGGGAAATCCAGGAAAGACAACATTAATCTACTCATGATTCCTCATAGATTTGCTTTCTCCAGAATATCCAAGTCTTTCTCATAGAATTATTACTAAAAAGACTGTACAGGAGGAACAATCCAAAGTTTTAATCAAAGAAGGTAGTGTTAAGTTGCTGCTTACAATAGTTGATACCCCAGGATTTGCAGATGCAGTAGATAATAGTAATTGCTGGCAGCTCATTATCGACTACATTGATAGTAAATCTGTGGACTACCTAAATGCAGAATCATGAGTGAACAGATGTCAGGTGCCCGATAACAGGGTGCAGGTTTGTTTATACTTCATTGCTCCTTCAGGACATGGAATTAAACCAGATAATAACTTTAAAACAGATAATGAAAGAAATCTAAGAACTTAAAACATACAAATTTCCAGAAACAGATGAAGAGGACAACAAGCTTGTTAAAAAGATGAAGGACCATTTACCTCTTGCTTAGGTAGGTAGTAATACTGTATCATTGAACTTAATGGCAAAAGGGTTAGGGGAAGGCAGTATCCTTGGGGTGTTGCTAAAGTTAAAAATGGTGAACATTGTTTTTACAATTTTATGAAATATGTTAATAACACATATGCATGATTTGAAAGACGTTATTAAATGCCCACTATGAAAGCAGAAAACTGGCAGTTGTGACTTATAATGTAGTTGATAACAAATAAGGGCTAAGAGACTTCTGGCACAAATGGAAGAAGAAAGGAGTATGTAGCTAAAATGAAGACGATGGAGCTGGAGATGGAGCAGGTGTTTGAAATGAAGGTCAAAAAAGCTCAAAAACTGAAGGACTCTGAAGTTGAGCTCCAATGGCAGTGCCATGAGCAAATGAAAAAGAAGCATAATACAAAGAATCAGAGAAAAAACATTGTCAGTTTGAGGATGAGAAAGCAAACTGGGAAGCTCAACAACATATTTCAAAACAACAAAGCTCTTTGAGAACCTTCAAAAAGAAAAAGAATAAAGAGAAGATCTTTTAAACTATTGACCAAGAGTTACGCATTATTAATAGTTACCAATATTCCAACTTGGACATCAGTGTTTGTTGGATCCATTTGACCAATTTACACCAGTTTTATCCACAGTGACAGATTTAACAGCATGACAAAAATTATCTTCTTGTTGTTCTTAATGGAGATTAAGATGCCTTGAATTGTTTAGGGTGTTGGGTACTTATTAATAGAAACTAACAGGCCAGGCACTGTGGCTCACACCTGTAATCCTACCACTTTGGGAGGTCAAGGCGGGCGGATCACTTGAGGTCAGGAGTTCGAGACCAGCCTGGCCAACATTCTGAAAACCTGTCTTTACTGAAAATACAAAAATTAGCCGAGTGTGGTGGTGGGTGCCTGGGTTTTAAATACTAGTTTAGCTTCACTGATCACATAGTTTACAGTAATAATGAATGCTGTGGTTTGGATCTGATCATCCAGCTCTGCTAATCTGGTCCTTAATAATCAGTTCTTGTTTACTAATAGTCATTTCACGTTTCTCTGATTGCAAGTGGAGAAGCATTGTACCATCAACACAATGGTGAATGACTTGGGAAGAAACCACATCCAAAAATATCCAAAGGTCTGGCCCATGTTTAGGATAGGCTCCTAAGTATATTTTGAAAAAAATGAACGTCCGGGCACGGTGGCTCATGCCTGTAATCCCAGCACTTTGGGAGGCTGAGGCAGGAGGATCACGAGGTCAGGAGATCGAGGCCATCCTGGCTAACATGGCTAATGTTTCTACTAAAAATATAAAAAATTAGCCGGGCGTGGTAGTGGGTGCCTGTAATCCCAGCTACTCGGGAGGCTGAGGCAGGAGAATGGTGTGAAACCAGGAGGCGGAGCTTGCAGTGAGCTGAGATCGCGCCACTGCACTCCAGCCTGGGTGACAGAGCAAGATTCCGTCTCAAAAAAAAAAGAAAAGAAGAAAGAAAAAAATCAACTACCGTTAATAGGACAAGAAATATTGACATTGACTAGAAAAAAAAGTATTAATTTATGATAAGAACTTTCACCTAAGTCTAATGACGCCTGAGCATCTACTCTGCGAATAAGTTCTTTTCAATTCCCACTGACATTGTATCTGGGAACATTGTACCTTGATATGGCCTTACCATATTTTCTTGAAAAATATCCTCTGCCTATTTTTCTCATTTTGGAAAATTCTGCAGGTTAAGTAATCAAGACAAGCATTTATACTGTATGAATCTGCAAAGAAACTACAGTATTTTTATTAATATGACAGAATGCACTTTTGCCATTAGTGGTTTTTCAGTCAGCTTGCAAAGAATCACACTGTTAAAGCAGTGATCAGCCTAGAGAGAAGCCTGCTTTTGAGACAACCTGAGTTATCTGCTAATTCAAAACATCTGAACAAAAATACTCCTGGCACAAATACAATGAACTCATTACAAAAACAAAAACAAAAATAAAACACCTACGTTTAATTTAGCCCTGTAGGTAGCTTAATCCATACGCATTCCACCCTTCCAATTATAAGTCTCTGAAAGAAAAGCCAGAACTCCTAAATGCAGGAAATCACATTTTACTTCTCTGCAGCTGCTTCATAGCCAAGGAAAATGCAAAAACAAAGAGGAAATGCTCCGGAGATCTTGTAAAGAGTGGAAATCCCCTCACTCCACATCTCCCAATTAGCACTGTTGGGGACATAGGCTCTCAGGTTCAAGTTTCCCTTTGTGTAAAGCCTAACCATACCAGAATTAATCTGCAGTTGCCACCTGTGATAAAAGCAGGGGTTGTGCACATTGGAGCATTCCACACTGCCTCTTTAGCTATAGCTTTTACCACACAATGGATTAACCTGTACAGGATTTTTTAAAAACCTGTACAGGATTTTTTAAAACTCCTCCCCTAACCCAGAAAAAAAATGTTAATAACCTCTTTGCAAAGCAAAAACAATGCAGTACAGTAGGAAACCTTTATAGAACTGACTCTGAATCTAAATTAGTTCTATTCTATTAAGAAATTTTATCTTGTGCATTTCAAAAATGGAAAAAGAAACATGTGCAAATGTCATGACAATTTTCAACATTTAAAAAGTATCATATGCTTTAAGAAGGGGACTTTCACTCTCTATAGTGGTATTTTTGAACCGGTTATATCCTTTCTAATGAATATATACTATATATATTATAATGAACATATAATATGTTTACTTGAGGAAATCTTTACTATAGGAAGATGTTGCTTCTGCATGAAAATCACTAAGAAAGCATTGTTTTATAATCTCCCTTTTCATAACTTCTATCCTGAAAGCATATGTGTATTTGTCAGCTTTTTTTTTTTTTTTTTTTAAAATAGACACGGGGTCTCACTATGTTGCCTAGGCTTGTCTCAAACTCCTGGGCTCAAGTGATCCTCCTACCTCAGCCTCCCAAAGTGCTGGGATTACAGTCGTGAGCCACCACAGCCAGCACTTTGTCAGCTTTTAAAAAAAGATTTTCAAGATGAAAATCTTAAACATATATAAAAGCAGACAGAATAGTATAATAAATCCCCATGAACCCATAAACTAGCTTTATCATCTCATGACCAATTTTGTTTCATATATAACTCCATCTATTCCATCCCCTATTTCCCAGTTATTTTTGAAGCATATCTTAGACATCACATCATTTCATCCATAAATATTTCAGTGTTTAGCTCTGAATCTAAAGACTTTGGGCCAGGCACGGCGACTCACGCCTGTAATCCCAGCACTTAGGGAGGCCAAAAAGGGCAATCACTTGAGCCCAGAAGTTCGAGACCAGCCTGGGAAAATGGTGAAACCCCCTCTCTACAAAAAGTACAAAACTTAGCCAGGTGTGGTGGTACGCACCTGTAGTCCTTGCTACTTAGGAGGCTTAGGTGGGAGGATCACCTGAGCCTGGGAGGTTGAGGGTATGGTGAGCCGTGATTGTACCACTGCACTCTAGCCTGGGTGACAGATTGAGACCCTGCCTCAAAAAAAAAAAAAAAAAAAGGAGTTTTAACTCACTAACATTATTAACCCTAAATAAAAATCAACAAATTTTTTTTTTTTTTTGAGACGGAGTCTCGCTCTGTCGCCCAGGCTGGAGTGCAGTGGCGCGATCTCGGCTCACTGCAAGCTCCGCCCCGCCGGGTTCACGCCATTCTCCTGCCTCAGCCTCCCAAGTGGCTGGGACTACAGGCGCCCACCACCTTGCCCGGCTAGTTTTTCATATTTTTTAGTAGAGACGGGGTTTCACCGTGTTAGCCAGGATGGTTTCAATCTCCTGACCTCGTGATCCGCCCCTCTCGGCCTCCCAAAGTGCTGGGATCACAGGCTTGAGCCACCGCAAAAATTTCTTAATACCTCCAATAACTGGTGTTCAGATTCCCGATTGTTCAAATCAGGAACTAAGGGTCCAATATGATCCATACACTGCAAATGGTTGCTTTATCTCAAATTGCTTTTATCTATAGGTCATTGCTCATCTCTTTCTCTTTTTTTTTTTTTTCAATTGATTTACTGGAAGAAACTGGGTTGTCCTGTAGTTTCCCACAGATGGTATTTGGTAATTGTACCCTTGAGGCGTAATTTAACATATTCCTCTGCCCCCTGTATTTCCAGTAAATTAGTAGTGAGCTCTAGATGCTTGATCAGATTCAGGTTTGATATTTTCATGTACCAAATCCTTAACTCTCCTATTTCCTATTTCTTAAAAGCTTGAAGAACCACGAGCCATATTTCAACCTATAGCTAAAAAGTAGTGTTGGTTAATAAGGAGGTGTCATGTGCTCCACTCAAGACATAACAACTTGGAATTTCTCCCTTTAGATATTAAGGAAAGGAGAGAGGTAGACTAAAGAGCTTCACATCATCAAAACCTCAGCAATGATTTGATGTTGCCTTCTTTCCCTCCCAAACTGACACTGTGCTACATACAGTATCTGCACTTTTAATTCACCTAAATCACAACTTCCTGTCCTACTCTGCACTGTCTTTGGGGCTCCACTCTCATCTCTGCTCCCACTAGGAAAAGCTGACCTTATCTAACTTTTCTTAACACATAACTAACTATATGTATGTGTTAGTTAGAAAGCCTTAACATTGCAGAACTGGAGTGGGCTTTGGAGATCATCTGGTCCAATTGTCTCTGTTTAAAGACCAGGAAAAAGAACAAAGTGCTTAAGTAACTTTCCCAAGGTTATTATAAAGATAGATGTTAAGTTAGTTAATATTTATAAAGTACTCATAACAGTGACTAGCTTCTAATAACCCTTATATAAATATTTGCTTTTTAAAAAGCAAGTTAAAATTAGTTAACAAACAGAATTAGTATTTGAGTGAGGACCTCTTAACCTTCTCTAAGAATACAAATAATACTCCCTTCTACTTTGCAGTTTGGGGGAATAATGCACTCTACATATACCTAAACATTCCAGATGACTGAGGCATGCTCCTTTAAACATCCAATTTTATTTCATTTTAATCTTTTAAAGTCAAGATAATCCAAGATGGAAACTGTTGTCAGAAATATAGTATATAGTTTCCTTCATCAAATGAAGAACACTGAACAATATCTTATTAAATTTTTCAGTGACCCTTTCATTATGAATACAGGGAAGCTTAATGAATAGAACTCATATTTGGAAATCAGACAGATGTGCATTCCAATCTTAATTCTGTTACTTACAAACCTTGCTTGGCAAGTCACTTAACCTCTCTGAGGTTTAGCAAAAAAGGGGAGGCTGCCTTCCTTGTAGTATTGTCACAAAAATTAGACTTTGCACACTCCCACCTTGTTTAAACCTTGTAAAGGTGACTTTATCCCTCTGTCTCTAGCACACTACTCCACATACAATGTTCCACTTGAGCACCCCCCTCAGATCAGCCCCTCAAAATGTTCTCTATGAAAAATCACCAACCCAACTCTAAAACAGCAGCAGCCAAACACCCATACCCACACATAATTCTCATTTCCTTGTAAAGCCAAACTCAGCTATGCTTTAGCAGGAAAGTACACTGCTTCAAGCTAAATCTCATAAAAAAGACTGGATCCCAGCTGGTAGAATTTCAGTCAAGTGTTACATAAAAGAAAAACAATGAATAAGGAAAGCATTTGACGTTGGGAAGGCCACTGCTAGGAGTGACCTGCTTGTCCTTTTAAGTTTTTAACCTTTCTAAAATTCTGAATTCATTGATTTTTCTAGAAGTTTCACATTTTTGGCCAGAATTCTTGCAACACACTTGAATGGTAATTGTTTTAGGGCACCAGAAACTGTGCTGCTGTAAGACAGTAAACTTAATCAATAAATGTTGTGTGACTTCTGATTGCTCCACCAACAAGCCATTTCCCCATCTTTCTCCCTCTGTTCAGGCCTCCCTATTACCTGAGACACAACAATATTGAAATTATGCCAATTAATAATTCTACAATGGCCTCTAGGTGTTCACGTGAAAGGAAGAGTCTCAGGTCTTATACTTTAAATCAAAAGCTAGAAATCATTGAGCTTAGTGAGGAAGGCATGTCAAAAGCTAAGACAGGGCTAGGCATGGTGGCTCATGCCTATAATCCCAACATTTTGGGAGGCCGAGGCAGGTGGATCACTTGAGGCCAGGAGTTCTAGACCAGCCTGGGAAACATGGCGACACCCCATCTCTACTAAAAATTAGCCGGGTGTGGTGACACATGCCTGTAATCCCCAGCTACTCGGGAGGCTGAGGCATGAGGATTGCTCAACTGAACCTGGGAGGCAGAGGATGCAGTGAACCGAGATTGTGCCACTGCACTCCAGCCTGGGTGACAGAGCGAGACTCTGTCTCTCCGCCTCAAAAAAAAAAAGCTAAGATAGGCCAAAGCTAGGTACCAAACTTTACAAATGCAAAGTTCTCGAAAGAAATTAGAAGTGCTACTTCAGTGAACCAATAAATAAGAAAGCAAAATAGCCTTATTGCTGATATGAAGAAAGTTTTAGTGGTCTGGATAAAAGATCAAACCAGCCACAACATTCTCTTAAGCCAAAGCCTAATCCAGAGCAAGGCCTGAATGCTTCAATTCCACAAAGGCTAAGAGAAGTGAGGAAGTTGCAGAAGAAAAGTTGGAGGCTAGCAGAATTTGGCTCAAAAGGTTTAAGAAAATAAGCAATCTCCATAACATAAAAATGCAAGGTGCCAGGCATGGTGGCTCAATCTGTAATCACAGTACTTTGGGAGGCTGAAGCAAGAGGATCACTCGAGGTCAGGAGTTTGAGACGAGCCTGCACAGCATAGCAAGATCCTATCTCTACAAAAAATTTTAAAATGATCCAGGTATTGTGGTATGCTTGTAGTCTAGCTACTCGGGAGGCTTAGATGGGAGGATTGCTTGAGCACAGGAGTTCGAAGCCCCAATGGACTATGATCATAGCACCACACTCCAGCCTGGATGACAGAATGAGACACTGTATTAAAAAAAAAAAAAAATTAAAAAGTGTAACATATAGGCTGCTGGGAGGTTACGGGCAAAGACGGGTGGAACCAACACAAAAAACAAAACAAGTGCCAGGTGAAGCATCAAGTACTGATGTAGAAGCTGCAGCAAGTTATCCAGAAGATCTAAGTAAGATCACTGATGAAGGTGGCTACACTAAACAACAGATTTTCCGTGGAGACAAAACAGCCTTCTACTGGAAGAAGATGCCATCTAGAACTTTCATAGCTAGAGAGAAGAAGTCAGTGCCTGACTTCAAAACTTCAAAGGACAGGCTGACTCTCTTGTTATGGGCTAATACAGCTGGTGACTTTAAATTGAAGTCAATGCCCATTTACCATTCCAAAAATCTCAGGGTCCTTAACAATTATGCTAAATCTCCTCTGCCTAAGCTCTATCAATGGAACAAAGCCTGGCTAACAGCACATCTGTTTACAGCATGGTTTACTGAATATTTCAAGCCCACTGTGGAGACCTACTGCTCCAAAAAAAAGACTCTTCAAAATAATATTGCTCAGTGACAACGCATGTAGTCACCCAAGAGCTCTTATGGAGATGTATAAGGAGATGAAGGTTGTTTTCATGTCTACCAACACAACATCCATTCTAAAGCCCATGGATCAAAGAGTAAATTCGACTTTCTGGCCTGATTATTTGAAAAATATGTTTTGTAAGGCTATAGCTGTCATAGACAGTGATTGCTCTGAAGGATATGGGCAAAGTCAATGGAAAACTTTCTGGAAGGGATTCACCATTCTACATGCCACTAAGAACATTTGTGATTCATGGAAACAGGTCAAAATATCAACAGTAACATGTTTGGAAGAAGTTGACACCAACCCTGATGGATGACCTGGAGGGGTTCAAAATTTCAGTGAAAGAAGGAACTGCAGATATGGTGGAAATAGCAAGAGAACTAGAATTAGAAGTGGAGCCTGAAGATGTGACTGAATTGCTTCAATCACAAAATAAAACTTGGATTAGGAATTTCTTCTTATGGATGAGCAAAGAAAGTGATTTCTTGAGATAAAACTCACTCCTGGTGGACACATTGTAAATATTGTTAAAATGATAACAAAGAATTTAGAATATTACGTAAACTTAGTTGACAAAGCAGCAGCAGGATTTGAGAGGACTGACTCCAATTTTGAAAACAGTTCTAATGTGGTAAAATGCTTTCAAAAAGCACTGCATGCTGCGGAAAAATTTTCTGTGACGAGAAGAGTCAATTTGTGTGGCAAACTTCATTATTGTCTTATTTTAAGAATTTGCCACACAGTGGCTCATGCCTGTAATCCCAGCACTTTGGGAGGCTGAGGTGGGTGGACCATTTGAGCCCAGGAGTTCGAAACCAGCCTGGGCAACATGGCAAAACCCCATCTTGACAAAAAATTAGAAAACATCAGCTAGACATGGTGATGTGAGCCTGAAGTTGCAGCTACTCAGGAGGCTGAAATGGGAGGATCATGTGAGCCTGAGAAGTGGAGGCTACAGTAAGCCATGATCTTGCCAGTGCACTCCAGCCTGGGTGACAGAGTGAGACCCTGTCTCAAAAAAATAAAGAAATTATCATAGCTATCCCAGCCTTCAATAAACACCACCACTTTGATCAGTCAGCAGCCATCAACATCAAGGCAAGACTCCCCATCAGCAAAAAGATTACAACTTGCTGAAGGCTCAGATGACCATCAGCATATTTTTTAGCAATAAAGTATTTTTAAATTAAGGTATCTATATACAGTTTTGGGGTTTGTTTGTTTTTAGATATAATGCTATTGCATACTTAATACTCTACAGCATAGTGGAAAGATAAGTTGTGTTATTGTTTAGAGGCAGAGTCTCACTCTGTCGCCCAGGCTGGAATTCAGTGGCACAATTATAACTCATTGTCACCTTAAACTCCTGGGCTTGAGTGATCCTACAAACTCAGCCTTCCAAAGTAGCTAGGACTACAGGTACACACCACCAAGCCCAGCTAATTAAAAAAAATTTTTTTGTAGAGATGAGGTCTCACTATGTTCCCCAGGCTGGAGTCGAACTCCTGGCCTCAAGCAATGTTCCTGCCTAGGCCCCAAAGCAGTGGGATTACAGGTGTGAGCCACCATATCCAGCCATGGAAAGATAACTTTTATATGACCTGGGTAACCAAAAAATTTGTGTGACCCACTTTATTGGAATATTTACAATAAAGCTTAGAACCAAACTTGCAATGTCTTCAAAGTATGCCTGTACTTTAAAATACGTGGCTTAAAACTATATTTTGCAGATAATTAAATTTCTTTCTCAGATTTTAAAAAAATCACTAAGCCCCCAAAGTTTTCCGTTTACCACACAACATTTATTTAAATCTGGGGAAAAAACCCCACAGTTCATTTTAGAGATGATAAGATCTTCAAACACAGAGAAAAGAGAAGGCTCTGGAGACTGTGATAAAGAGCTCAGTTCACATCTTTCAGTTTGTAACCAAATAAAGAAAAAAAAATATATCCCTAAAGACCTAAATTAGATAAGTTCTTATACCGACATTTCATTTGGGTCATATGTCCTGTCTTAAATTTGTATTTAGAGAAACACCAGAAGGCCCCCTCTTTGTCAATTAACTGAAGAGATACCATCAAGCAGCACAAATGGTTTGCTTTAAACTTAACCCTAAAAACTCAGTTAAATGTAGCACAGGCAATTTGCCTGCTTCCTTTTCTTTTCCAGAAAGGAGAATCCTAAATCATTAAAGCTTTATTTAAAAACTTCTAAATCACAGAATTATGGGGACTGTGATTATGATTAAAGTTTCATTAAATCTTCAAAATGGGGCTGGGTGCGGTGGCTCACACCTATAATCCCAGCACTTTGGGAGGCCGAGGCGGGCGGATCACCTGAGGTCAGGAGTTTGAAACCAGCCTGGCCAACATGGTGAAACCCCTTCTTTACTAAAAATACAAAAAAATTAGCCAGGCATGGTAACAGGAGCCTGTAATCACAGCTACTTAGGAGGCTGAGGCAGGAGAATCACTCGAACCCAGGAGGTGGAGGTTGCAGTGAGCCAAGACAGTGCCATTGCACTCTAGCTTGGGCAACAAGAGCAAAACTCCATCTCAAAAAATAAACAAATACATAAATAAATACATAATAAAATTAAAGTTCAAAATGAATGGATCAGGGTGGGCCGGCTAGCTTGCCTGCCTGCCTGCCTGCCTGCCTGCCTGCCTGCCTTCCCTCCCTCCCTCCCTCCTTCCTTCCTTCTTTCCTGATGGAGTCTTGCTCTGTCGCCAGGCTGGAGTGCAGTGGCACAATCTCGGCTCACTGCAACCTCTGCCTCCTGGGTCCAAGCGATTCTCCTGTCTCAGCCTCCTGAGTAGCTGGGACTACAGGTGCACGCGCTACCAGGCCCAGCTAATTTTTGCATTTTTAGTAGAGACGGGGTTCACAATGTTGGCCAGGATGGTCTTGATCTCTTGACTTCGTTATCCGCCTGCCTCAGTCTCCCAAAGTGCTAGGGTTACAGGCGTGAGCCACTGCACCTGGCCTTTTATCTTTCTTTATAGCTATTTTGACAGAAAAAAAAATTTCCCCTTTTCACAAGTGTTGATGAAATTTTTTATACTTAATAATTATTATAATCAGAATAAAACCCACTTCCATTTTGAAAAGTAAAAGAAAATGATTAAGAAGTCTCAATAAGAACTAAAAAAGCACCAGGTGCAGTGGCTCATGCCTGTAATCCCAACCTTTGGGAGGCCAAGGTTGGAGGATTACTTGAGCCCAGGAGTTCATGACAAGCCCAGGCAACAAAGTGAGACTCCCATCTCTACAAAAAAATAAAAAAATTAGCTGGTCATGGTGGTAAGTGCCTGTAGTCTCAAATACTCAGGAGGCTAAGGTAAGAGGATCACTTGAGCCTGGGAGGTTGAGGCTGCAATGAACTATGATCACGCCACTGTACTCTAGCTTGGGTGACAAGGGTCTCGTAAAACAAACTAAAAAAGAACATAAGAAACTAATAGAAAATATACTGAGTACTGAGACTGTTGTCTTTTTTTTTTAGCTTCCTTTGTTAATATGCTTGTGTAATAAAATAGAGGGAAATAAACTTTACTTGAACTTTTACAATAGAAAGAAAAAGAAAATTATGTCTAAACCAGAGTATTTTCTAAAACTGTGGTTCAAGGACTGCTGGGTATCCTCAAGACCCTCTCAGGGGATCTGCAAAGTTAAAACTATTTTCATAACACTGAGATGTTATATGCCATTTTCACTCTCATTTGCTCACAAGTGTACAGTTTGGGCATAATATCAAAGAACAATTATGATTATCTCCAAGAGTCAACAAAATCCTCTCTGCTTTTCCAACTACCTATTTCCATGAGCTTCCATTTTCTTCATATGCTTCAACCAAAACGCCATACCACAACAGACTGAATACAGAAACAGATATAAAAATCCAGCTGTCAACCCTTTTCACCAAAATGATGATGCTGAAAGCAAAGAAGGAAATCCCTGCTCCTCCCAAAGCCAAATCCAAAGTTAAGGCTTTGAAGGCCAACAAGGCAGTGCTGAAAGGCATCCAGTCGCACACAAAAAAAGATTTGCAGGTCACCTATGTTCCAGTAGCCCAACACACTTTGGCTTTGAAAGTAGCCAAACATCCTCAGTAGAGAACCTGCAGGAGAAACAAGCTTTACTATTATGCCATCAAGTTCCCCTTAACCACTGAGCTGACCGTGAAGACAATACCACATCTGTGTTCACTGTGGTTATCAAAGCCAACAAGCACCAGATCAAACAGGTTATATAAAGAAGGTCTGTGACACTGACATGGCCACGATCAACACCCTAATCAGGACTGATAGAGACAAGCCAGTCTATGTTTGACCGGCTCCTAACTATGATGTTTTGGATGTTGCCAACAAAACTGGGATAACCTAAACTGAGTCCAACTGGCTAATTCTAAGGGTTTTTTTGCCATTTATTTTGAAAAAACTACCTGTCTTCGGCTGGGCGCGGTGGCTCACGCCTGTAATGCCAACACTTTGGGAGGCTGAGGTGGGCAGATTACCTGAGGTCAGGAGTTCGAGACCAGCCTGACCAACATGGAGAAACCCCGTCTCTACCAGAAATACAAAATTATTCGGGCTTGGTGGCCCATGCCTATAATCCCAGCTACTTGGGAAGGCTGAGGCGGGAGAATTGCTTGAACCTGGGAGGCAGAGGTTGCGGTGAGCTAAGATCGTGCCATTGCACTCTAGTCTGGGCAACAAGAACAAAACTCTGTCTCAAAACGAAAAAAAAAAAACCAAAAAACTACCCATCTTTTATTAAGCCAAATTATTGAAAAGACCTGCAAAAATGTAGGACAATGTACTCTTCTCACCAATATTGGTTTTGTTCTGGATAATAGAATTATTTTCTATAAAAATGTTATTGAGGCCGGGCGCAGTGGCTCACGCCTGTAATCCCAGCACTTTGCGGGGCTGAGGCGGGTGGATCACGAGGTCAGGAGATCGAGACCATTCTGGCTAACATGGTGAAACCCTGTCTCTACTAAAAATACAAAAAAAATAGCCAGGTGTGGTGGTGCTCGCCTGTAGTCGCAGCTACTCGGGAGGCTGAGGCAGGACAATGTCGTGAACCTGGGAGGCAGAGCTTGCAGTGAGCCAAGATCGCACCACTGCACTCCAGCCTGGGTGACAGAGCGAGACTCTGTCTCAAAAAAAAAAAAAATTATTTATGCTACATATCAGTTTTTATATTATATTCAATAAATTAATATATATCTGGCTGGGCACAGTGGCTCATGCCTGTAATCCCAGCACTTTGGGAGGCCGAGGCGGGTGGATCACTTGAGGTCAGGAGTTCCAGACTATCCTGGCCAATATGGTGAAACCCCATCTCTACTAAAAATACAAAAATTAGCCAGGTGTGGTGGCATATGCCTGTAATCCCAGCTACTCAGGGGAGGTTAAGGCAGGAGAATCACTTGAATCTGGGAGGCAGAGGTTGCAGTGAGCAGAGATCACGCCACTGCACTCCAGCCTGAGCAACAGAGTGAGACTCTGTCTCTAAAACAAAACAAAAAACAAAAGCTCTCTAGAATGTTCAATAATTTTTAAGTATATAAAATATATAAGAAATACTTTAGAACTGCAATTCTAAAGTATTTCTTAAAGTACAAGAAAAATACAACTTTACGAAGAAGTACTTTTTACAAGAGAAACAAAGAAAGCTGTTTAAAAGAGAATTTAGGCCAAGCATGGTGGCTCATGCCTGTAATCCCAGCACTTTGGGAAGCCAAGGCAAGAGGATCAGTTGAGCTCAGGAGATTGAGACCAGCCTGGACAATACGGTGAGATCCCATCTTTACAATTTTCTTTTTTTTTTTTTTGAGACAAGAGTTTCACTCTGTCGCCCAGGCTGCTGGAATGCAGTGGCGTGATCTCCGCTCACTGCAACCTCGGCTTCCTGGGTTCAAGCAACTCTCCTGCCTCAGCCTCCCGACTAGCTGGGACTACAAGTTTGTGCCATCATGCCCAGCTAATTTTTTGCATTTTTATTAAAGAGTTTTGCCATGCTGCCCAGGCTGGTCTCAAACTCCTGAGCTCAGGCAATCCACTCACCTCAGCCTCCCAAAGTGCTAGGATTACAGGTGTGAGGCACCAAGCCCAACCTCATCTCTACCCCATCTAATTTTTTTTTTAATTTAAAAATTAGCAGGGCAGGGTGGCATGCACCTGTAAGTCCTACCTACTTGGGAAGCTGAGGTGGGAGGATTGCTCCAGCCCAGGAGTTCAAAGCTGCAGTGAGCTATGATCACACCATTGCATCCCAGCTTCGGCAAAAGAGCAAGCCCTCATCTCCTAAAAAAAAAAACAACAAAAAACAATGAATTTATAATTTACAGGATGAGCTTCCGTGTGTGGGGGCTCACACTTACAATCTCAGCACTTTGGGAGACTGAGGTGGGAGGAATGCTTGAGCTCACGAATTCGAGACCAGCCTTGGCAACATAGTGAGACTCTACCTCTACATAAGATAACAAATTAAGGCTGGGTGCAGTGGCTCACGCCTATAATCCCAGCACTTTGGGAGGCTGAGGAGGGTGGATCACCTGAGGTCAGGAGTTCAAGACCAGCCTGGCCAACATGGTGAAACCCTGTCTCCACTAAAAATACAAAAATTAGCTGGGCATCATTGCAGGTGCCTGTAATCCCAGTTATTCGGGAGGCTGAGGCAGGAGAATCATTTGAACCCAGGAGGCAGAGGTTGCAGTAAGCCGAAATCACGCCATTGCATTCCAGCCTGGGCGACAAGAGCAACACTCCGTCTTAAAAAAAAAAAAAAAAAAAATTGCCCAGGTGTTGTGGCATATGCCTGTAGTCCCAGCAACTCAGGAGGCTGAGGTGGGAGGATCACTTGAGCCCAGGAGGTCCCAGGTGCAGTGAGCCATGATTGTGCCACTGCACTCCAGCTTAGGTGACAGAGCAAGACCCTGTCAAAAAAAAAAAAAAAGTGGTCATGAGTTAATAATCATGGAGGATGGGGGTCCTTTATATTAGTCTCTTTTTGCATATGTTTGAAATTTTCTCTAATGAAAAGATTAAAGAATTGAATTCTTATCTTTGTAGTTGAATATAAAAAATCTGACTGTCATTTAATGTTATTATCAAGAACCATGGCTGGGCATAGTAGCTCACACCTGAAATCTCAGGACTTTGGAAGGCCAAGGTGGGAGGACCACTAGAAGCCAGGAATTCAAGACCAGCCTAGGCAACATAGCGAGACCCCATCTCTACAAAAAAATAAAAAAATTAGCTGG
>NW_012113030.1:289217-298390 GCF_000951035.1 Colobus angolensis palliatus | reverse complement strand
TAGAAGCCAGGAATTCAAGACCAGCCTAGGCAACATAGCGAGACCCCATCTCTACAAAAAAAATTAAAATAAAAAAATTAGCCAGATGTGATGGCACACACCTGAATCCTAGCTACCCAGGAGGATGAGGCAGGAGGATTACTTCAGCCCAGGAGTTCAAAGCTGCAATGAGTTATGATCATGCCACTGTATTCCTGCCTGGGTGAATAGTAAGAACGTGTCTCAAAAAACAAAACAAAACAAACAAACAAAAAAGAAAAAAAGAAGGAAAATAAGAAAAAAACCTAATTAACATTGAAGTAACACTATGTGCCTAGCTCCAAATTCACTTTTTGACCTTCACTGATGCCCACTCAATTGGTTTCAGTAGTTAAATCAGTAGATGCAAATTATTTGGAATTCTGCTTCGTTCACTTAAAATTCACATATACCACTCTCTTCTCTACCTACTATCACTAATCTGACCTACATAAAACTGACAGATATCTTTCAGTTTAATATTTAAAAAGTTCAACAAATCCTTTAACCTGACTGACCTGGTCATACCTAGAATAATTTATATGTAACATTATTGCCATCTGCTGGCTATGTTGTCTAATTACAGTAAACAAATGTTTAAAACAGAAAAGCTAAAAATTTATATAATAACTGAGATTTTTCTCCCAAAGCTATTCAACAGAAAAGAAGCTGCCATACATTAAGGTTCTTCAAAATCTCACATTAGAAGCAACTGTTCTTGATTCTGGCTGCACTTTAAAATCACCTGAAAGGTTTTGAAAATCCTAACACCTGGACTCCACCAAGCCAAAGCAATTAAATCAGAATCTCCATGTTATGAAATGGAAGTCAACCACAGACTGAGAGAAAATATTTGCAAAATATATCGGACTTAGGACTTATATGTAGAGTGTAGAAACAGTTCTTACAACTCAATAATAAAACAATCCAATTTTTAAGATAGGCAAAAAATCTGAACGAATATTACACCAAAGATACATGGATAGCAATTAAGCACATAAAAAGATGCTCAACAACATTAGTCATTAGGAAAATCTGAATTAAAATCACAATGAGATATCACTTCACAACTATTAGAACAGTAAAGAGACTAACCTTAACCATACTAAGCATTGGCGAGGATGTGGGGCTACTATAGCCCTCATTCTCTGCTGGTGGAAATGCAAAATGGTACAGCTACTCTGGAAAACAGCTGGGCAGTTTCTGAAAAAGCTACAAACACACACACATCTACCATAAGACATCTACCATAAGACCCAACCATTCCAGTCCTAAGAGAGTTACCCAAGAGAAAAAAAAGCTGTAGTAGGTTGAATAGTGTAACCTCAAAATTTATGGCTAGCAGGAAACACAGAACATGAATGTAGAAAGAGGGTCTTTGTAAATGAAATAAGACAAGGTCATGCTAAATCAGGGTGGGCTTTAATCCCATAACTTGTAGCCTTATAAGAAGAAGAGATGGCCCCCAGAGATACACACACACACAGAAGGCCATGTGAAGACAGAAGCAGAGAATGGAGTGATGCAGCTAAAAGCCAAGGACACCATCAATTGCCAGGATCTGGCTTCTGAAGGTAGGAAGGAGAAGGAAGGATTCTTCCCTGGATACTGCCAAAGGAACATGACCCTACCAACACCTTGATTTCAGATTTCTAGCCTCCAGAATTGTGACACAGTAAATGTCTGTCATTTGAAGCTACCCAGTTTGTGGTAATTTGTTAGGGCAGCCCTAGAAAACTAACAACAAAAGCACAAAGACTTGTCTAAGATTGTTCTAATCAGCTTTATTTATAGTAGCACCAAACTGGAAATAACCTAAATGTCCATCAACAAATGTACAAATTGTAAAATAGTCACACAGTGGAATACTACTCAATTATAAAAATGAAAGAACAATTGAGACACAAAACAAGGATGAAATCTCAAAATGATTATGCTGAATAAAACAAATCAGACCCAAAAGAAGTATACATTGTATGATTCCATAGTGGTTGCCTGGGGATGGTAGGGCAAGGGAGTCATTACAAAATGGCATGAGGAAACTTTTGGGGGTGATATATATGTTCATTATCTTGACTGCAGTGACAGTTCCACAGGTATATACATATGTCAAAACTCATAAAGTTGTACACTTTAAATATATGCTGTTTACTGTATGTCAGATATACCTCAATAAAACGATAGTTGAAAAAATAAAAATATTCCTGGGCACAGTGGCTCACACCTATAATCCCAGCACCTTAGGAGGCCAAGGCAGGAGAATCACTTGAGCCCAGGAGTTCAAGACCAGCCTGAGCAACACAGTGAGACCCTGTCTCTAATTTTAAAAAAACAAAACCAAAAAAACTTGTATAAAAAATCAATATCTTTGGCCAGGCACAGCATCTCATGCCTGCAATCCCAGCACTTCGGGAGGCTGAGGTGGGCGGATCACTTGTGGTCAGGAGTTTGACACCAGCCTGGCCAACATGGTGAAACCCCGTCTCTACGAAAAATACAAAAATTAGCCAGGCGTGGTGGTATGCACCTGTAGTACCAGCTACTCAGGAGGCTGAGGCAGGAGAATCACTAGAACCCAGGAGACAGAGGTTGCAGTGAGCCCAGATGGCATCACTGTACTCCAGCCTGGGCAACAGAGGGAGACTCTGTCTAAAAAAAAAGAAAAAAAAAATTAGTATCTTAGTGGCTGGGATCCATCCAGGTAGCAGTTTTAAACACTGGGAGTATTCTAACCAGCAGCCAGAGTTGAAAGCCACCACATTAGAGGGAAATACCATCTCATTTACTTTGTTTTGAACAAAAGAGTACTATTTGGGGAAAACATATAAGCCTAAAATAACTTTCAGGTGCTTATGGAGGCTAGCTGACATAATTTTTTTAAGTAGACAAAAGTATTCAACATGAATTTAATAATTATTCCTTGGTTTATACCTCATAATCTCAAATTATAGGCAAGCTTTGGAAAGCAACATTGAAGGCAGTTCCAGCTATTTGTCAACTAGATGTTTCTAATGCTCCTAACACAAAATAATTTAAAATGCTGAATATAATATAGTTTTATTAATACATATTTACCATGAACAGTATTACAATGCCTTGTGTCCCCTCACCAAATTTATATGTTGAAGTCTCAACCCATAGTATTTCAGAATGTGACTGTATTTGGAGATAGACCTTTAAAGAGGTAATTAAGGTAAAATAAGGTCATAAGGATGGGCCCTGATTAAATCTGACTGGTGTCCTTACAAGAAGAGGAAATTTGTACATGCAAAGATGATAACAGGAATACACCATAGGAAGGTCACGTGAAGATACCACAAGAAGGTAGCCATCGGCAAGCCAAAGAGAGAGGGATCAGGAGAAGCCATATCTGACGACACCTTGATCTTGGACTTCTAGTATCCAGAATGGTGAGAAAATTAATTTCTGCTGGTAAAGCTACCCGATCTGTGGTATTTACAATAGCAGCTTTAGCAAATTAATACAAATGGTGAGAAAAAGAAACAACCAACCAACCAAAACAAAACCACACACACACACGTGCACGTGCGAAGAGCCAACCAGTCCCTTGAATCCTCTCATATAGTGCTCTTTGGCCTTTCTCCCTTTCCTATCTGGCCTGGACCCCATGCAGACCATGTTAACTACTTACTCTGTCAGAAGCGCCTTCTCCTGCTCTCTATCATGTGCCACATCTAACCAACAAAACCCAAACTCTGGACCAATGCTACCCTTTGTCCTTACTACTTCTGCTCTTGGTGAGCCAAGGTCTGTTGGAAATATATTAAATCACGCAATCACACAGAGTAATGTATACAAATTCACAGATTCAAACCTCAGCACCCACCCTCTGCCATAATCCTTCTGCCTTGAGTTAGCATCTTGACATCCCCTCAAGAACCATTCCAAACCTTCCCCACTCTCTCTAGTAATCTACTTGACTCTCATCTCTCTCATTTTGTATACTGCTTAACACAGCAGGTATCATTTCTCCTAATGTTCCCTCTTTCTACCAATATATCATCCACACCCATCTTCACTTTCTTTTCTACAGCCTCAAATGATATTTCCTTCATTTCCAACCTCCCCATTTGTGCTCTTTTTGGCAACCTTGCTACTTCTGCTCAGCAATATTCCTTTTTCTCTCCTACATATCCTGTTTACTCAATATTTTTTATCTCTCTTTTCTTTTCCTTCTTTTCTTTTCTTCTTCCTTCAAACAGGCACAAGCCTATCTCCCTAAACCCTCTCTTGACTCACCATCCTCTAGCCACCACTATATCATCTTTCTAATTTTCATGTAAACTTCTCAAAAGTAGAGTTTACACTCAATGTGTATTTTTACTCAGCTGCTATAACCTGGCTGAATTTGGCCCCCATTAAACTACTGAAACTGTCCTTCCTAAGGTCATCAATGATTTCTTAGTTGCCAAACCCAATGTATCCCTTCAGTCCTCACGTTACTAAATCTCTATTTTGTACTCTGTTTTGATATTTGTGACACTACTGAATAGATTCTTTCTGCCTTGTTCTGACTGTTCTAATATATGAAACTTCTTCTCTGACCTTCCTTCCTGTGCTGGTGTTCCCCATCACACCCCCAAAAAGTTGTGAACTCAGCCCACTGCTCTTCTCACTGTTTTCCTGGATGAGCTCAGGCACTCTTAGCATTTAACCTATTACTACTATGTTGATGGTACCCAAACTTCCAGCATTAACTCTCCCCTGTAAGCTGGAACCCAAGTCCTGGATCTTCTGCTGACATTAAAACCCAATATGGGCTGGGTGCGGTGGCTCACACCTATAATCCCAGCACTTTGGGAGGCCAAGGTGGGTGGATCATCTGAGGTTGGGAGTTTGAGACCAGTCTCACCAATATGGAGACACCTCGTCTCCACTAAAAATACAAAAATAGCTGGGCGTGGTAGTGCATGCCTGTAATCCCAGTTACACAGGAGGCTGAGGCAGTATTGCTTGAACCCAGGAGGCGGAGGTTGCGGTGAGCAGCGATTGCGCCATTGCACTGCAGCCTGGGCAACAAGAGCGAAACTCTGTCTCAAAAAAACAAAAACAAACAAAAAAACCCTGTTGTCAGATATTCAATTATCTTCTCCTCACACCTGTTCCTGGTAGATAGCTTCTTTTCAGGGTGACAAAAGAAAAGGAATTAGGGAGTGAGAGTTTGTTCATTCCATCACCCAAGCCGAAAACCTGAACATCATCCTGTCTTCTCCCACCACTGCAGCCAAACCAAATGGTGCAATTTTTATCTCCTAAAATGTTCTCAAAGCTGAGCTGGTCCTCCTCTACTCTTATTTTGGCTTTCATTTCCCTCATCATCCCACGCCTGGATCACTCAGCAGCCTTCTGACTCAACTTCAGTGCCTCAATCTTATCCTTTTCAACTCCTTTTTCCACCCAGCTGCCAGAGAGGTCTCTCTAAAATATACATATCACACTTTTGTTTAAAACACTTTTTTTTTTTTTTTGAGATAGTCTTGCTCTGTCGCCCAGGCTGGAGTACAGTGGCACAATCACAGCTCACTGCAACCTCTGCCTCCCAGGTTCCAGCAATTCTTCTGCCTCAGCCTCCTTAGTAGCTGGGACTACAGGCGTGTGCCACCATGCACGACTAATTTTTGTATTTTTAGTGGAGATGGGGTTTCCCCATATTGCCCAGGCTGGTCTCAAACTCCTGACCTCACGATCTGCCCGCCTTGGCCTCCCAAAGTGCTGGGATTACAGGCATGAGCCACCATGCCCGGCCTGCTTAAAACATTTTAATGGCTATGACATAGGTATGACAGAACCTATGACAATGTTTCTTAATAATAGCTGCTCATTATCCTATAGTATGCTATAGGACCAACCAGTGAGAAAGAAGAGGCCCTCTCCTAGATGCCACTGCTCCTTCACACTCATTACTTCCCCACTCCTGACCTCAACTGAGGTTTATGATATTCACTGATACCAGGGATCAGCAATTTTTTTCTGTTAAGGGTCAAATGATAAATATTTTAGGCTCTGTAGGCCACATGTTCTCCTTTATATCTACTCAACTCTGCAGGACAAAAGTACCATAGACAGAGGAGAAGGGGTGGAGCAAGAAGGCAGAATAAAAGGCTCCACTGATCATCCCCTTGCAAGGACACCAATTTAACAACTATCTACACATATAAAAAAAGCACCTTCAAAAGAACCAAAACTCAGGTGAGCACTCACAGTACCTGGTTTTAACTTTGTATCACTGAAAGAGGCACTGAAGAGATACGAAAAACAGTCTTGAATCACCACTGCCATTCCTCTCCCATCCCCCTGCAGCAGCAATGTGGTGCAGAGAAAGAATCTGAGTGTCTGGGAGAGGGAGAGTGCAGCAATTATGAGACACTGCATTGAACTCAGTACTGCCCCATTATAGCAGAAAGCAAAAATAGAACAAACTCAGCTGATGCCCACCCACAAAGGGGGCATTTAAACTAGCTCTAGCCACAGGGAAACTGCCCGTCCTAGTGGTTGAGACTGGAGTTCCCACAAGCCTCACCACCATGGGCCAAAGTGCTCCGGGCCCGTAAATAAATTTGAAAGGCAGTCTAGGCCACAAGGACTGTAACTCCTAGGTGAGTCCTACTGGTGAACCGGACTCAGAGCCAGCGGACTGGTGGGGCATGTGGCCTACTGAGACACCAGCTAGGATAGATAGGGGAGTACTGGTGCCATACCTCCCCTAAGCCCAGGCCCCACACCTCACAGTCTCCTAAACAGACCCCCTTCTTCTACCTGAGGAGAGGAGATGGAAGAGCGGGGAGGACTTTGTCATCTTGGACACCAGCTCAGCTACAGCAGGATGGGGTACCGGTCAGAGTCATGAGACACCCCCTTTTCCAGGCCCTAGCTCATAGACATTTCTAGACACACTCTGAGCCAGAAGGGAACACATTGCCTTGAAGGGAAGGACCCCGTCATGGAAGGATTCATCACCTGTTAACTGAAGAGCCCTTGGGCCCTGAATAAGCAGCAGCAATATCCAGGTAGTACATCACAGGCCTTGAGTGAAACTCTGATATTGCCGGCTTCAGATACCAACTCAGCCAGGGGTGGGTAGAGCACCAAGGGTGAGTCCCAGGCCAGGCAGCATGCACTACAAGCTGACTGAAGAGCCCGTGGGCCTTAGGAGAACATCAGTGGGAGCCTGGCAGAACTCCCTGTGGGCTGGTGGTGGCGGTGGCCACAGGGTAGGGCTCCTCTGCTTCTGGAAAGGGGAGGAAAGAACTGTGTCTTATGGTTTGAATGCCACCTCAGCCACAATACAATAGAACACCAGGTAGACTTCTAAGATTTTTGACTCTACTCCCTGGCTCCCAAATGGCACTTCTGGACCTGCTGAGGCCTGGGGGAAGAACACAAGGAAGAACACAGGCCTGGCTGGCTTTGCCACCTGCTGATTGTAGTGCCCCAGGGCCTTGAGTGAACACAGACAGTAGCCAGGGAGTAGTTAAGCAGGCCTTGGACAAGACCCAGTGCTGTGCTGGCTTAAGGTCTGACCCAGCACAGTCCTAGTGGTGGTGGCCACAAGGTACTTGTGTGACTACATCCTCAGCTCCAGGTGGCTCAGAATGAGAGGGAGAGACTCTCTTTGCTTAGCAGAAAGTAAGGGAAGAGAACAAGAGCTTCTGCCTAGTAACCCAGAGAATTCTCCCTGATCTTGTTCAAGACCATCAAGGCAGTACCTCTTACCACAGCATTACTGGGCTTTGGGTGCCCCCTAAAGCAGATACAACTTAGATCACAATACCCAAGTCCTTTTAAATTATCTGGAGAGGCTTCTCAGGAAGGAAAGGTACAAACAAGCCCAAACTGCAAAGACTACAATAAATATCTAACTCTTTAATGCCCAGACATGGTATCAAGACCATCCAGGAAAACAGGACATCACAAAATGAACTAAATAAGGCAGCAAGGAACAATACTGGAGAAACAGATGTGTGACCTTTCAGACAGAGAATTCAGAATAGGTCTATTGAGTAAACTCAAAGAAATTCAAAATAACACCAAGAAGGAATTCAGAATTCTACAAGATAAATTTAACAAAGAGATTGAAAAAAATTTTTAAAAATCAAGCAGAAATTCTGAAGCTGAAAAATGTAACTGACATGCTAAAGAATGCATGAGAGTCCTTTAACAGCAGAAGGGATCAAACAGGATTAGTGAGATTGAAGACAGGCTATTTGAAAATACACCGTCAGGGCTGGGCATGGTAGCTCATGCCTGTAATCCCATCACTTTGGGAGGCCAAGTGGGCGGATCATGAGGTCAGGAGTTCCAGACCAGCCTAGCCAACATGGTAAAACCCCATCTCTACTAAAAATACAAAAATTAGAAGGGTGTGGTGGCGTGCACCTGTAATCCCAGCTACTCAAAAGGCTGAGGTAGGATAATCACTTGAACCTGGGAGGCAGAGGTTGCAGTGAGCCAAGATTATGCCACCGCACTCCAGCCTGGGCAACAAAGCGAGACTCCGTCTCAAAAAAAAAAAAAAAAAAAAAAAAAAAGACTACCTCAAGGCATTGAATGATCCAACTTTCTTTCTTTCTTTTTTTTTTTTTTTTTTGAGATGGAGTCTCACTCTGTCGCCCAGGCTAGAGTACTGTGGCGCAATCTTGGCTCACTGCAACCTCTACCTCACGGGTTCAAATGATTCCCCAGCTTCAGCCTCCCGATTAGCTAAGATTACAGGCACGCACCATCATGTCCGGCTAATTTTTTTTTTATTTTTAGTAGAGACAGGGTTTCACCATGTTGGCCAGGCTGGTCTTGAACTCCTGAACTCAAGTGATTCACACCTACTTCAGCCTCCCAAAGTGCTGGGATTACAGGTGTGAGCCACCGCACCTGGCCAAATAATCCAACTTTCTTTTTTTTCTGTTTATTTTTTTGAGATGGAGATTTGCTCTTGTTGCCAAGGCTGGAGTGCAATAGTCTGGCCTTGGCTCACTGCAACCTCCGCCTCCCGGGTTCAAATGATTCTCCTGCCTCAGCCTCCCAAGTAACTGGAATTACAGAGGCCTGCCACCACGCCCGGCTAATTTTTATATATTTTGTATAGAGGGGGTTTCACGATGTTGGCCAGGCTGGTCTCGAACTCCTGACCTCAGGTG
>NW_012113030.1:273488-288855 GCF_000951035.1 Colobus angolensis palliatus | reverse complement strand
AGGCCAGCCTGACCAACATGGTGAAACCCTGTCTCTACTAAAAATACAAAAATTAGCCAGGTCTGGTGGCGGATGCCTGTAATCCCAGCTACTTGGGAGGGTGAGACACAAGAATCACTTGAACCCAGGGGGTGGAAGTTGCAGTGAGCTGAGATCATGCCACTCCATTCCAACCTGGGCAACACAGCACGACTCCATTTCAATGAAAAAAGAAAAGAAAAGGACATTAATGAGCAATAAGAAATCATCTGAGGGTATATAACTCACTGTTAATAGCAAGTACACAAAAAGACACAGTATATTATAACACTGTAACTATGGTGTGTAAACTACTCTTATCTTTAGAAAGACTAAACAATGAGTTTAGTGAGGCAGTGCCTCACGCCTGTAATCCCAGCACTTTGGGAGGCCAAGGCAGGCAGATTACAAGGTCAGGAGATCAAGACCATCCTGGCTAACACAGTGAAACCTTGTCTCAACTAAAAAATATTAAAAAAATTAGCCAGGCGTGGTGGCGGGCACCTGTAGTCCCAGCTACTCGGGAGGCTGAGGCAGAAGAATCACTTGAACCCAGGAGGCAGAGGTTGCAGTGAGCCAAAATTGCACCACTGTTCTCCAGCCTAGGCAACACAGCGAGACTCTGTCTGATTAAAAAAAAAAAAAAAAAGACTAAACAATGAGCCAATCAAAAATAATAACTGCTATAACTTTTCAAGACACTTAATAGTACAATAAGATATAAATAGAAACAATAAAAAGTTAAAAAGCAGGGAGACAAAGTAAAGGTGTAGAGTTTTTATTAGTTTTCTTTTTGCTTGTTTGTTTATACAGTGTTAAATTATTATCAGCTTAAAATAATAGGCTATAGAAAAGTATTAGTGAGCCTCATGGTAACCTCCAATCAAAAAACATACAACAAGGCCGGGCATGGTGGCTTATGCTTATAATCCCAGCACTTTGGGAGGCTGAGGTGGGCAGATCATGAGGTCAGGAGTTCAAGGCCAGCCTGACCAACATGGTGAAACCCTGTCTGTACTAAAAATACAAGAAAAAAAAATTGCTGGGCGTGGTGGTGTGCACCTGTAATTCCAGTTCTCAAGAGGCTGAGGCAGGAGAATCTCTTGAACCCAGAAGGTGGAGGATGAAGTGAGCCGAGATTGCGCCACTGCACTCTAGCCTGGGTGACAGAGCAATACTCCATCTCAAAAAAAAAAAAAACAGCATATAACAGATACACAAAAAATAAAAAGCAAGAAACTGAATTGTATCACCAGAGAAAATCATCTTCATTAAAGGGAAGAAAGGAAGGAAAAAAAGAAGACCACAAAACAATCAGAAAACAAAATGGAGGGACTAAGTCCTTACTTATCAATAACATTGAATGTATCTAAGCATGGTGGGATATAACAAAAGCAGCTACAAGTTCCTATATCAAAACAGAAGAAAAACTTCAAATAACCTAAATATGCATCTTTTTTTTTTTTTGAGATGGAGTTTCGCTCTTGTTGCCCAAGTTGGAGTGCAACGGCGTGATCTCAGCTCACTGCAACCTCTGCCTTCTGGGTTCAAGCGATTCTCCTGCCTCAATCTCCCAAGTAGCTGGGATTACAGGCATGCGCTACCACGCCCAGCTAATTTTTTTTTTTTTTTTGTATTTTTAGTAGAAACGGGATTTCACCATGTTGGCCAGGCTGGTCTCAAACTCCTGACCTCAGGTGATCCACCTGCCTCGGTCTCCCAAAGTGCTGGGATTACAGGCGTGAGCCACTGCGCCTGGCAAATAGGTGTCTTAAAGAACTAGAAAAGCAAGAGTAAACCAAACCCAAAATGGGGAGACTACATAATAAAGATCAGAGCAGAAATAAATGAAACTGAAATTAAGAAAACCATACAAAAGATCATGAAACGAAAAGTTGGTTTTTTGAAGTTAAATGAAATTGATAAACCTTTAGCCAGACTAAGAAAAAAGGAGAGAAGACCCAAATAAATAAAATCAGAGATGAAAAAGAAGACATTACAACAAATACTGCAGAAATTCAAAGGATCGTTAGTGGCTACTACGAGCAACCATATGCCAATCAATTGGAAAACCTAGACAGATTCAATCTTTTAAGACTGAACCATGAAGAAATAAAAAACTTGAAGACAGCAATAACAAGTAATGAGATGGAAGCCATAATACAAAGTGTCCCAGCAAAGAAAAGCCCGGGACCTGATGGCTTCACTGCTCAATTCTACCAAACATTTAAAGAATAATACCAATCCTATTCAAACTATTCCAAAAAATAGAGGAGGGAAGACTTCCAAACTCAATCCATGAGGACAGTGTTACCCTGATACCAAAACCAGACAAAGACATAGCAAAATAAATAAACAAACAAAAAACTACAGGCCACTATCTCTGATGAATATTGATGCAAAAATCCTCAACAAAATACTAGCACACCAAATTCAAAATATATTAAAAAGATCATTCATCATCAACAAGTGGGATTTATCCCTGAGACGTAAGGATGGTTCAACATACACAAATCAGTTAATGTGATACACTCTTGACTAGAAAAGTTGTGAGAAACCACAATGTTTTCATGGCAGTCTACTTAAACACAGTTTTCTAGAAGCACTTACAGAAAAAATAAGCATCTTTTTAGTTTAAGTGCACTTATTATGTCCCGATATAATAGGATTGACTCCAACAGATGATGGTCTAACCCAATTATTCTATGAAATTCTAAAGCAATCTCTCCAAAAGGTTGGCAATTGTAGCCAGTAGGCCAAATCCAGCCTACTGCTTGTTTTCATGAATAAAGTTTACTGGAACACAGCCATGTCTATTCATTTATGTACTATCTATGGCTGTTTTAACTACAACAGCAGAGTTGAAAAGTTTCAACAGGGACCGATGGCCTACAAAGCCTAAAATATTTACTATCTGGCATCTTACAGAAATTGCTGACCCCTGCTCTAGACAAGCAATCCAAGAAGGAATCAAACCTGTTAGACTCACCTGAGGCGTTGTCTTTTTGTACTGGTCACCTCCATCTATCACATCCCTCATGATTCTTCCCTTAAGAAATTCATATTCTTCTGGACTCAGCTGAATAGACTCTATGGTTTTTCCACAGCCCAAACACTGGCCACTGCAATTATAATTGTTAAATAATAATATTTAAATATGTCAAATAATGTTCTGGGGAAAAAATTTTGTGAAATGAACAATGAGGAAATTAAAAGGTAATAATAAAGAACATTAAAACCTTTGTAATAATCACATACATCTAATTTTTTGTAAACCTGATAATATCACAAATTAGTGTGCCAGAAAAACCAAAAAAGTAGACTGGCCATTTGAATGACTTTTTTTTTTTTTTTTGAGACAAGGTCTCACTCTGTTGCCCAGGCTGGAGTGCAGTGTCACAATTACGGCTCACTGCATCCTCAAGCTCCCAGGATCAAGGGATCCTCCTGCCTCAGCCACCAAAGCAGCTAGGACAACAGGTACATGCCACCCTACCCAGCTAATTTTTGTATTTCAGTGCCTGACTAATTTTTGTATTTTTTCTAGAGACAGGGTTTCTCAATGTTGCACAAGATGGTCTTGAAGCAATCTGCCAAGTCAGCCTCCCAAAGTGTTGGGATTACAGGTACAGGCATGAGCCACCATGCCTGACTCAGGTGACTTTTTTGTTTTTTTGAGACAGAGTCTCGCTCTATCACCAGGATGGAGTGCAGTGGCACAATCTTGGCTCACTGCAACCTCTGTCTCCTGGGTTCAAGCAATTCTCCTGCCTCAGTCTCCCAAGTAGCTGGGACTACAGGCGCACACCACCACACCCAGCTAATTTTGGTATTTTTAGTAGACACTTGGTTTCAACATGTTGGCCAGGATGGTCTCAAATCTCCTGACCTCATGATCCACCTGCCTCGGCCTCCCAAAGTGCTGGGATTACAGGCGTGAGCCACGGCACCCAGCTCGCATGACATTTTTAAAGTAATTCCTATTATGTGGAATATCATATTGGTGAGTTAAATAAATAAATAAATAAATAAATAAATAAATCCTAAAACACAACTGGGTCTGGAAGCTCTAGGGAAAAACATCTCTAAGACATCATGTAGGCTCACAATACGCACTGGAAAAACATTTTGGGTACTGCTACGTCTCTGTATGCAAAGTATGTTTTTTTCCTCAGATACTCTAATTACAAACTTGTAATTATCCTATCCTTAAGATGTTATTAAATATTTTTCAATCAATAGCAACAAAACCTACTAAACTGAAAACAAACAAGTTAAAAATAAACATTGGTCTTCACCTTTTTTGGACTGTGGTGAATTGTCCTTTCCATTGTTTTCCAGGAACACTATGAAGATTGCAAAACCAAATCATGAGGTTAGATTCCTACTGAAATGAAAGACATTCATGATATTTGGAAACTCTTATAAGCAAGAACTCCGAAAAGTTCAAGACACTTCTGTAGAACGGTATAATTTAAAAAGTGGCAGATATCCTGGATGAGGTTAAGAAGCTGCTGGTACCCTGCTCTGGATCTCCTTCTTCCCTATGGTTCTCCCACCAACTAACTCTCATCTTCAAGTCTACAGAAAGCAGCTGACCTTAGTAGCATAACCTCTATACCAAACTCAACTCTTACCTTCTCCATAAAGCTGCCAGAAATTGCTCCTGCTCAGAGTAATTTACCTCTTACCCAGCACTGATATTTCACTGTGTGGTATTTTACTCCCAATTAAATTGAGAATGTCATAAAAGATTTATAAAATGCCTAGCCTACCTGGAAGCATTCGAAAGCTATGTACTGATGTATTTGTTCAATCAATGTATCCTCTCTTCCTTCCTCTTCCACATATTACCATCAGTTCTTCTGATTCTACTGCCTTCTCTCCTTCCTCAGTTCTTAATTCTCATCATCTCTCACCTAAACCTAAAATTGTATTCACGCAGATCTCCCTGTTTTCAATCTTAATCCCTCTCCTATCTACTCTTCTCACTTGGCAATTGCCTTTGTAAAACTCCATTCCAGCACTTTTTTTTCTTTTGAGACAAGGTCTTGCTCTGTCACCCAGGTTGGAGTGCATGGCACAATCACAGCTCCCTGCAGCCTTGATTCCCTAGATTCAAGTGATCCTCTTGCTTCAGTCTCCAAGTAGCTGGGACTACCGGCACACACCACCATGCCAGGGTAAATTTTGTATTATCTGTAGAGACAGGGTTTCGCCATGTTGCCCAGGCTGGTCTCGAACTCCTGGCCTCGAGCTATCCTCCCACCTCAGTTCTCTAAAAGTGCTCAGATTACAGGCATGAGCCACAGTACTTGGCCAAATTCAGCATTCTTGATCAGAGAATAAAATCCAAACTCCTTGGTATTCAAAAATTTTCACAACCGGGCTCCTCCCTTGATATTCAATAAGATAATTAAGCATAATTACGACTTCAAAGCTCTGTAAACATGATATAGAAAAAAAAAAAAAGAAAAACTACCTCAGGTGATCCGCCCGGCCTATTCTGTCTACTCGCTATAGTTCATCAACTCGGATGATATGGCTTATTAGTATTATCTGTCATCTATAATCTCACCATTGAAATGTAAGCTGAGGCTAGGCGCAGTGGCTTATGCCTGTAATCCCAGCACTTTGGGAGGCCGAGGAAGAAAATACAAAATTAGCTGGGCGTGGTGGCTCATGCCTGTAATCCCAGCTACCTGGGAGCGTGAGGCAGAATTGCCTGAACCCGGGAGGCAGAGGTTGCAGTGAGCTGAGATCGCGCCACTGCACTCCAGCCTGGCAACAACAGCAAAACTCCGTCTTCAAAAAAAAAAAGACAGTGAGTAGACAGAATAAATATAAGCACATAATCACATTTTTAGAGGAACTTCTGAAAACACTAATATGGCCCAAGACAGTTCCAGTCAAATGCTATATTCTTTTCTTGCTATGAACACTGGCCATAAGTAGTATTAAGTACTCACATCATACTAGATGCCTAAGAAAACAAAATTAATGATCCTTCTAAAAGGAAAAAAATATATAAAAATTAAAAGTGCCATATACTTTCACTTTTATGTGATGGGTAAAGATTAGCACAAATTATGTATGCCGCTACTTTTTTTAAAGAGAGAAAATTTTGTCCTAAAGAGAAAATAAACCTTACTAAGAGATGGAAAAAAGTGTAATCAGAATAGAACGATTCTCAGCAACTAACAACAAAAAAGAGTGGCTACTTTGAGGTTTAAAGTTATTAAATTAAAAATAATTAGCCAGGTATGGTGGCACATGCCTGTAGTTTTACTCAGGAGACTGAAGCGAGAGGATCACTTGAGGCCAGGAGTTTGAGATTACAGGGAGCTATGAACACACCAATGCACTCCAGTCTGGGCAACAGAGCAAGACCCTGTCTCAAAAAAAAAACTTAAAGAATAAAAACATACATATAAAAAAATCAAAATTACCTCTCAAACCATGTTTTTATACTGTGTGCAAATGATTCCCCTGGATACAGCTGATTATTTCTTAGATATGAAAGAATATCTAGTAGTTTATTTGAATAATTATCATCCTTTATGTCTTTTCCAAAATCAAAGAAAGCTTTTAAAGTTTCCAACATAGGAACAATATCATGACTTAGCAATTCCTGATACAAATTCCAAGCTGTGTTTACATCTTGATGAAGGAGAGCTCCCTGGATACAGTCATTATAGTTCTTTTTAGAAGGAGTCATAACTTTTTTGATGTCCTCTAACAGCAACAATGATTCTCTCCATCTGTCTGAATGGATCAATCCCCGGATGAGAAGACTGTAACCTCCAGGTTCTAAAGTCTTATATCTGGTTTTCATAATTTCAAAGACATCAATAACTTCAGATGTCTGCATATGAAAGACACAGAGATACAAATATCTGACCAGTAAATCATAACTTACTATACCATTATTTTTTGCTGCTACCCATGCCAGCAGAGATTTAGCCACATCTACAGAGCTATGACAGTTAGCCATCTGTGAAATGATCCATCTTTCAAAACTGGTCTTTCCTTTGAAATCTGCCTTAAGTTTATCCCACTCCTCTGAATTCAAAGGTTGTGTTGGGAGTTGAATAGTGTTCCTCACAGGTGGCACGGCATGATCTTTACTTTCAGGATTCATCTGTGATCTCTTCTTAGCTGCTCCAGCTGAAAAAAAATGAGGAACAGAAGAAACTTGCTTATTACTGCCCTCCTCTTTCCTGAGATATCTGGCCTTGGCAATCAGATTCGTTGCTTTGGTATTCTGTGGAGACATTGTTTTAAGAGAAAACAACCTCTGTTGGTTCCTGATGCCACAGCTGTCTGAAAGAAAGAGAGAGACACAAGAGTGCCCTGGGCCTAGCCCAAGGTATGAGTTGCTCTTCCAAAGCTTAGGAAAGCTTCGAATACCAAACAAATAGAAAGTCATTATGCAGTGAGATCAGCACCAGGTAGTGAGAAAAATGCTGGGAAAAAACCCTTTTCTATAGCAAAATTAAAGGGATTGGGGGTCGGCGGTGGAGAGTCGAAGTGCAGCTTTTTAAAAGAAGATTTGTGTTTCTTCCTTACAGACAAATCAAAGTTCTGCGTTTGGGGTTACTTAATAGCAAGAAGGCAGGTGACTTTTCTCTATCAAACAACAATCCGGGGATGTCCAACGTCGAAAGCCGCAAACCAGGGGACAGAGCAGGAATCCTCTGGTGCCTCTTACATTCCAGTTCATGAACCTGAGGAAAAAGCACAAGAAGGAACGCCCAGTTTTACTCACGTGGATCACAGTTGTCCTGAAAAGGAACAGATTCCCACGGGAAGCTTGCTAGAAAGGCGGTATAAAGCCAAAACCGTATCCAGGAGCCTCCAACTCCAGCCCACCAGCAACAAGGGGGAAAGTCAAAGTCTAGTGGCCCTCACCCTGCATAACTCTCCAAAGACCGCAAAGCTCCTCCGATGGAGGGATGCGGAGTGAAGAGGTGAAAGGAAGAGAGATCCAGGAAGGGCGCTGCCTAGACTGTGTACCTATCGCTGACAAACGAAGTTCACTTCATTCAACAACTCAACGCGGCACTCAGGCTTAACGCAGCCATAAATGCGGCGGAAACTACAGTGCCCACTATGCACCGCGCCACCCCGGCCGACTGACGAGACAGATCCGGAGTTAGGCGTTCCGCCTGGCCTGGCGGCGAGGAAAAAAGGCAATTTGGAAGCATTTAGTGGCAAAAGGGGTAAGAGACGGCTGCTGAAGGGTCTACTACATTCAGGGGACCTGGAGGGCTTACAGACATCCGCAATGAACAATGAAAAGAAATTGTGAAAGCGCTTCCCCTCAAGCCGGAACCAATTAACTCCTGGGTCACGTGGTGCGCACGCGCCAAAGGCGCTCCGTAAAGGAAAACGCGGGCTTATCCTGGCGTTTAAAATCTGGCTTGGTGAGCCTGGGACGCCTCCTGAAGGAGAACCATTTTCCATCTCTTTCATAGCTTTTCCCCTACTCAGCCTGGTAGCGGTATTCTCCGCGGCAGTGATAGTAATTGTTTCTGCCTCTTTAGCCTAGACTTCCGCCCTTGTTCAAGATGGTGGTTGAGCGGCCTTCCTAACCTTTACGGGGCCTGGCGGTGCTGACGCCTGAGTTGGTAGGGGTGGAGCAGGTAGGAAACAGCAAATGCAGAAGCTGCTGCGCGAGAGTCGGCCATGGACTGGAAAGAAGTTCTTCGTCGGCGCTTAGCGACGCCCAACACTCGTCCAAACAGTGAGTTTTGGGAGGGGCCGTTGGGATGGCCCGGCCCTAAACTCCTAGAGGTAGTGGGGAGGTGGGGAGGAGGAGCAAGGGGGAGCCGCACTTTCCGCTTCTGTGAAACCTCCCGACGAAGGAGGCGGAGTGGAATGTGCTTTAGGGATCCCAATCGGGTTGACCCAAACTTTCCTGGGACAGAGTCTGGGGGAACAAAAAACTTAGCCTTAGTCGCTGACTTCCATGGTCTTAATCTAAACTTGTGAAGAATAACTTAGAACCCCGGATCCAACAACGCCTGAACCCCACCAGGACCTGTAATTGTTCTACCGCCTTTTTACTGTCACGCTTTTTGCTTCCCTCCTAATCCATTTTATATTTCATAATCCATTTTTCCTTTTATTTTTCTCCTTCACATTGCTTATTAACTAACCTCGTTAAATCTAGCTTTCCTATTCCACACCCGCACTAAGGGCTGTTGAAAGTGGCTGGAGAAAAACAGAACCTTTGTCTCACTTTTTTTTTTTTTTTTTGCGACGGAGTCTCTTTCTCTGTCGCCCAGGCTGGCTGGAATGCAGTGGCAGCATCTCAACTCACTGCAGCCTCCGCTTCCCAGGTTCAAGCGATTCTTCTTCCTCAGCCTCTGGAGTAGCTGGAACTACAAGCGCGCGCCTCCAGGGCGGGTTAATTTCTAGTAGAGACGGGGTTTCACCATATTGGCCAGGCTGGTTTCAAACTCCTGACCTCGTGATCCACCCACCTCGGCCTCCCAAAGTGCTGGAATTACAGTCGTGAGCTGCTGCGCCCCGCCGAGTTATCTCACTTTTAGTACCTGTCCACTAATCTAAAGTAGGTGTTTCGGTCATGTCTACCGTGTTTTCCTGGACGTTCATTCTCCTACATTCCATTTTCATCTCCCAGACTGCCAATCTGTGTTTCCCTAGATACACTTTGGTTTTTTTTGTTGTTGTTGTTTTTTTATTCAGGCTCTCCCTCTGTTGCCCAGGCTAGAGTGCACGGCACAGTGATGTCTCGCTGCAACCTCGATTTCCTGGGCTCAAAAGGATCCTTCACCTCAGCCTCCTAAGCAGCTGGAAGTACAGGCACACGCCACCACATCCGCTAATTTTTTATTTTCCGTAGCGATGAGGTCTTGGCTATGTTGCCAGGGCTGGTCTGGAATTCCTGGCCTCAGGCAGTCGTCCTACCTCCACCTCCCAAAATGTTGCTATTACAGACGTGAGCGCCCAGGCAACACTCTTACAGTCCATTCTTCTCATCTCCTACACCTGCAGTCTGCCCTACGCACTTCTTTCTTTAAGCTGATGAACTTGTTTTTTTAATATATATCTCATTAAGAAAGGAGAATCAGTTGGCCGGGCGCGGTGGCTCAGGCCTGTAATCCCGGCACTTTGAGAGGCCGAGGCGGGCGGATCACGAGGACAGCAGATGGAGACCATCCTGGCTAACACGGTGAAACCCCGTCTCTACTAAAAATACAAAAAAAGTTAGCCGGTCGTGGTGGCGGGCGCCTATAGTTCCAGCTATTCCACAGGTTGAGGCAGGAGAATCGCTTGAACCTGAGAGGCAGAGCTTGCAGTGAGCCTAGATTGCACCACTGCACTCCAGCCAGGGCGACTGAGCGAGACTCAGTCTCAAAAAAAGCAGTCAAAGGAGAACCTCACCTGTCCCCCTTAACATTTCTTTCAGCCCCACGACCCCACAGGTGCCCATACACTCTGGCTTCACTGTTAAAATGATGAACTGTCCATGCTCCTATTTAAGAGTCCCTCCACTCCACCACTAGATTGCATTCTTTTTCCTGTATTCACTGACTTCTTTCCAGCCTCATCCTTTCTTTCATAATCGTCAAATTTTCCTTCTGCTGGATCATTTTCACCAGCACAAGTGTGCTGTTAATATCACCCATCTTTTTAAAAGGTGGGTGGGTGGGGGGAGTGTTGTTGGGAGGCCGGGTGACTCACTCTCAGCACTTTGGAAGGCCAAGATGGGAAAATCGCTTGAGGCCAGGAGTTTGAGACTGGCCTGGGCAACATCGTGAAACACCGTTTCTACAAAAATAGAAAGTAAAAAAATTAGTCCTGGTGGTTGTGCACCGCTGTAGTCCTAGTTACTCTAGAGGCTGAGGATGGAGGGTTTGTTTCAATCTAGGAGTTTGGGGCTGCAGTGAGCTATGATCATGACACCATACTGCAGCCTGGGTGACAAGAGTCAGACCCTGTCTTAAAAAAAAAAAAAGTCATTTGGGCCGGGCGCTGTGGCTCACGCCTGTAATTCCAACACTTTGGGAGGCCGAGGTAGGCGGATCACTTGAGGTCAGGAGTTCAAGACCAGCTTGGCCAACATGGTGAAACCCTGTCTCTATTAAAAAATACAAAAAGTAGCCGAGCACAGTGGTGCACACCTGTAATCCCAGCTACTTGGGAGACTGAAGCAGGAGAATCGCTTGAACCCGTGAAGCAAAGGTTGCGGTAAGCTGAGATTATGCCACTGCACTCCAGCCTGGGCGACAGAACGAGACTCCATCTCAAAAAAAAAAAAAAAAAAAAAGAGTCATTTAATCCCACATCCCTCTCCAGCTTCTGCTGCATTTCTCTGCACTCTTTGTAGGAAAACTTCTCAAAGAAGTTACCTGTACTTGGCTGGGCACAGTGGCTTACGCCTGTAACGCCAGCACTTTGGGAGGCTGAAGTGGGTGGATCATCTGAGGTCAGGAGATCGAGACCAGCCTGGCCAATGTGGTGAAATGCTGTCTCTACTAAAAATTCAAAATTTAGCCAGGCGTTGTGGCAAGTGTCTGTAATCCCAGTTACTCAGGAGGCTTAGGCAGGAGAATCACTTGAACCCAGGAGGTGGAGGTTGCAGTGAGCCAAGATCACGCCACTGCCCTCCAGCCTAGGTGACAGAGTGAGACTCGGTCTCAAAAACAAAAAGAAGGTACCTGTACTTTATGTGCTTTTTTGACCCCTTAACTCTTGAACACGTTACATTCTTTTAGCAGATATTTATTCCATGCCTGTTTTGTGCCAAGTACCATTGTAGCTTAGAACACACAAAAATCCCTGTCTTTATAGAACTTATACTTTGGTGTGGAGAGAAATAAATAATAAGCAAATTATATAGGTTGTACAGCACCTGCTTAAGTCTGGTTCCTTCATCAGTGTACTAGATCCTATCCTTTGTAGTAGATTCCATTTTTGCCTGCTGCAGGATGTACTCTTGCAGTTATCCCTTCTCCTGCATCATCAGTTTTTCTTTAATCATTCCCATCAGCATATAAACATGCTGGTATTTCTTCCATCTTCAACTTTCTTGACTTGATTTCCACCTCTAGCCATTCCTCATTTTTCTGTTCCCCTTACAGCAGTATTTGTTAAAACAGTTGTTAGTTAAATCTGTACTCGTCTCAAATTCCTGCTTGTCAAGAATCATCATTGACCACCATATTGTTAACTTCAGTGGTCAGTTGTCAGTCTTGATTTTACTTGAAAAATTTAGCAGTTTTCTCCAACAGCACTGAGCCATAGTAAAGAAATTAACTTATAGGTTTGGTCTAAAGTTAAAAATTAACATAATAGGCCAGGAACAGTGGCTCATGCCTGTAATCCCAGCACTTTGGGAGGCTGAGGCGGGCAGATCACCTGAGGTCGGGAGATCGAGACCAGCCTGACCAACATGGAGAAACCCCATCTCTACTAAAAACACAAAATTAGCCAGGCGTGGTGGCACATGCCTGTAATCTCAGCTACTCAGGAGGCTGAGGCAGGAGAATCACTTGAACCTGGGAGGCGGAGGTTGCAGTGGGCCAAGATTGTGCCATTGCACTCCAGCCTGGGCAACAAGAGCGAAGCTCCATCTCCAAAAAAAAAAAAAAAAATTAATTAACAGATGCAGCAGAAATACAGTCATAAAAGGAATTCAAGGAAACAATTACAGGCTTGTTGGGAAGGAAATGAGACCAGAAAGAGTAAAATAACTTTTGAGAAAACAGATCACAGAATTCAAGAGCTCAGTGAGGCTGAAGTGGAAATGCTATGGCAGTGAGGTTTTGAATTACCAGAAAGGATGATCTGAGAGTATATTTGAGCTTAAGATTTCAGAAAAGGTACAAGTAAAATCTGTGATCTTGCTGTAGAACCAAGTGGCAGAATGAACTGGAGGTGAAAGTCTTTAGAGTTGCAGGACCCATGGTCACCCACATAAATGTTTATTTGTCCTAAATGATTGCAGGACCTTGTGAAGAACACTGTATACCGGTCACTGTAGTCCACAAATAAGTGGGGAGGAATTGGTTGAATGAGACAGCCACGTGCCAATAGCAGGCGAGTTGCAGGGTAATAGAGCCCTGAGTTTTGAGCTTCAGATAGAGGATGTTTTTTTGTTTGTTTTCTCTACATTAGGTAGAGAAACGGTGATTGTGAAGCTGAAACTCCATGAGGTCAGGGACTGGCGCTGTCTTGCTCACCCCTCATTCCGTGTCTACTACAGTGCTCTCTGCACATAGTAGGTGCTCGGTAAATTCTTTTCATTGAATGAATTAGGAGCACTCTACAGAGTCCTATAGGAGAGGTAATGACTTGAGGAAGAGACTAGCTTTAGCAATAAACAGAAGTAGAAGGAGCATGCTGAGAAATGGTTGAAGATGTAGAGGAGGCTGCTTCAGTAGAAGATAGTGATTCTTGGTATTTCAGAAAAGTTAATATGCTCAGTGTCTAAGCACAATTGTGAAGGCCTTTTTGGCACTGCAACTATTTTAATTAAATTATTAATATATAGGATGACCTGAATAAAAGTACTGCTTGATTTTAAAAGTGCTCCCTTTAATCTGTTTTGTTACCAGAAAAAAAAAGTGAACAAGAATTAAAAGATGAAGAAATGGATTTATTTACAAAATATTACTCCGAATGGAAAGGAGGTAGAAAAAACACAAATGAATTCTATAAGACCATTCCCCGGTTTTATTATAGGGTAAGTAGTGTCTAATCAAATGTCCTGCAGAGTTTAAAAATGAAATACAATTTTTGGCAAGGCAAGGTGGCTCATACCTATAATCCCAACACTTTGGGAGGCTGAGGTGGAAGGATCGCTTGAGTCTGGGAATTTGAGACCAGCCAGAGCAACATAGCAAGACCCCATCTCTAAAAAAATTTTTTTTTTTTTAAATAGCTGGACATGGTGATGCATGCCTGTAGTCCTAGCTTCTCAGAAGGCTGAAGCAGGAGGATCACTTGAGCCCGGGAGGTCGAGGCAGCAGTGAGCCGTGATTGTGTCACTGCACTCCAGCCTGGGCAACAGAGTTAGATCCTGTCCCCCCACCCCCAGAAAAAAGTAATTTTAAAAATAGGACCAGAATTTTATGTTTTAAAAATAGACGATTATATTTTAAATTTTGTATTTTTATTATTTTATTGTAATTGATCTTATCACTATTATAAAACATTTTGAGCCCAATAAAACCCCAAGTTTAGATTTAAGTGGGTATGTAAACACAAAGTTGTTAAACTGTCGGCTTTTTCTAATTTTTATTATAGATATTAGTAGTAAGTATTCTATTGGATTGTGTTATCAGGTATACAACACTTTGTTATAAAGTTTTAAAATTTTGCTCAAGGCTAAACCAAAAAATCAGTTGAAAATGGAAAACTTAAAGAATTTCACTTGAGGCCAGGCATGGTGGCTCATGCCTGTAATCCCAGCACTTTGGGAGGCCAAAGTGGGTGGATCACGAGGTCAGGAGTTCAAGACCAGCCTGACCAATATAGTGAAACCCAGTCTCTACTGAAAATACAAAAATTAGCCAGTAGTGGTGGTGTGCACCTGTGATCCCAACTACTCAGCAGGCTGAGGCAGGAGAATCTCCTGAACCTGAGAGGTGGAGGTTGCAGTGAGCTGAGATCATGCCACTGCACTCCAGCCTGGGTGACAGAGCAAGACTCCATCTCAAACAAACAAACAAAAAGGAATTTCACTTGACTATTTCTTTCCTTGTGCCAAAACTCTGAAAATGGCTTGAAGGGACATACAGACAAAATAGACCTTAAGAAAAGCTATTTACGATAGGGTCACTGCACTCCAGCCTGGGTGATAGAGCAAAGACCCTGTCTCAAAAAAAAAAAAAATGTTGGCCAGGAGCAGTGACTCACGCCTATAATCCTATCACTTTGGAAGGCCATCAAATCAGGAGGATCACTTGAGGCCAGGAGTTTGAGAACCAGTCTGGGCAACTTGGTGAGATCTCGTCTTTCCAAAAAAACTTAGCCAGGCATGATGGTGCACACCTGTAGTCCCCGCTACTCAGGAGGCTTAGGTGGAAGGATCACTTGAGCTCAGGAGGTTGAGGCTGCAGTGAGCTGCGATCATGCCACTACATTCCAGCCTGGATGGCAGAGCAAGAGCCTATCTCAAAAAAAGAGAAAAAAGAAAAAAAGCTGTTTACAACCTGGGTATGGTAGGGCATTCACCTGTAGTCCCAGCTACTCTGAGAGGGTGAGGAAGGGAGAATCTCTTAAGCTTAGGAGTTTGAGGCTGGCCTGGGCAACATAGTGAGACCACCCCACACCCCATCTTTTTTTTTTTTTTTTTTTTTTTTTGAGATGGAGT
>NW_012113030.1:271136-273225 GCF_000951035.1 Colobus angolensis palliatus | reverse complement strand
CGCCTGTAATCCCAGCTACTCGGGAGGCCGAGGCAAGAGAATTGCTTGAACACAGGAGACGGAGGTTGCAGTGAGCCTAGATCGGGCTGTTGCACTTGACCCTGGACGACAAAAGCAGACTCCGTCTCAAAAAAAAAAATCTTTTAAAGGGGAAAATAAAAAGAATGTAGCATTTTAACATTTAAAAATTACTGAAAAACTTTTGATTATTCATGAATCATATCAGTGTGTCACTATTTTTTAAAGGGCCAAGAATTCCCCCGCACCTTTTTTTTTTTTTTTTTAAGAAAATATAAGAGAAGCCAGACACGGTAGCTCACACCTGTAATCCCAGTACTTTGGGAGGCCAAGGTGAGTGGATCACTTGATGTCAGGACTTGGAGACCAGCCTGGCCAACATGGTGAAACCCCGTCTCTATTAAAAATACAAAAACATTAGCTGAGCATGGTAGCAGATGCCTGTAATCCCAGCTACTAGAGTGGCTGAGGCAAGAGAATCACTTGAACCCAGGAGGCAGTTGCAGTAAGCTGAGATCACGCCACTGCACTCCAGCCTGGGCAACAAAGCAAGACTATGTCTCAAAAGAAAAAGAAAAAAGAAAATATGAGAGAGAAAATGAATGTGACTGTATTCCCACCTCTGGGTGTAAGGTTGCTAGGTCAGTTACCAAGAGGCTGCTTATTTCCTATTAGGCACTGCTGTAATTAGGCCAAGTTATCAACAGAGAATTATAACTTCATGGCCCAAATGGCTATGCTTCTTCTAAATATGGGTATCTAAATTATAAGGACTTATTTTTCACCTCAGGCTTTTTTCCAAATATGCAGTGCGTTTTTTAAGGTTGTAGGGGAGAGGGGAAGGGAGTTGGGCATGAATAGAAACTAGGTTAATTAATCAAATAATTATTCAGATATGAGTTAAATGTAAATTTCTTGTTACAGTTTGTATGGTTCCTGCTATAACTTGTTGCATTCTATTTTGTCTAGATTTCTGTAGATAGAAGCTGTTAGCTCATTCTGAATAGTTATACTGTAAAACCTTTCCAGGGGGTACACTACAATTCTCTTTAAGGTTCAGACCAACTTGACAATAAAAGGCTCTTGCTTCTGGCCATCTCTTTCTAGCAAGGAAGACATAATTAGCCACCTGTTGGTACTTGTTTAGCGGTCAGGTCCCAAACTGTAGTAGTTCTCTAGCTCTGAGAATTCTTGTTAGCAGTTCACTTGATTTATAGAAACAGCAATATTGATTTATAAAAACGGTCCCCTGTTATTGCTTGTCTTGCCTCTTTCCATGTATGGAAACGAAGATTGAAAGAGAGATGGGCAAAAGGGAGAGAAGAGAAACAGTGTACTTCTATAGTTGTTTCTAAAAAGGAATAATTTTCCCCTTCTCTCAATGAAAGAAAGCACTTCTCTCAAAGTATTTCTTCCATTCTTGGCCCATTGCCTTTTGAAACCCAGGCTTTGTGTCTTACTAATTTGAAAGACAGTGGCTTCCAGACCAACATTTATAATCCGAGTAGAGTATACAAAGTATTATTCACTTATTAAATCTTATTAAGCAGTTAATAAACATTTATTTGGGGGCAGGTATTATTCTAAGCTTGTAGGGCTCACGTTTTACTTTGTTACAATCTGTTTTGCCCAGATTTCTTTTTTTCTTTTTTCTTTCTTTTTTTTTTTTTTGCCCAAATTTCTGTAGATGGAATCTGTTAGCTCATACTAAATGTTATACTTTAAAATCTTTCCAGGGACACAGTACAATTTTTGTTCCCTCTTAGACCTATTTTTTCTGGCAGAGTGGGAAGACAGACACTGAATTATAAGCAGATAAAATCAAATAGCAAGTTATATGTAGAAAATAAAACAGTAGGCCGGGCGCAGTGACTCACACCTGTAATCCCAGCACTTTGGGAGGCCAAGGTGGGCGGATCATGAGGTCAGGAGATCGAGACCATCCTGACTAACACGGTGAAACCCCGACTCTACTAAAAATACAAAAATAAGCTGGGCATGGTGGCGGGCGCCTGTAGTCCCAGCTACTCAGGAGGCTGAGGCAGAAGAATGATGTGAACCCGGGAGGCGG
>NW_012113030.1:261354-271086 GCF_000951035.1 Colobus angolensis palliatus | reverse complement strand
AAAAAAAAAAAAAAAAAAAAAAACAAACACTTTTAATTAAAAAAAAAAAAAGAATGCAAACATTTATGACTTAGGCTAGGCATGGTGCCTCACATTTGTAATTCCAGTGCTTTGGGAGGCCAAGACAGGTGGATCACTTGAGGCCAGGAGATGGAGTCTTGCTCTGTTGCCAGGCTGCAGTGGAGTGGTGCAATCTCGGCTCACTACAACCTCTGCCTCCCGGGTTCAAGTGATTCTCCTGCCTCAGCCTCCCAAGTGCAAGTAAGAATAATGTATTATTATTAATAATTATATTATAAATACTATAAATAAAATTATAAATACAGTATAATACAATATAAATAGCCAATACAAATACTTTTTGTATTTTTACTAGAGACGGGGTTTCACCATGTTGGCCAAAATGGTCTCGATCTCTTGACTTGTGATCCTCCCACCTCGGCCTCCCAAAGTGCTGGGTTACAGGCAAGAGCCACCGTGCCCAGCCAAATCTGTTTCTTTAAAAAAAAAAAAAAGTAGGGTTTAATATTTTAAGTTTTTGAATTCTAAGCAGTCTCTATTGTTCTTTCATTTTTTAATTGTATGAATTTATGTCGTTTTCTAATTTTATGTAGAAGGCGTTTTCTCTTATGATCATTTAAATCTTTATTTTCTTTTCTTAGGCAATTTTTCACAGCAAAAGTCTTTGCTAAACTCCTTCATACAGATTCATATGGAAGAATTTCCATCATGCAGTTCTTTAATTATGTCATGAGAAAAGGTGATTCATTTTTACTGTGCTTGAACTCCTTATATGGGAAGCAAGTAGGTTTTTGGTCTGTGCTTTTATAAATATTTCTTCCATGTGAAATCACTCTAAGTTTGAAGTAGACCTTCTTTTCTTTTGACAAAGATGTGTTACATAAACTTAGGTTATCGTAAAAAAACAAAAAGTTTTTAAACCCTCATGTATCTTAAAGATAATAGTAGACTAAAAATATTAAGAGCTAAACCAAGGGTTTTAATGTATGGTGATCTGAAATAATTTCAATTTACTGATAATTTTATTTTACCAATATATTACAAGTTGAGTTGACTGAAAGGATAGTTTCAAACCCACAACTGTGATATCAGTTTCAAGGAGCATCTATTAAACAGCTTGGACTTATGATTCCTACAAGTGCCATAATAATCTGTGAAAGCCTACTGTATACAATCTTTAATAATCGGTTGTTGTAATTAACCTCAGAAATAAAAGCAGCTTCATTGAAGGCATAACATTATACTAGCTGTCCCTGTTTGGTGGAACACCAGGTTTAATTGGTAAAGAACAGTATCTTCAAGATGTCAGTTTTATTATAGCTTTAGTCGTGATAGAATTGTTGAACTCTGCCATTCTATAGTTTTTTGTTTCAAGCAATTTTGTGGCAAGAAGAAATAGTTTTTAGAGTTACTAGATTAGCTCGTCTCAAATCTAGCTCTTTATCTCCTTTTTCATATCTAAAGGATAAATCTTAAGAATTACGTTTCATTTTCTTGTTTATTGTCAGTTTGGCTTCATCAAACAAGAATAGGACTCAGTTTATATGATGTCGCTGGGCAGGGATACCTTCGGGAATCTGTAAGTATTAACCTTGTAGACATTATATTAACTCTTATAGACATCAAAATGTAAACTGTAGTTATCACTGGGTGTTGGGATTACAGGCTATTCATATAATACTTTGTTTTATTTCTGTTTGTGTGTACATATTTAGTTTTACCGTAACAAAGCAACTTGTACACTTTCAACTTTTAAAATTGAACATCATCTTTTCAGTGAAACAAAAAACAAATTTAAAAATAAACAAAATTACAATAGAGAATGTCAATTCCAAATAAGATCCTACAGATTCTACTGATTCTCCCATGGAGTGGCAGGGTTAAAATCATCATTAACCCCTTTATGCTGGGCGTGGTGGTTCACCCCTATAATCCCAGCACTTTGGGAGGCCGAGGCGGGCGGATCACCCGAGGTTGGGAGTTCGAGACCAGCCTGACCAACATGGAGAAACCCCGTCTGTACTAAAAATACAAAATTAGCCACCTGTGGTGGCGCATGCCTGTAATCCCAGCTACTCGGGAGGCCGAGGCAGGAGAATCACTTGAACCCAGGAGGTGGAGGTTGCTGTGAACCGAAATAGCTCCATTGTACTCCAGCCTGGGCAACAAGAGCAAAACTCTGCCTCAAAACAAAATATATATATATTGGTCAGGTGCAGTGGCTTATACCTGTACTCCCAATGCCTGTACTCCCAGCATTTTGGGAGGCCGACGTGGGCAGATCACTTGAGGTCAGGAGTGTGAGACCAGCCTGACCAATATGGTGAAATCCCATCTCTACTAAAAATAGAAATATTTGCTGGGCTGTGGTGGCATACGCCTGGAATCCCAGCTACTCAGGAGGCTGAGGTGGGAGAATCGTTTGAACCTAGGAGGCGGAAGTTGCAGTGAGCCAAGATTGCGCCACTGCACTCCAGCCGGGGCAACAGAGGGAGACCCTGTCTCAAAAAAAAAAAGAGAGAATTTATTTTAAAAATGTCATGCAAGATGTCCCTTAAAAATCACAATTAAACATGCCAAAGGAAAAGCGACTTTGTCAAAATGCTCACTTTAAACTATCCAAATGTTTCAAACCTACCTTTTGCTGACCTTCTATAACCCCATTTTGTAAAATTTATTTTCTTTTTTTAAACAAGAGACAGTAGACAAGGAGAGGTTGATAAATGCTTACTGTCCATATTCACATAGAGACGTAGTATACTCTGCGCTCAAGAGAGGAAAGCAACTAGAATTCTATGCACTACTACACAGGGGCCTAGCACCTTCCAGCTTCCAGCAGAGCAAAGGGAACAGATTTTTCTTTTTCTTTCCACAGACCTCGGTGGTGTTGATTCCATATAGTTTTTGCTGAGACACAGGATGTTTCTGTTTTGGGGTTTGGTTTTTTCTTTCTTTTTTTTTTTTTTTTTTTTTTAGATGAAGTCTCACTCTGTTGCCCAGGCTGGAGTGCAATGGCCCGATCTCAGCTCACTGCAACCTCTGCCTCCCAGGTTTAAGCGATTCTGCTGCCTCAGCCCTCCCAAGTAGCTCGGATTACAGGTGCGTGCCACCACACCCAGCTAGTTTTGTATTTTTAGTAGAGACGGGATTTTGCCACGTTGGCCAGGCTGGTCTGGAACTCCTGATCTCAGGTGATCTACCTGCCTCGTCCTCCCAAAGTGCTAGGATTACAGGCATGAGCCACTGTGCCAGGCCCACCCCATCTTTTTTTAAAATTTTATTTATTTATTTTTTTAAAAAAGAAAGCTATTTATACCTGAAAGTGAGGTCTACCAAAAAATATCTATTTAGTATTATGGAAAATGTAACCACTATACAAGTTAACTGGAATCTTAGCTGGATGTCCCTTGAACCTGTTACCTTCTAACTCTATTAATTATAACATTATTTGCAAATATAGTAAACATTTATTTAAGTGGTGTTCTTATAGGTTAAGGTATTTATATAAGTGAGTTATCTGGATACTGAACTATTTCTTCAAGTGCAAATTTTTTTCACTGAACATTTTTTGTTGGAAACCTTCCAACATACTATATACTTCTCAACCTTTTAAGAATCATATGCCAGTAATGCTAGCCTATATTTATCGTAGAAAAGGAAAAAAATATGGCTAAACAAGTTGATCTCTTCCCATAACAACATCACCCAACAATGTAAACAGAACATTTTATATGAATCCTTCTACATATTTTTGTGGGTATCAGTGTATTTTTTTAAATGGGATTACATCATACATACCTTTACTGCTTTTTGCATTTCACACTTTTCTTAAACAGGGGCAGCTAGATAACTGAATATTTTTGATAACCTAGGGGAGAGAGAAGGGAATTGACATTTATTGAGTGTCTAAGCACTGCAGAGTGAAGGGGTGGCCTGCCCTCGTCAGGTGGAACGAGAGACTTAAGAAAAGAAAGACACAGACAAAGTATAGAGAAAGGAAAGTGGGCCCAGGGAACCGGCGCTCAGCATACAGAGGACCCACGCCTGCGCCGGTCTCTGAGTTCCCTCAGTATTTTTTGATCATTATCTTCACTATCTCGGAGAGGGGAAGTGGCAGGACCATAGGGGTCATAGTAGGAAGAAGGTCAGCAAGGAGACATATGAGTAAAGATCTCTGTGTCATGAATAAGTTTAAGGAAAAGTGCTGTGCTTTGATGTGCATATGCAAACATCTCCATAAACACTTTCAGGGCATTAAGAGTAGCATTGCCACTAGCATGTTACCTCCAGCCCTAAGGTTGTTTTCTCCTACCTCAGTGAATAGAACATACAATCAGGTTTTACACCGAGACATTCCATTGCTGGGAGACTGGCGGGAGACAGATGCCTTTCTCTATCTCAACTGCCAAGAGGCCTTCCTCCCTCTTTTACTAATCCTCCTCAGCACAGACCCTTCAGGTCTTTCCCTTTCCACAAGGCCATATTTCAGACTATCACATGGGTAGAAACCTTAGACAATACATAGCTTTCCTAGGCATAGGTCCCTGCGGCTTTCTGCAGTGTTTGTGTCCCCGAGATTAGAGAATGGTGATGACTTTTAACAAGTATACTACCTTTAGGCACTTAACAAAGCACATCCTGCATAACCCCAAATCCATTAAACTTTGAGTAGACACAGCACATGTCTGCAAGGACAGGGTTGGGGGTAGGATTACAGATTAACAGTATCTCAAGGCAGAAGAATTTTTCTTAGTACAGAACAAAATGGAGTCTCTTATGTCTACTTCTTTCTACATAGACACAGTAACAGTCTGATCTTGCTTTTTCCCACACAGAGCCCTTTGTATTATCTCATTTAACCTGGATTCTTAAATAATATCTTACTTGAACACAAGTTCTTGGGTTCTCAACGCAAAAGGGAGAGAGAGCACCTGACTCTGAAAAGAGCTGGTAGGGCTTTTTTTTTTTTAATCAGGGATTGATATTAGGGTGGGGTATGCAGGCTGGGCTGGGCAAAGCAGATCAGGTAGGGTATGCAGGTCTGCATTATCTGGTTGCTATGGTTATCTTGAGCAGTGGGCCACCTGGTCTGGCTAGGGGCAACACGGCTGTAAATCAGTTGTTCAGCGTTCCTTCCCTAGATAGGACACCCACTCCACAACTCTGGTTATCTCCTAAGGCTAGTTACTGGAATTCTTTTGAGTAAAAGGCATGGTTCAGACATTGTGGTGTCAGTGAGATGATGGCGTGGGTTTTGTGATCAGTGGAAATGCATGAAAGAGTGCCGTAGTGGGAGTGAGCTGACCCAAGCCCCCTTTCCTACTGTGTGTCATTCCTAACAGCTCTTGGATAGGAATGGTGTGACCCCATTCCTGAGGCTAGGACTGAACTTTCTTGTACTTCCAGGACCAAACCTTTGCCTTCTTTTTCTGGTTCCTGAGGGAATCTCCTTTTTTTCCTGTCTTCGTGTCACTTCTCTCTTGGGCCACCTCTAGATCTTAGATGGTTTCCTGTCTGCAGCTATGGATTTGTAAAAAAGTTCTTTCCCTTCTTTCTTATTCCTCTCCGTGGTCCCCACTGCTCCAGAGAAAACACCTATTATCTTGAGTCACCAGTTCTTTCCTTCGCTGATTAGCTGGTTAACTAGTCACTAGAACACAATCTTAGTCAGCCCCAACTGCAGCCCCATCCCCACCTCCTAGTGTTTCTTCTGTTGACGAAGAGTCGAACTCTGTAAAATATTTGAAGAGATTTATTCTGAGCCAAATATGAGTGACCATGGCCTGTGACATAGCCTTCAAGAGATCCTGAGAACATGTGCCAAAAGTGGTTTGGGTGCAGTTTGGTTTCACACGTTTTAGGGAGGCATGAGACATCAATCAAATACATTTGAGAAATACATTGGTTTGGTCCAGAAAGGTGGGACAATTTGAAGCGGGACTTCCAGGCTACAGGTAAATTCAAACATTTGCTGGTTGACACTTGGTTGAGTTTCTCTAAAGACCAGGGATCAAACAGAAAGGAATGTCTGGGTTAAGTTAAGAGGCTGTGGCGTCCAAGGTTTTATCATGCAGGTGGAGCTTTTAGCTAGCAGGCTTCAGAGAGAATAGGTTGCAAAATGTTTCTTATTAGACTTAAAGTCTGTGTTGATGTTAATGCCAGAGAGGTATAATGAGGCATGTTTGACCCTCACTTCCCATCATGCCCTGAAACAGTCTCTCAGGTTAAATTTTAAGGGCCCTGACTGAGGAGGAAGACCATTCAGATGGTTGGGAGCCTTAGAATTTTATTTTTGGTTTATACTCCTTTAACTCTGTTCCTTCTGATGGGAGGGATGGCATCTTAGTTCCTGGAAATGAAAGATAAAAACCATAACCCTGAGTTTTGACGTTAAGGTGTACTGAGGTACATTTAATGGGGCTAAGATGTAGAAGAGGAAGAAGAACTCTTTAAAGTAAATTGTTCTGACTGGGTGTGGTGGCTCATGCCTGTAATCCTAGCACTTTGGGAGGCCAAGGTGGAAGGATTGCTTGAACCCAGGAGCTCAAGACCAACCTGGGCGACATAGCAAGACCCTGCCTCTATTATTAATTTAAAAAAGAAGAAATGAAGTAGATTGTTCTAAGTCAGGTTGGAATGAGTCATTCTAAAGCTCTGCTCATGGAAATCACCCCAGTTGACAAACCCTCTTGCCTGGGAGGCCAACATAATAGGCACTGCCTTGACCATCTCCAGGAACAAAGGTGATCCAATCTCAACAGGCATACTTTCCTAAAACTGGACAAGAAGAATAAATGGTTTTTGCTGGACAAGAAGAATTATAGGTGAGAACCACCCAACAGGTTCTTCTTGCCTGCTACCCAGATAGAGCCAATTTATCAAGATGGGAATTGCAAGAGAGAAAGAATTTAATACACATGGAGCCAACTAAATGGAAGACAGGAGTTTTGTTATTCCTCAAATCAGCCTTCTTGAAAAGTTGGAGGCTAGGGTTTTTCAAGGATAGTTTGGTAGGCAGAGCGCTAGGGAATGGGTGCTGTTGATTGGTTGGGGATGCAATCACAGGGATATAGAAAAACAGTCCTGGTCCTTGCATGCTGAGTCTGCTTCTGGGTTGGGGCCACAGAGGAGTGGCTGGTCCAAGAGGGGCCACTGGGTAGTCAGAAGTGCAAAAGCCTGAGAAGACATCTCAAAAGGCCGGTCCTGTGTACTACAATAGTGATGTTATTTACAGGAGTAATTGAGGATGTTGCAGATTTTTGTGACCTCTGGAATAATGACTGCTAATCATTTAACTGGCCTCCATCTTAGCAGAATTCTGGTCTTTGTCATCCTCCTGACCTGGTGGCCTTTCATTAGTTTTACAAAGGCAGTTTAGTTTGGGGATGAGCTATTACCATTTAAATCATAAACTAAATTTCTCCCAAATTTATTAATATCTTGGCCCATGCCCAAGAATGACCAAGGGCAGATTGGAGGTTAAAAACAAGATGGAGTTGGTTAGGTCAGATCTCTTTCACTGTCATCATTTTCTCAGTGTTATAATTTTGCAAAGGTGGTTTTGAAATTGTCAATCTTCAGTTAATCCTCATTTAATTCTATATCTTTTTTTTTTTTTATTTGAGACGGTATCTTACTCTGTCGCCAGGCTGGAGTGCAGTGTCACAATTCAGCTCACTGTAACCTCTGCCTCCTGGGTTTAAGCGATTCTCCTGCCTCAGCCTCCTGAGTAGCTGGGACTACAGGTACATGCCACCATGCCCAGCTAATTTTTGTGTTTTTAGTAGAGGCGGGGCCAGGATGGTCTCGACCTCTTGACCTCGTGATCCACCTGCCTCGGCCTCCCAAACTGCTGGGATTACAGGTTTGTGAGCCACTGCCCCCAGCCAATTCTGTATCATTCTAAGGAAGCCACTGCACCCAGCCAATTCTATATCATTCTAAGGTGACAATGGAAGCACAGTGCTTTAAGGAAATAAAATGAAACTTGGACTAGACTAGCTTTTAGAATAGCTTTTTCAGGGCAGAGATCCAGCCTTGCTGATCACTGATTCTCTCATCAGTTTTTGTTAAACAAATGTTAAGCACAATTAAGGTGAGATACAAGAAATAATTTGAGGCTGTGGCATATAGTTATTTTATGAGACCACATACATTTTACAGGATCCAGTAGTCTAAAATTTACATGTAGAAATTTATGTTGTATTTTCAGCTGCCTGCTGAAGATGAAGTGTTACTACAGAAATTAAGAGAGGAATCAAGAGCTGTCTTTCTACAAAGAAAAAGCAGAGAACTGTTAGATAATGAAGAATTACAGGTAAGAACGAAGCAAAAAGTTGCTTTAGATGTTAACCATTTCTCATTTGTACTGTTTAAATCATGCAAGATTTCTTGGTGCCTAATGGAGTCCATACTACAGAGTGGTACTGCATAAGCTCTGAAGCAGCAGTTCCCACCAGAAGCAGCCGCTGAGTTTACATGGGTCATATACCCCAAAAATAGTGTTGTTTGTTGTTGTTGTTTAAGGCTCTAGGTGATTATACTGTGCAGCCAAGGTTGAGAACCACTGCTGTAGGGTCAGACTACAGCGAGCGGTTCAAATCCCAGCCCTGCTATACGACTTTAGGCAATGGACTTAACATCTCTGTGCTTGGATTATCATCTCTAAAGTAGGGATAGCTAACTATATCTTAGAGTTATGTGGATTAAAGAGGAAGTGTATATCAAAAGCTTAGTCAGCACTCAATACATGTTATTTTCATTGTTAGTAATCAAAAAGATAATAGGACATGAGATTCATCTTAATGTTGACTTTGCTAACAAACTATCATTTTAGTGGAAAGCACGCATTTAACTACATTTTAAAATCTTGTTGTTTTTAACTTATAACATCTTCACTTCCACAATTCTCTTAAGAACTTATGGTTTTTGCTGGACAAACACCAGACACCACCTATGATTGGAGAGGAAGCAATGATCAATTATGAAAACTTTTTGAAGGTTGGTGAAAAGGCTGGAGCAAAGTGCAAGTAAGAATAATATAATTAACAAAAGAATATGTTATGTTAAGCATTTTAAATGCCTCAAATATTGGCCAGGCACACTGGCTCACACCTGTAATCCCAGCAGTTTTGGAGACTGAGGTGGGAGGATTGCTTGAGCTGGAGTGTTTGAGACCAGCCTGGGCAACTTAGGGAGATCTTGTCTCTACTAAAAATAAAAATATTATCTGGGTGTGGGGGTATATACCTGTAGCTACTCAGGAGGCTGAGGTGGGAGAATTGCTTGAGCCTGGGAGGATGAGCTGTGATTAAGCCACTGCGCTCCAGCCTGGGTGACAGAGCAAGACCCTGCCTTTAAAAAAAATAAACAAATCCTCAAATATTAATTGAAGTAAATGGTATGACATTTGAGTCAATTTAAGTTACTAATGCAATTTAATAAAATTATTTACCGTCAAAAAATCACATTGGTATGAAGTTTTAAATAGCTCCATCTCAAAAAAACATGTACATATATAGTTTATGACACTTTCAGCCTTAAGACAGACAAAAGCAAACAAAAAAGAATGCAAGGCTAGGCACTGTGACTCACATGCCCATCTCAGCAAAATAAAACTTTTAGGCCGGGCGCGGTGGCTCAAGCCTGTAATCCCAGCACTTTGGGAGGCCGAGACGGGCGGATCACGAGGTCAGGAGATCAAGACCATCC
>NW_012113030.1:258813-261304 GCF_000951035.1 Colobus angolensis palliatus | reverse complement strand
AGCACTTTGGGAAGCCAAAGTGGGCAAATAGCTTGAGCTCAAGAGTTTGAGACCAGCCTGGGCAACATGGTGAATCCCCATCTCTACCAAAAATACAAAAAATTAACTGGGTGTGGTGGTACATCTCTGTGGTCCCAGCTATTCAGGAGGCTGAGGTGGGAGGATGACTTGAGCCTGGGAGGTAGAGGTTTCAGTCAGCCAAGATCATACTACTGTACTCCAGCAGCCTGTGTGACAGAGACCCTACCTCAAAAAAAGGAATACATTGAGATCCAGTATTGAAAATGTGAACTACCTTGAGCACGTAGTTCTAGCTTATTTCAATATCTATCATGCAGTGTCTGACAAATGTTGCTGTTTCGCTCAAAATTTTAAAATATCCTGATGCACCCCTGTACATTAACTGTGGTGCTCCTGGGACACCTGCGTGCAGAATTCAGAACTGTAGAAATAGCCTTCATGTTGCTGATGGGAGTATAAAATTCACATGGCATTTATGGGGAGATGGGAAGTTTCCCAGTGTCTTATCAAATTTCTACATGTGCATATGCCACAACCCAGCAGGTCCACTTACAGAAATTGTATTTTATATTCTTCCACAATATCTATGAATGAATAATTAGCTTAGCCCTTATGGTATTACTTTTCATGTAGCAAAATATTAGGAAAAAACTAAATGTCCCAATAGAGGCCTAGTTAAATATGGCACATCCATACAATGATATAATATATAGCTATTTGAAAGTCAAGATGGAATGACTGTAAAATATATTACTGAATGACAAAAGCACTCTTCATGGTATGCTGATACATCCTGTGTGTAAAAAGAGGGAAAGGCCGGGTGCAGTGCCTCATGCCTGTAGTCACAGCACTTTGGGAGACGGAGGTGGCTGGATCACGAGGTCAAGAGATCAAGACCATCCTGGACAACACTGTGAAACCCTGCCTCTGCTAAAAATACGGAAATTAGCTGGGCATGGTGGTGCGTGCCTGTAGTCCCAGCTACTCAGGAGGAGGCAGGAGAATCCTTGAACCTGGGAGGCAGAGGTTGCAGTAAGCCAAGATCGCACCACTGCACTCCAGGCTGGTGACAGAGCAAGACTAAATCTCAAAAAAAAAAAAGAGGGAAAGAAATATATATGTATTGGTTCATATTTGTATCTGTTACCTTCGGGAAATTACATCAGAAGTTGATAATACAGGTTACCTCTGGGGAGAAGAAATAGGTGAGAGGCTTTTTAATCAATATCTTTGTTCCCTTTGAATTTGGAACTATGTAGAATTTACTACTTTTCAGAAATGTTAACAAATTAGGAGAAACAAAATTTAATGTAAAATAGTTTTACCACTAAAATAGTCATGAATTTCTTTACCAATATAGTATTAATGCTGAATAATTTTTAGTAATGAAATTATATTCTAGTATGTAATGAAGAATCAAGATTGGACATTTAACACTTTATTTTGTTTTATTTTCAGGATTTAGAAAACTACATATTGGAACTTATCCCTACTTTGCCACAATTAGATGGTCTGGAAAAATCTTTCTACTCCTTTTATGTTTGTACAGCAGTTAGGAAGTTCTTCTTCTTTTTAGATCCTTTAAGAACAGGTAAAAGAAAATCTTATCTAACTTACACGAGGACATTATTATATCTAAATCTCAATAACTACAGAAAACTCTTAAAATGTCATTTATTTTCCTGTCACTGCCATTAAAAATTTGGTGAATTTCAAGGAGATAAAAAGGTACAAAAAACAGTAGCAATGCTTTGGTTATGTTTATCTGAAGATCTTTTATGATTTACTTGCACTGACTATAATCTGCTGTGTGACAGATGGGGGGATGTCACCTAACAGTGAAGAAGTATGAACTGGGTAATGAGTCATAAATGCCTCCTTCCCATTCTAGGAAGCCAGTTATTCGGATATGATTTGGTGTCTCTGCTATGTGATGTACTGCAGAATTGTTCTCTTTTTGATGAAAAACATGTATTTGGAGATATGAGAGCCATTTAGCCGTGATGCATATTTTTCTCATTTTCTGTGGGGATCGGATTGGTAAATGTGGCCTCATTAACAGTATGTTTTATTAACTGTTCAAGCCTGCCCAGACTTAAATACATGTAACTGGAGCAGAGGAAAGGACAGAGAAGTCCAAATCAAAGTGCTTGATTATCCTTCTGTCCTTGAAAATCCAACTATGGGCCCAGCACAGTGGTTCACGTCTGTAATCTCAGCCCTCTGGGAGGCTGAGTTGGGTGGACCACTTGAGCTCAGGAGTTCAAGATCAGCCTGGGCAACATGGTGAAACTTTGTCTCTACAAAAAAAAAAACATACAAAAATTGGCCGGGCACAGTGGCTCACGCCTGTAATCCTAGCACTTTGGGAGGCTGACGTGGGCAGATCACTTGAGGTCAGGAGTGTGAGACCAGCCTGACCAATATGGTGAAATCCCATCTCTACTAAAAATAGAAATATTTGCTGGGC
>NW_012113030.1:255911-257553 GCF_000951035.1 Colobus angolensis palliatus | reverse complement strand
TGCAGGATAGGGATGAAGTTTTGGTCTTGTTCCCCAGGCTGGAGTACAATGGCTTGATCTCAGCTCACTGCAACCTCTGCCTCCCGGATTCAAGCGACTCTCCTGCCCCAGCCTCCAGAGTAGCTGGGATTACAGGCGCCCACCACCACACCCAGCTAATTTTTTGTGTTTTTAGTAGAGACGGGCTTTCCCCATATTGGCCAGGCTGGTCTCGAACTCCTGACCTCAGGTGATCCACCCACCTCGGCTTCCCAAAGTACTGGAATTACAGATGTGAGCTACCACGCCTGGTAGAGATTTCTCTCTTTGTAACAATATGTATTAAGGACTGTGGAGCATAAGAGCTAGAAGCTTTAAAATATCAATTGTGTGATTGCTTTTGTGAAAAAAAATTTTTTTTTTAATTGAGTTGCTCTTTTCTTAAAATGAAATTAATTGTGTTTCTTTATGTTCTTAAAGGAAAGATAAAAATTCAAGATATTTTAGCATGCAGCTTCCTAGATGATTTATTGGAGGTAAATGTTTTTAAAGTACTTAATTGTATCACTTGACAGTTGCTATCTTCTAATTATGTCTTTATTTTATGTTCCATTAGCTAAGGGATGAGGAACTGTCCAAGGAGAGTCAAGAAACAAATTGGTTTTCTGCTCCTTCTGCCCTAAGAGTTTATGGTATGTTCCTATCATAATACTAAAATTTGAATTATCTATTCTTCAGGTGATTGGTGTTCAGAGTACAGTTTTGTACATACACTGATATAGCTTAAGATCAAAGCGTTTAATTACCTTAAGCTCTAGTATTGTACATTACCAAAATTTACTTGTTTAAATACCAATGTTTTAACTTTTTGGACTCCCCCCAACCTTTTTGAAGACAGGGTCTCACTCTCTCACCCTGGCTGGAGTGCACTGGCACGATCATGGCTCAGTGCAGCCTTGAAGTCCTGGGCTCGATCCTCCAACCTCAGTGTCCCCACCCCACTCCACCGACCCCAGTACTGGGAGTACAGGCTCCATGCCTGGCTAATTTTTAAAATTTATTTTAGAGATGGGATCTCACTGTGTTGCCCAGGCTGGTTTCAAACTCCTGGGCTCGAGCAATCTACCTGTCCTGGCCTCCCAAAGTGTTGGGATTATAGGCATGAGCCACTGCATCCAGCAGAACCCTTTTTAAGTTATACAGTTTCTTTTCAATAGAATAGAATGTAATTTGATCCTTGTTGACTCAGGAGCACCATTATGAACATTAGCTGTTGTCATGCTTTGTTGATAAAATGCAGTTCCCAGGATCTACTGATGGAACTATTCTACATTATCTTGTTGGGGATCTTTTGACTCCTTTGGCTTTTTTTTTTGGAGATGGAGTCTCGCACTGTTATCCAGGCTGGTGTCCAGTGGCATTATCTTGGCTCACTGCAACCTCCACCTCCCAGGTTCAAGCGATTCTCCTTGCTTCAGCCTCCCAAGTAGCTGGGATTACAGGCACCCGCCACCACGCCTGGCTTATTTTTCTGTATTTTTGGTAGAGATGGGGTTTCACTATGTTGGCCAGGCTGATCTCCAACTCCTGACCTCATGATCCGCCTGCCTCAGCCTCCCGAAGTGCTGGGATTACAGGTATGAGCCACTGTGCCCAGCAGGTG
>NW_012113030.1:251283-254791 GCF_000951035.1 Colobus angolensis palliatus | reverse complement strand
AAAAAAAAAAAAAGGCTGAGGCCAGGCTTGGTAGCTTATGACTACAATCCTAGCTCTTTGGGAGGCCAAGGCCAGAGAACCACTTAAGGCCAGTCATTCAAGATTAGCCTGAGCGATATAGCGAGACTGTCTCTACAAAAAAAATAAAAAAATTACATGGACATGGGTGGAATGTGCCTGTAGTATAGCTACTTGGGAGGCTGAGGCAGGAGGATTGCTTGACCTGAGGAGTTTGAGGCTGCAGTGAGCTATGATGAGGCCACTGCACTCCAGTCTGGCCAATAGAGTGAGACCATGTCTCTTAAAAAAAAGCTGAAACATTAGTAAATTATTATGGCTATTTTCATTTAGATAGTTCTGTCATCAAATTACCAGGTCAGATGTAGTAACACATATGCCATGATTTAATTCTGAGAATCAGGTTGTATTAGTTTTTAGAAGTGGCCATATGAGCAGTTGAAGATAACATGGACTTGTCTTTTTATTATGACAATGCAAAATACTTGAGAAGGAAAATTCTAAACAGCATTTTAAAATCACCATTTTTGCTGCTAAAAACATGAGTTAAGAATCTGATAAATGTCCTGCTGGGCATGGGGGCTCACGCCTGTAATCCCAGCACTTTCGGAGGCCGAGGTGGGCAGATCACGAGGTCAGGAAATGGAGACCATCCTGGCTAACATAGTGAAACCCATCTCTACTAAAAATACAAAAAAATTAGCCGGCCGTGGTGGCAGGCACCTGTAGTCCCAGGTACTCAGGAGGCTGAGGCGGGAGAATGGTGTCAACCCAGGAGGTGTAGCTTGCAGTGAGCCGAGATGGCGCCATTGCACTCCAGCCTGAGTGACCAGAGCTAGACTCCTCTCAAAAAAAAAAAAAAAAGAATGTGATAAATTTCCCAAAGCAGTTATGCTTAAAAACAGTCATACTGTCATGAGAATGGGGGTCTTACATTTTATCATTTAGCTTCAATAGCAGTTTGCTAAATAACACCATTATTAATAACAAAAGAGGGGAAAGGGCACAGAAAGTTTATTTTGTAACTCCCACAGCTGTAAACAGTAGACAGTGAGGAGCTTGTAGTATTAATATAATGATTCCTGGTGAATAAAGAAAATCAGAGGCCACAACTGTGGATTGAAGTCAGATCACAATCTGCATTCTTTAACTCTTTACTGCAATTTATGCAGAAAGGAACTTTTCTAAGAATATAAAATTTTTATCTAAGTGAGAATCTCCCAATTGCTTCACTACTTTTTACCATTAAAAAAAAATCTATGAGTATCCTGTTTTTATAGGGAAGGCTTTCTGTTCTCTTTATGTCTTTCTAGCCTTTACATTTTGCCTTTTTATGGATGAGAACAGTGTCAGCTCACTGTAAAATGCCTGGCAATCTCAAGACAGCTTCTTATTGGAAATCTGAATTAAAAATTTTAAACAATATTTTAAAATAGCAGTTTAAGTATACTGTTCTGAGGGTGGGCATGGTGGCTCATGCCTGTAATCCCAGCATTTTGGGAGGCCGAGGCGGGTGGATCACCTGAGGTTGGGAGTTTTGAGACCAGCCTGACCAACATGGAAAAACCCCTTCTCTACTAAAAATATAAAATTAGCCAGGTGTGGTGGTGCATGCCTGTAATCCCAGATACGCGGAGGCTGAGGCAGGAGAATGGCTTGAACCCGGGACGCAGAGGTTGTGGTGAGCCGAGATCACACCATAGCACTCCAGCCTGGGCAACAAGAGCGAAACTCTGTCTCAAAAAAAAAAGAAAAAAAGTATGCTGTTCTATTCATTCCAGATGAAAAATTTGTTTTTCAAAATAACTGCACTGAAATGAAGATAGAAGTTTATAACTTAGTCACTGTATTATCTGTTTCAAAAGTTTGAAGCAGGATGCAGTAGTTCATCCCTCTAATCCCAGCACTTTGGAAGGCCAAGGCCAGATGATGGCTTGAGCGGAGGAGCTTGAGCTTGAGACTAACATGGGTAATATGGGAATACCCCATGTCTACAAAGAATTTTAAAAATTAGCCAAGTGTGATGACATGCACCTGTAGTCTCAGCTACCTATGAGGCTGTAGTGGGAAGATTGCTTGAGCCTGGGAGATCTAGGTTGTAGTGACCACTACACTTCAGCCTGGTTGATAAAGTGAGACCCTGTCTCAAAAACAAGAATAATGTTCTTGTTTTATGAATAATGAAAGAAAACTATAGTTTAACACAGCAAATCTCTCATAAAAAAATGAACTAGGGCTGGGCACAGTGGTGCATGCCTGTAATCCCAGCACTTTGGGAGGCCGGGGCAGGCAGGTCACTTGAGGTCAGGAGTTTGAGACTAGCTTGGGTAACAAAGCAAAATCCTGTCTCTACTAAAAATATAAAAATTAGCTGGGCATGGTGGTGTGCACCTGTATTCCCAGCTACTTGGGAGGCTGAGACAGGAGAATCGCTTGAACCCAGAAGGCAGAGGTTGCAGTGAGCCAAGATCGCACCACTGCACTCTAGTCTGGGCAACATAGCCAGACCTTGTGTCCAAAAAAAAAATCCAGTTATGAATCCAATCACAGCATATGGTAGCTGACGGTGTTTTTTGAACTCCTCTACTCTAAGGACACACATGTACACTTTCTCTCTTTCAAATTTTACAAAATAATATCAGATGTTTTGACTGTTACGTAGTATGCTAAGCATTTTACATGGATTCATTCATTGTCATCTCATAACCCCATAAGGAGGGTACATTATTGTCCACATTTTATGTGTAAGGCAACTGAGATTTAGCTAGGTTACATATTTAAAAGTGGCATTTAAACTACCATCTGGGCTGGGTGTGGTGGCTCACACCTGTAACCCCAGCGCTTTGGGAGGCTGATGTGAGAAATCACTTGTGCCTAGGAGTTCAAGACCAGCCCTGGCAAGATAGCAAGACCTCTTCTGTACAAAAAAGCAGCAGTAGCCGGGTGCAGTGGCTCACGCCTGTTATCCCAGCACTTTGGGAGGCTGAGACAGGTGAATCACCTGAGGTCAGGAGTTCGAGACCAGCCTGGCCAACACAGTGAAACCCTGTTTCTACTAAAAATACAAAAAATTAGCTGGGTGTGGTGGCAGGTGCCTGTAGTCCCAGCTACTCAGGAGGCTGAGGCAGGAGAATCGCTTGAACCCGGGAAGCGGAGGTTGCAGTGAGCAGAGATCACACCACTGCACTCTAGCCTGGGCAACAAGAGCAAAACTCTGTCTAAAAAAAAAAAAAAAAAAGGAAGAAGAAGAAAACAAACTCTCATCTGTCTGCTCTTAAACCACACCTGTGTATTGCTTTCTAGTCCAGAACCTGCCAAAAATAAATGGAGACAGTATCCCTGTTCGGGTACTAGCAGTACTATATCTATAATCACAAACTTTTTTGAAAATCTGACATCACTATAATTTTAGAATTTAGCACTTAGATTTATGTAGTTGAGGTATACAAGTAGAGATGTTATTAAATGTTGCCTGTAGATTTTTTTTTTT
>NW_012113030.1:244445-251233 GCF_000951035.1 Colobus angolensis palliatus | reverse complement strand
TATAGCATTCCTGTGGCTGGACGTGGTGGCTCACACCTATAATCCCAGCACTTTGGGAGGCTGAGGCAGGCAGATCACCTGAGGTCGGGAGTTCGAGACCAGCCTGACCAACATGGAGAAACCCTGTCTCCACTGAAAATACAAAATTAGCCTGGCATGGTGGCACATGCCTGTAATCCCAGCTACTCAGGAGACAGGAGAATTGCTTGAACCCAGGAGGTGGAGGTTGTGGTGAGCCGAGATCATGCCATTGCACTCCAGCCTGGGCAACAAGAGTGAAACTCTGTCTCAAGAAAAAGAAAAAAAATTCTTAGAAATCAATATTAAGTATATAAATGGATTTCTCATTTCATAACTTAGGGAAAAAATTAAATTTGCCACCTTTGATTGCAAAATAGCTTCAAATCTTAATATGCACTTGAAAGTTAATTTCAACTAAGGCCTCTCTAATGAACATTATTTTCTGTTCTGCAGGACTATAAGACCTACTTGGACTTTGTTCTTGCATTAGAAAACAGAAAGGAACCCGCAGCTCTACAGTATATTTTCAAACTGCTTGATATTGAGAACAAAGGATATCTGAATGTCTTTTCACTTAATTATTTCTTTAGGGTAAGTCTCATTTGCATAAGTGAGTCATTGTTCCTTAAGGTATCATTTGGTTGTGGCCGGGTCTGTCTCAAAAAAAAAAAAAAAATGTGAGATGCAGCAAAAGCACTGGCTAGAGGGAAATTTATAGTATTGAATGTATATACTGGAAAACGTTAAAGATCTAAAATCAGCATCTACTTTAGGAAATTAGAAAAAGGAGCAAATTAAAGATGTATCATTTTGTGTAAATTAAATATTTAGTAACCATTTTACCTAACTCGTGATTTTTATTTATTTTTTTTCTTTTTTTGAGAAAACATCTGGCTGTGTCACCCACGCTGGAGTGCAGTGGCACGATCATAGCTCATTGCAACCTCCAACTCCTGGGCTCAGGCAGTCTTCCCACTCAGCCTCCCCAATAACTGGGTCCACTTGCCTGTAATCCCAGCTACTTGGGAGGCTGAGGCAGGAGAATCACTTGAACCCAGGAGGCGGAGGTTGCAGTAAGCCAAAATCACGCCACTGCATTCTAGCTTGGGCAGCAGAGCAAGACTGTCTCAAAGAAAAAAAAAAAAAAAAAAAATACAACTACCAAAGTCTATAAAAATTTCTGTGGAAAGGAGCTACCTTTTCTGAACTGCTTAGCATCTTACAAGTTTTTCATCACAAGTACAGAATTTATCACATATTTGTATTTCCAATGGTAGTACAGCCCCTGACATATACATAATTTTATTTTACATCTAGTCAAATCAGCTTTAACTCATTTATATTTTTTTAAATAGGAAAGAAATAAAAAACTAAAAACATACTTGATTTCCTTCTGAAATCTGTTATGTAAATGCTTTTATTAAACTTAAAAATCGGCCAGGTTCAGTGGCTCATGCCTGTAATCCCAGCACTTTGGGAGGCCAAGGTGGGTGGATCACGAGGTCAGGAGATCAAGACCATCCTCACTAACATGGTGAAACCTCGTCTCTACTAAAAAATACAAAAAACTAACCAGGCGAGGTAGTGGGCGCCTGTAATCCCAGCTACTCGGGAGGCTGAGGCAGGAGAATGGCGTAAACCTGGGAGGCGGAGCTTGTAGTGAGCTGAGATCCGGCCACTGCACTCCAGCCTGGGCGACAGAGCGAGACTCCGTCTCGAAAAAAAAAAAAGAGTCCAGTGCTGAGCCCTATAATCCTGGGCTATTCATAGAGCTTTCGGACATCAGTATCCTAGTGATAAAGCTAGGCCTGGATGATTCACTCTAGATCATACCATCCAAGCCTATTACTATATTAACATAGCGTGTACTCAGATGCTTATCTACTTCAAAGAGATTCTTTTATGGATACTCTGATTATTAGTGCTAACACATACAGAGTAGGCATTAGGAACAAAGCTAGTTGACTATTCACCAAGAATTTTAAACTTCACATTTCCACTGAATAATGCTCACCTGAAGTATTTTGTAGTCCCACTGGATGACAGCAGTTTCTTCATTTTTTTTGTTAAAGTTTATAAAAAGGAAGAGTTTTGGGAGGTCTACCTCCATTTCTTGTATTACGTAGAAAGCAAAGTGTAGGGTAGGAAGGGAGACAGTACATTGGGGGTCTTAAGAGAATAGTGAAAACAGGAATAACATTCGTGGAAAATGAGAGGAGCAGATCAAACAGAATAATTGTGATGCCATGTTGAGGGCCCATTTGAAGTTAGAGAACATTCCTATGTAGACGCAGCAATCTGTAGTCTTTTTATTTTTTTTCCTGAAGTTCTCGATAGTTAAGATACAAGTCTAAAAAGGTCAATACACTGAGAATTTAGGTTTTGCTCATTGATGTGGAATAAGGTCAAGAAAGCTAAAAAGATTGTCAAAAGAGAGAATGATGAGGTTTGTGGTCTGATAGGAAAGGAAGTATAAGTAGAAAGGGGTTGTGGGGCAAGAGAGGGGATGTTGTGTATTTCATTTTTTACTTACAGATTTATTTCTATCAAATACAGGCCATACAGGAACTAATGAAAATCCATGGACAAGATCCTGTTTCGTTTCAAGATGTCAAGGTTATCTTTTCCTTTAATTTACATATTACCAGATAATTATGAGATAGTCATTTGTATTACATGAAATTTTATATGAAAGCAAGTAATGAAGTACTATTTGAATCAAGTATTTGCTTTTTGTTCTGAACTGATATTTAAATCATTACAAACTGAGACCACATTTGGACTATTTATATAGTTTATAATTTTAGTATTGTCGTCACTGTGTTCTCATTGGAAGCATTCATTCATTTTAATTGAAAATTAAGACAGTCAGGGGGCCAGGCGCAGTGGCTCACACTTGTAATCCCAGCACTTTGGGAGGCCAAGGTGGACAGATCACCCAAGGTCAGCAGTTCAAGACCAGCCTGGTCAACATGGTGAAATCCCATCTCTACTAAAAATACAAAAATTAGCTGGGCGTGGTGGTGCATGCATGTAATCCTGGCTACTCGGAAGGCTGAGGCAGGAGAATCGTTTGAGCCCTGGAGGTGGAGGTTGCAGTGAGCTGAGATTGCGCCATTGCACTCCAGCCTGGGCAACAAGAGTGAAACTCCGTCTCAAAAGAAAAAAAAAAGAAAATTAAGACAGTCAGTACAGTCTACATCCTACGGCAGTCTATTCAACTGTAAACTGAATTTTTGCCTTGGAAACTGTTTAGGTTCAGGCACTTTTTTTCAGTATGCTACCTCAAAGAGCCTTTTCACGTGAGTAATTTTACTACAAATTTTATTTTACTACAAATTTTGTAGTAATTTTACTACAAAAAGATTAGAAAACATGTACTAATTCCCTGTAAATATCTGTTGTACACTTCATAATATAGAAGGAGGTCTTCTATATGTTCCAGTAAGTTTCAGCAGAATTTAGCTTCTTTTTGGATATCTAATGCATATCCAGAAAGAACTCCTCTCCTATCCTAATAAAATGTTGACATCAATATTGGAAATGAAGCTTTGTCACTATCTCTGAAACATTTAGATGTTTAATTGAGTTGAACTGTTGGCAAAAAAAATTAAACCAAACCCTTGTTAGCCGAGCGTGGTGGTACACAGCTATAATCCCAGCTACTCGGGAGGCTGAGGCAGGAGAATGGCTTGAACCTAGGAGGCAAAGGTTGCAGCTAGCCAAGATCGCACTACTGCCCTCTAGCCTGGGTGACAGAGGGACACTCCATCTCACACAAAAAAAGAAGGGGCTGGGCACGGTGGCTCACGTCTGTAATCCCAGCACTTTGGAAGGCCAAAGCAGGTGGATCACCTGAGGTCAGGAATTTGAGACCAGCCTGACCAGTATGGAGAAACCCCGTCTCTACTAAAAATACAAAAATTGGCCAGATGTGGTGGTGTATGCCTGTAATCCCAGCTACTTGGGAGGCTGAGGCAGGAAAATCGCTTGAACCCAGGAGGCAGAGGCTGCAGTAAGCCGAGATCATGACATTGCATTCCAGCCTGGGCAAGAAGAGTGAAACTCTGTCTCAAAAAAAAAAAACAAGGCTGGGTGCAGTGGCTCATGCGTATAATTCCGGCACTTTGGGAGGCTAAGGCGGGCAGATTACTTAAGGTCAGGAGCTCGAGACCAGCCTGGCCAATATGGGGAAACCCCATCTCTACTAAAAATACAAAAATTAGCTGGGTGTGGTGGCGTACACCTATAGTCCCAGCTACTCGGGAGGCTGAGGCAGAAGAATCGCTTGAACCCCGGAGGCGGAGGTTGCAGTAAGCCGAGATCGCTTTACTGCACTCCAGCCTGGATGACAGAGCGAGACTCCATCTCAAAAACAAAACAAAACAAAAAAACAAAAACTACGACAAAATCTTGTTTCACCACCAATTAGAAGGCAACAGAAAAATATGTAAGAAATTAGTTAACCTGCAGTCCCTGAACACTGCATTGAATAGTTCTGCCACTAATTACCTATGTAGCTGGATTAGACACTGAGCCTTGGTTTCTTCATCTACAAAATGAAGGATAGCTATCACATAGCTAAGGAGTTATCCAATAAAATTTTGTGATTGTAGGTAGAGAAAAGGAAACTGCCTGTTAAATGGAAAAGAAAAAAAGTAGAACAAAAAATTAACATAAGCCCAAGTGGCAGCCCTCAATTTTATTCCTCTGTACTTCAGTGGATGCAGACAGCCCTGAATTTTGGATCACGATGTGTGATAGAAATTAAGCGGATGAAATTTCATTGTATTTTTTTTTTTCTTTTGCAGGATGAAATCTTTGACATGGTAAAACCAAAGGATCCTTTGAAAATCTCTCTTCAGGATTTAATCAACAGTAATCAAGGAGACACGGTAACCACCATTCTAATCGATTTGAATGGCTTCTGGACTTACGAGAACAGAGAAGCTCTTGTTGCAAATGACAGTGAAAACTCTACAGACCTTGATGATACATGATCTCTGAAAGAGTAGACTGTCTTATATTAAGAGACACTTGAATGCTGCGTGTAAAGCCTTTAAAGCAAAATCCTCAGAATGGTCTAAATAAAACACTTGATATGCCTAGAGAACACAGCAAATGTTTTGGTTACTGGAATTCTGGTTGCAATAGTTCAGAAGCAATAGGACCAAATATTGCTTGTTAGGAGGTGGGGTAAGTTCTGGTTCCTTTTAGTTCAAAGATGGGAAGTGTGATTTGCTGTAGATAGATGATGTTCAGTTTAAACATGCATAATCTTCAGAGATGAAGTTTCCATGGAATATTTCTGACAGTCATTTAGAATGTGAATATTTGACTGACAGTGCATATATGTATACATACACACTATGTGTGTGTGTGTGTCTATATATATAAAATCTCAAAGATTACAAATTTTCCCATTCATTAGAGTAGAGCCATTTTATTTCTGGGTTAGGATTAGGATTTTTTTTTTTTAGGGGGTTCAAATGATTCTCCCGCCTCAGCCTCCTGAGTAGCTGGGATTATAGGTGCCTGCCAACACACCTGGCTAATTTTTGTATTTTAGCAGAGCCAAGGTTTCACCATGTTGGCCAGGCTGGTCTCGAACTCCTGACCTGAACTGATCTGCCCGCCTCGGCCTCCTAAAGTGCTGGGATTACGGATGTGAGCCACGGCACCCAGCCTTTCGGTTTTCGTTTTTTTTGTTGTTGTTTTTTTTTTTTTCTTGAGACGGTCTCCCTCTGTTGTCCAGGCTGAGGTGCAGTGGCATGATCTCTGCTCACTGCAGCCTCCACCTCCCAGCTTCAAGCGATTCTCCTGACTCAGTCTCCTGAGTAGCTGGGACTTCAGGTGTGCACCACCATGCCCAGCTAATTTTTGTATTTTTAGTAGAGATGGGGTCTCGCCATGTTGGCCAGGCTAGTCTCGAACTCCTGACCTCAGGTAATCTGCCTGCCTCAGCCTCTCACAGTGCTGGGATTATAGCCACCATGATACATGAGCCATGCCCAGCCTTGTTCTTTCTTTTAATTGGATGTTTTAATAAAATGTATTCAAACTAGTGTTTTACTTTCATGAAAATCATTGGTATAAAAAATTTCTCGGCCGGGCACGGTGGCTCATGCCTGTAATCCCAACACTTTGGGAGGCCGAGGTGGGCAGACCATGAGGTTAGGAGATCGAGACCATCCTGGATACCACGGTGAAACCCTGTCTCTACTAAAAATACAAAAAATTAGCCGGGCATGCTGGTGGGCGCCTGTAGTCCCAGCTCCCCGGGAGGCTGAGGCAGGAGAATGGCATGAACCCGGGCAGCGGAACTTGCAGTGAGCCAAAATCACGCTACTGCACTCCAGCCTGAGTGACAGAGTGAGACTCCGTCTCAAAAAAAAAAAAAAAAAAAAAATTGTCTAGTTTTATTAACCAATACCAGAGCTACGTTTTACAAAACTTAATTCCAAGCCTGGACAACATGGCAAAACTAAGTCTGTACAAAAAAATAAATAAAAAACATTAGCTGGGCATGGTGGTATGAGCCTGTCATCCCTGATCCTTGGGAGGCTGACAGGGAAGGACTGCTTAAGCCCAGGAGGTCGAGGCTGGAGTGAGCCATGATTGCACCATTGCACTCCAGCCTGGGCAACAGAGTAAAACCCTGTCTCAAACCAAAAATTTTGACTTTCTAAAGGCAATATTCTCCTCATTATTTTTAAACGCTTACCAGGATTCACAGTATTATTTTCAGTTCTCCCTGTTTAAAGGCA
>NW_012113030.1:233049-236095 GCF_000951035.1 Colobus angolensis palliatus | reverse complement strand
TTTATAGTTAAATTATATTCTGCTTCTCTATATTCATTTCCTTTCACAGATTTTCTCAGGCAATTTTTAAATTTCATTCATTTACCTTCTTGAGGAAAGTACTTAGATCAGTTTTTAAAAGTAATGTACAGCAAATAATATTTCCATGGATATTATTTTAGCCTTATTGTGTTGGTACTTTTACATACTATATTCAGGTATTATTATTTTTCATAACTCACTTTAAAAACTGTGCCAAGTTTATTTAAAAGAGATTTTTCCCTTGATTTTCAGAGGTCAGATTGTGTCTTCCATTGCTGTTATTTTAGTTTAATTTTATTTTATTATATGTAAATATGTTGCATATTCCTTTTTTAAAAATGTGAGATTTTTTCTCTCTCTTGTTACACAAACTTTGTATGCAGTGTTCATTATGCACTTTAAATATAAATATTTTGTTTCAGGGCATGGTGCTTTCACACATGCAACCTTAGAGTAATTTTAAATTCCATTCCACTTTCACCATTCCTGAACTGCTTTGAATATATTGGATGTTGGAAGCCATGAGAAGTTTTGACTTGCAGTCCAGTCAAGATAATAGGATTTTCCATTTATAGTGTAATCTGATATATATTCGTTTTGGTTTCATTCTTTTAAAAAATCTATTCTCTTTTACTCTGTGGTGATCTTTGCTTTTCTATTTGTGCATTGCTAGAATGTCAGCTGCTGTTTCCCTAGCACCTGAGATGCTACTCAACACTGTATAGTGTTGGTGTTGAGAATTGAGAGAATCTACTAAATAATAGCTCTTTTCGAGACCGCAGTTCTGAATTAAAAGGAAGGGAAAGGACAGGCAAAAGAATATAGACATCAGCTATTTTTACTGAAGATCTGTTGGAGAACATGGTTTTGGCATCCAGGAACTTGAGAACTAATACTGCATTCCTAATACTTCACTAAGGTGTGCCTAAATAGCCCTGAAAGGGCTAACAAGTCACAAGTCAGCCTCTTAATTGTTATGGGTGTCCTTCAAATATTAAGGTAATATTGAGGATGCAGAATGGCTTCTTCCTCATGACTTTTTAAGAGATCTGGGCCAGGCGCTGTGGCTCACTCCTGTAATCCCAGCATTTTGAGAGGCTGAGGCGGGTGGATCGCCTGAGGTCAGGAGTTCCAGACCAGCCTGACCAAAATGGAGAAACCCCGTCTCGACTGAAAATACAAAATTAGCCAAGTGTGGTGGCGGATGCCTGTCATCCCAGCTACTTGGAAGGCTGAGGCAGGAGAATAGCTTCAACCTGGGAGGTGGAGGTTGCAGTGAGCTGAGATTTCACCATTGTACTCCAGCCTGGGCAACAAGAGCGAAACTCTGTCAAAAAAAAAAAAAAAAGAGAGAGAGAGAGAGAGATCTGGAGGGAGACACTAAGCTGCGCAGGCTCTCATCTTGAAGTCACCAAATACGTAAGTTGTTATTCCTGATCTGGTGAGAAGTTTGTCAATACATTTTTTCCATGAATTAATGAAAATTTTAGACCCATAACATAAGTTTTTAAAAATTTATCCTAAAGATTGCTTGCGTATGTATGTGTTTTGAAATATATTTAATCTCTATATCTTGAAATAGTTTTTATAGATTCCACACACGAGTCGTTTATGAAATAAGTGTGCTTTAATTTTCTTATAATATTTGTCCTTTTTTGTTCCTGGTACAGTCTGTATATGACCATTTAAATTACTTTTAGTTCATGTTTGGGTTATAATCACACACAAATATTCTCTAAAGTCCAAATCTTATTTTGATATTCGAGGAAGAGTTTACATGGTAATAATATTAATGGTCACAGCTGGTTTCACTGAAGCTTTGTAGGCATTCTCTAATACCTTATTTTTTTAAAGTAATATCTGTTCTGCTTGAATGATAGACTACATAATACATGTACTGTCAGGTACATTCATGGAAGGGACAGGCAGATGGAGTCATATGTTACTGGAGTCTTGATGAGCAGATGTAGGAAATAGTCCAAGGAATAAGAAAAAAGTTGATATTGAAAAGTGCTTGTTGAAGTCTGTAAATGTGCTTTAAAATGTGGCAGTAAAAATAGACACAGTGAAGTTTGGGAACTGGGGTCTAAATCCTGGAGTCCCCAGAATCATAGAGAACCTTGGTTAGGGGAGTAATTTTGTAAAAAAGCAAGAAGAGGCAGTGACAAGGCAGAATATAATTAAAAGTATTGCTGTGTCATTTTCTAGTTTTGCAATTTTGTCATATTTTTCAAACTCTGTTGATCATTTATTAAACAGATAAATAAACTATAATCAGCAGGGTTATTATAAGGGTTAAATAAGGAAATTTATGTATATCTGTAAGCACAATGTCACAATTAATACAAAGTTACCCTTTTTATTTTTCCTGCACTTCATGTACAAATGGGTCAATTAATTTTTTGTTTATGACATATAATTATCATTTGTACATAAAATATATTTAATTATTTTTATATTTTTAGCAGGGAAATAATACATGCATGTTTTTCCCCCTGTCTCAAACACATGCATTCATATAAATATCTGCATCTCTATACCTACATATCTATGTATGAATATACACATGGACATCGGTATTTCTCAGCAAATATGTATCATGATAATCAGAGATATTGCAACCAACAAAGACTAATATAAACCATGATTGCAAGAATTTTAGATACCACCTTAGTAAAATATCAGATTAAGCTGCTAAATTTCTTTCAGCCCTAAGTCATTGTGTATTTTCTGAGCATCCTAGAGGACTGTGACTCTATTATCAGGACAGAAACACCATGACCCAGGGTACACCTGCAAATTTCTGGTGCAGGGGATTTTAAGGGCTAGATCAGCAGGATGGGAGTGTTGACCCTCCAAGTGAAATAAATTCCTGAATTGATTATCCCCATCCTAAAACAGATTTTTTTTTTTTTTTTGATACAGAATCTTGCTCTGTCGCCCTGGCTGGAGTGCAGTGTTAGGATCTCTGCTCACTGTAATTGCCTCCTGGGTTCAAGCGATTCTCCTGCTTCAGCCTCCTGAG
>NW_012113030.1:231876-232150 GCF_000951035.1 Colobus angolensis palliatus | reverse complement strand
CCATTAACTGTACTGTTGGCTGAAATAGACTTAGGATTGTGATGAATGCAGGCAATAGAGATGCGTGGAGAGCAGAAGATCACAGCCCAATAATGAGGCTGATGTTCTAGCAGCTGAGTTCAATAAATCCCGTGTGATAGGCCTTGGGAAAGAGCTGCACAGTGTTGAGGAAAAAGGAGAGTTTGATAAAATATATTTGTGCTTTTAAAAAACTTTGCAAAAGGACAACTAAAGAAGTCATTATTATTCCTTTTTTTTTTTTTTTTTTTTTTTT
>NW_012113030.1:228043-231631 GCF_000951035.1 Colobus angolensis palliatus | reverse complement strand
GGCAGAAGTCATTATTATTCTTATCCCCATTTGTTTTACCTTTTGATAATTAACCTTTCTGCCTTCCGGTAACTGAAAGTAACATGTAAGAAATAACAATACGAGCTTCACCGTGGTCTCGATCTCCTGACCTTGTTATCCACCCGCCTCGGCCTCCCAAAGTGCTGGGATTACAGGCTTGAGCCACCGCGCCCGGCAGAAGTCATTATTATTCTTATCCCCATTTGTTTTACCTTTTGATAATTAACCTTTCTGCCTTCCGGTAACTGAAAGTAACATGTAAGAAATACAATTACTTAATTATGGTTGCACACTCAGGAGAAGGAATATAGTAGATAGAGTACAATTTAGGGTTCTGTGGAAATGCTTTATAAGGGCTGGTTAGATAAAAACAAAACAGTAAAGAGGCCTTTTTATCCTTGAACAAGCAAAGTGACAAAGTAAAGTTAAAAGAGAGGCAGTGATAACTGATGTTTGGATTGCCCAAAGAAAGTTGAGAACAGGAGGCTTCATATCACAGGAATCATCAAACTAAGACTTCCTCAGTATAGCAGCCTCAACGGTCTTGTCTTGTGCTGCTGGACTGTCTTTAAGCCTTGTCCTGAATGCCTGAATTACATAACATTAGAGTGACTATATATATGAATTGAATCCTATATTCTGCATAAAACTTGTTCAGTTCTGAAGAATGCTGGAGTCTGGTTCATTACTTTCTAACTTTTTCATGAATAAGGGACCAATGACCTGTATTTAATAAATATTTGCTAGATAGGAAACATGTTTTCTATTACTCTTTAGATTATTCTAAGCACATAATAGGTCTTTTAACCATTTGATTGGTGAGAAACCTGTGGTTCATCTAGAGAAATTACTTAATCACGGTCATGTTTAAAAAGTAGTAAATCATGGTTATTTGCCTTGTGACAAATCTGTAATTTACTTGAAATTCATAGTAAATTTGTTTTATTTATGAAGGTTCAAGTGAAAATTTTATAATCAGTTATGTACAGGTGATTAACGCATACTGAAAAATATCTGGGCTATATTATGCCACACCTCATGCGATATTTCTTTATAGTAAAGTTTAATAGATTAAGAGTGGGTATGTCTCTGTGAGTGAATCTGAAAGGCAGATACCAGCTTAGTATTGAGAATGAACTGGCTGGAATCTAAAACACTGAGTGTTCTGCATACGCAGGTCCTACCTATGTCATCTCAGCCTTCCTCCTCTGGACATTAAAAGGGATTCTCTGTCTAAACTAAAATGTCCGTGATGTTTTAGAAGAAAGTGACTTTTGAAGATGTAGCTATTGACTTCACCCAGGAAGAGTGGGCCGTGATGGACACATCCAAGAGAAAGCTGTACAGAGATGTATTGCTGGAAAACGTCAGTCACCTGGTGTCCCTTGGTGAGTCCCTCAACATTCACATACGTATGTAGACACACATTGACTCATTCATTCAATAAGTCTTGGAACAGTTTCCCCATATCTCACTCTAATCTCTTCTTTGATTCTCTCACAGATCTTATCTGAAAAAAGTTTGAGATCTCCAAATCTGTCTGAAAGAAATATCTTTATTTTATTTTATTTTATTTTGTTTTATTAGTTTGTCACTCAATTAGAATGTAATCTTGACAAGGATTTCATGATTTCCTTGGTACTCAGTCTCTAATACTGAGAACAGACCTGGGAACTTAATGAATATTTTCAATGTATTAAATTAAATATTTTCTAAATAACTCTTCTGCTTTAGTCACTATGCTTAGGATGAGACCAATTAGTGAAAACAATAGCAATATCTTTTCTGTATAGAACACCAATTATTTTTGTCAATCAAATGTTTTTTTTGTTCTGCATGAGAATAATAATAAACATACTGTGCAGAGATTGAATTATTCTCTTTCTGAAAAGACTGTGTATTATGCATTGTGTCTTGGAACTTAGGCATGGACTCAGCATTCATAGGTCCTGACTGTTTTGAATTTCCTTTTCCTGATGGACCTTTCGTTTGTATTTATTTTCTAGTCTCACGTCGGGTGAGAAAAATCCTGGGGAGTTTTCTGTGTTCTAAGTCTTGTGGCCTGAGCTGATCTTCACTGTTTTTATTCTTCCTTGATAGCCTGCCTTACAGTTGGTGATAATGCACATTTATTGACAGTGAACTCAAAACACATGTACTGTTTCCACTAACAGGGTACCAGACAAGCAAATCCTATATAATTTTGCAGCTGGAGCAAGGAAAAGAGCTCTAGCGGGAAGGAAGAGAATTTCTCCAAGGCCAGAATCTGGGTAAGCAACAGGGTCCTGTGCTCTAATAGGAGGAGGTGCTTTGTCAATGAATAATATCAGTCAAATATTAATTAGCGCTTTTATTAAATGAGTGATAATTTCTAAAATGTAGGTTAAGCTACTGGAGCAGAATTCCTTAGATGTTATTATCATTTTGTTCATATGTCAGATGCTACTCTTGTGTCCTCTTGCCTTTTCTTTTACTTTCGGGAAAAGGATAATTCATGTACTTTTTGGGGTTAAACTGTCACATGCTGACTCTTTTCCCGATACCCCTGTGAAGACTATCCCTCTATTTATCTGCCTGATATCTCATCTCCATTTTAACTCTTTTCACATTTTAATTTTAAATCTCTTTTCTAATTGCTGACGCCGTACAATCTGTTTCTTCTATTGAAGTATTTTCTTCATTTGACACATTTGCCACATCTAAGTGTCAATTTTTGAAAAAAAGTAAATGGGCCTTGGGGTTTTTCAAACAATTTTATCACCATAATACCAAGGTAACAATTTATTTTTCAATTATTTCAGACAAGGAAAGTGCCCTTAAGAAAAAACACACGATATCCATGCATCCTATCAGAAAAGATGCATCCACCGGTATGACAATGGTGAGTTTTATAGCTGTGTACACCAGTCATCGAAGTTAAAGACCTGGTAATGGGTTAAGTTAGTAATGATGCACAGTCACCTGAGTGTAATTAGGCTGGCATTAAGTGCTTTCTAAGCAAAAAAAATTTTGACACTTTGAATTCAGTGAATAAGGTGACCTGTGTTCTAAACCATAACATGAGATCTTTAAAATAGAACAAGTGCATATACATTGCTCATGCTCAGACTTTGAAAGATATTGATATCATCACAATTAATGGAATAACTCTGCAGTTGGGATCTTACAAAAGAGAAAATATCTGTTTCTGCAGGAGATAATGTGAATGCAAGTGTCAATCGAGAAAAATGACGAGACAAGTCTCAATCATTTTAGGAGATTTATTTGCCAGAGTTAAGGACATGCACCTGGGGGACAGGTGTATACCTTTATCCAAAGATGATTTTCTCTAAATTTATAGGGGGAAAGGGTGGGATATTGAGAAGTACACCATTTTCGTGTAAAAGGTGGGTAGAAAAAAATAGTCATTCATGCATTTTTCTGGCTCAGTGAATCTGGATTTTTTTTTACATGAGATGACGTAAACAAATGAGGCACAGGAATAATGCAGGAAAGCTGCATTTTATATAAGACAACATAGGCAAAATGGGGCAGGGAAACAATCGGATATGCATTTGTGTCTGGTGA
>NW_012113030.1:227147-227852 GCF_000951035.1 Colobus angolensis palliatus | reverse complement strand
ACTGAATGGTTGGTCTAGGATTCAAAGGTGGTGAAATGAATGTATAGATGTATGTTGGTAAATCATTAAGAGCTTTTAATCTTTGTCCCTAAAGGAGAACTCTCTCATTCTGGAGGATCCCTTTGAATGTAATGATTTGGGAGAAGATTGCACTCACAGTTCCACAATGACTCAGTGTTTGTTAACTCAGAGTGGAAAGAAACCCTACATCAGCAAACAGTGTGGAAAATCCCTTAGTAATCAGTTGTCCCCTAAACCACATACACAAATTCATACTAAAGGTAGATCATATCAGTGTAATATATGTGAAAACGCCTATACTAATTGCTTTCACCTTAGATGGCACAAGATGACTCACACCGGAGAGAGGCCATATGCATGTCATCTATGTGGAAAATCCTTCACTCAGTGTTCTCACCTTAGAAGACATGAGAAAACTCACACGGGAGAGAGACTGTATAAGTGTCATCAGTGTGGGAAAGGCTTTATTCAATCCTTTAACCTTTGAAGACATGAGAGAACTCACCTTGGAGAAAAGCGTTATGAATGTGATAAAAGTAGGAAAGTCTTTAGTCAAAACTCTGGCTTTAGAGGACACAAAAGAATTCACACTGAAGAGAAACCACATGCTTGTCTTCTATGTGGGAAAGCCTTCAGTCTATCTTCTGACCTTAGATGATATGAGAGAACATGCACTGGAGAAAA
>NW_012113030.1:226783-227097 GCF_000951035.1 Colobus angolensis palliatus | reverse complement strand
CTGAAGAGAAACCACATGCTTGTCTTCTATGTGGGAAAGCCTTCAGTCTATCTTCTGACCTTAGATGATATGAGAGAACATGCACTGGAGAAAAACCATATGAATGCCATTTATGTGGGAAAGCCTTTAGTCAATGTACTAATCTGAAATAACATCAGAAAATTCACCCTGGAGAGAAACTCATAAATGTCTTCACAACATAGTCTGACTTTAGATGATATGGTGTTAGGAATGACGAATGTAAGGAATATGGAAGAGACTTCAGCTGTAGTTGTAACATCTAAACATGCCAAAGGACTCACATTTTGAAGAAT
>NW_012113030.1:217667-226733 GCF_000951035.1 Colobus angolensis palliatus | reverse complement strand
TAGGAATGACGAATGTAAGGAATATGGAAGAGACTTCAGCTGTAGTTGTAACATCTAAACATGCCAAAGGACTCACATTTTGAAGAATTACTGTAATCAACATGGACGTTACTTCAGTTACCTTTGTTCTTCAGCCCACATCAATAAATTCATATGGAAGGGAAATTGTACGACATGTGTGTACCAAGACTTGTTAGTGATCTGATCATAAATGACACGAGAGAGCTGAAACTGTCAACATAATAAACTGAAAGTCTTCAACAACAGTTTTAACAACTTAAAACATGTGGGACTTTCAGGTAGAGAATCTCTAGCTCTGCGTTCAGTGTGAAAATATTTTTATGTGCAATTTCTTGTCAAATAACGTCAGAAAACTTTACTTGGATGAACCCTTTAGTTGTATTTTCTGTGAATAAACATTCAGTCAAGCACTAGGCTTGATGTTCACAAGAAAACACAGTGATAAAATGCTGCTAACACGGAAAATAAGAGAGGAAATCCTTTATAAGCTAAATATGAAGGGAAAGTCTTTCCAAGGGCAATGAATCCTCTTGGAATACCAAACACTTCTTACTGGAGAAGTTATGCCTTGAAAGATCACGAGAATTCCTTTCTTCACAGAGTAACACTTGTGGCACATGTGAGATTTCACACTGGACAAAACACAGTTAGCATCTTGAAAGGAGAAGATTCTTTAGTGGTAATTCATTTCTTAGTTTACATTAAGTTTCTCACATTGAGGAGCTATCAAACTTGAAAATCACTGTGGAGAAACCTGATAGATTTCTCATCAGAAAAGTGAGTCAAGAAGGTGAACCTCTAGAAAAAACTCTTAACACATAGTTTAGCAAAATAATTCAGAAATTTGAGAAAATGCCTATTCATAAAACTGCAGCACATAAATGTATAATAGCAAAGTGACCTGGGCATAAATTGAATGCAGAATTATATAAGAAATCTCATTAAATATTTCCAAACGATCAATACTTACAAATATTGAAAGAATACAATCGGTTGTTGAAAAAACTTAGTGTGTTGGCGAAGACCTTCTTTCATTTATGCAGCCCTAACAAACCGATTTGCATCTGCACTCCTTGGCTTATGGGTCGAGATTCTACCCCAACTTCTGAGTCTCCCCAGTCTTCAACAGCTCTTTCCTCACAGCTCACCTCCCTTGACTTTAATGTCCACTAAAACCAGTTGTTTCCATCCAACCCTGGAACTGACACATCAGAGATCTTCAGCCCCACTTGCCAGATTTCTCAGTGTGTCATTGCATAGATTTAGCAAGGAAATGGAGGCTGAATCAAAGACACCTAGTATATGCATTTGGGTGCCCCCAGCCCTTGCCTCTATCTCTGAGTAGTTACCTGGGATCAGAGAATAAGGCAGCCCTGCTCTTCTATCCCTCAGAAATCTCTTGAAATTTTGTCCCTGAAGCCTCTCTAAGTGGAGATAGCAGTTCATCTCATGGCACCCCAGAGTATATTCAGGTAAGTCCTGAGTTATTACACAGAGACAGACACAGCTGTGCTCCTTTTACTTCTGTCCAGAAGATAAAACACCAGCATGAGAAAACAGCTGAACCTGTCAGACACCACGCAAGCCTTTCCTATATTTGATTCAATGTACTTTTCCAGAAGCAAAATGAAAGTTCTCACAGAGGGGGCCTCCTCTGACTTGTCCTCAGAATTGGAAAATGTATTGTCCATCAAGGAGCCTCAGTACTGAACCTAAATCTCAAGAGAACATGTTTCCTGAATAACAAGTGGAATGATGACTTGAAATTTTGTAAAACAGGCACAATCTTAATATGATAGGCCTTACTAAGGCTAAATGGCCTTATCCATGGTTGAAATGGACACATCATTATATTAAAAAATCTCCACAGGTGATGGATTTTACTCTGCAGCCAGGGTTTATGTCAAGTGTGAGGATTACGAGCAAGAAATTTGAGCCCTTGGCAAACTGGTTGGAGAGGCAAGGATTGTGTCCAGGCAGAGCTCATAACATTATTTATTGTTTAATCTATTTAATTAAATATGTAATTTATCCTCAAACTGTGGCTGACATTATATGTAGTCCTGAGCCACATTAAGTTATACTATTTGTGCTGTGAAATTCTACAGGATTTGACAAATGCATGGTGGCAGATCTCCAGCATGAAAGCATAACACAGAATGCTTCTCTTATTCAAGCTCTTCTTCCCTTCACATAGAGGGAATCAATCGACTTTTGTATACTAACTTTTGAATTTGTTTCTTTATTCCCATTTTCTTTAATTAAAGCACAAGATATCGTACTCAATTTCCATTTGATCTTCCAAAAGAAAGGTACTGAATAATCCATACCTGAATTTCAGTGATTCAGACTCAGGTCCGCCACTAAGCAGTAAAGGCCAAACGTCCTGTGCTGCCACCCCATGGCGGGCAGAGGGCAATGAAACCCATCCTTCCGGCCATGCAGGGCGCATGCGCGGTCTGCTCCCCCCCCCGCCGCGAGCCCGGTCTCCAGGAAGGACCTGAGTTTTCTTTACCCAGGGTTAGGGAGATGCCGTGGCCCTGGCTTTGGGGCTGGGGCCTCTGGGGAGGTTCCGGGTGGGGGCATTGAAGAGGCTGCTCTTTTTGCAAGATGGCGGGCCCTGCGCAGGCCGCGGTATTCTGTGCCCTCAGGGCGTCAGTATCCCGTTGGGGCCGGATGCCCCCGCTGGGCCCGGAGCATCCTTGGCGCTGCCCTGGCAGAGCCGCGCTGAGGCTGAGGTGACGTGGGGGGCCCGGGCTCCGCCAGGAGCCACGGCAGTGAGGGCTGGAGGACCCGGGCTCCGAGGCTCCGGGGCGTCTGGCCTGGGTGGGACTGAGCCCATCCAGGGAGTGGGACTCCCAGGTGCTGGTGCCGGTGGATCCTGGGCAGGCTCAGGACCAAGTCCCTCTCCTTCCACCAAGGAGCGCCCAGAGGCCGGTGGGAGCTCCAGGTTCACCTCCTCCTCTTTCAGGTGTTTACTTTTCCTTTATTTCTGTAAGACCAGAAATTGGCACCATCCTTCACATCGGTGAATCGAGACCCTAACACCCATTACCTCAGGTTTATTGTTATTGTCATTAACAGTGTTGGTGGCATTATCACTAAGATCATCATTGTTGTTATTGTCATTCATGATTATTAGCAGATGTGTTCATCATTTTGTCTCACTATGCATTTTTTTTTTTTTGTGATTGGTTTTGTGTGACGTTGAATTGAACTTCTTTAATCTTGACTAGCGTTGTCAGATTCCTGAAGAGCATTCCGGAGGCCAACTCTTGCCTTTATTGCAGCCACAGAATTTCGTGTGCATAGGAGAGCACCTAGAATATTCCCCTTTCATTGCACAGCAGCTTTGGGAAATGGTGGCTGCCTGGCTCTGAGATGAGGTGGAAAAGACCGGATACTGGGGCAAGTGATAGCACCTCCACTGGTGTTTTTTATGAAGCCAAGTGCACTGTCTCCCACGTAGACTTAGAATAAAATCTGATGGCTCTAAAAGGCCATGTTTGCCCTTCCTGGACTTCGTAGGAGCCTTTAAACCTTCTGTGGTTCCTAGAGGGGCTAGGTTGCCATATCTTTGCCTCGTATGGTAGCACCAGTCTTTTCTGGGCCAACAAGGGCACTTAGAATGTTTCCAGAAGCTCAGGCATGCTGTCTCTGTTCCTCCCGTCTGTTCAATGGCAATTCACTGGGTCCCTGGCTGACAGAACATCCTGCAGAGGGATGGGCTTGGGTGACTTCCTGGCCAGCCTTTCCAGGCAGTTATCTTTGAAAAACTTGAAGAGACTCACAGAGGCCATTCACTGGTATTTCATGACTGCAAGTGGGGCTTCTGGTTCCTTGAGTTTACTTAGAATATTTGAATGGCTCTGAATGGCCAAGAAACCCTCCCTGGTCTTGGAAGCTGCCAAAAGCTATTACTGGGCCTCTGAAGAGTCTTTAAAATTTTTCTGGGTACAGCTGAGAATAGGAAACTCTTCCAGGTCTAGCCCAACCAGCTCAGGTCGAGTCCTGAAAAACTGATGGGTATTGGGGAAGCTCATCTTATGAAAGAGCAATTGGTGGCAAAGCTGGGTCTCCAGGACAGCTGTGTGTGTATATGTCTGCAGAGCATGCCTGTAGTCATCTTTAGTAACTGAACACCATTTGTGAATGGATAAACTATATTCCTTGCTGTACAATAATGAAAAATCCATATTAACAATGGTAGTAATAAAAATATTGATGAATATTAACAGGAATGATGATCATCATGATACTGGTACTGGTGGTTATAATACTGATAATAATACTAACCCTATGGACTTGGGACACACAAGTTTTCCCTAAGTGGATAATAGGCATAAATATTTGGCAGTGTAGGGTTATTTCAAGTCCCAGAAAGCAAGGATGAATATCTAGAATGAGAAGAAAAACAATCTGGAGGTTGGCATGTGCACACCTGGGGACTCCTGGTGTTTCAGCCTAAGAGGGAATGTTAATATAACACTGGTCCTGCAACACCATGCTGACCAACACCTACCAGCTTTCAGGAGATAAGATAGCTGGCTGATGGGGCAGGGATCCAGAGAAGGCACGGGTCCAGACCCATACATGTTGCCCAGTGGCAGAGTTCATGACAAGCAATAAACCCCAGGACAATGTCATTCCCAGCCACCTGGCTGTCATCTGCTCTTTCATGGCCCCTCTCTACTGGTACCTCTAGGCACTGGCTTGTCCTCCAGAGGCTGTAGGAGGGCATCATACTCACTACTCTCCCACCTGCAGGAGGCAAGAAAGATGGAAAGAGCTAAATACTATGGCTTCTGGATTTTTTTTGGTGGGCATGGCATATTTTGCATTTGCTTTGATAGTGGTGGAACCCAGTCAGTGGTTTGCAATACAGCTCTGGATGACTCTGGACACCTGTAGAGATTTAGACAGTTTCCAGAAGGTCACAAGCTCTTGGAGGACTTTTTCATGAGTTCTTTGACTGAAAAGATGGTTCAAAGAACTACTGTGCTGACTTAGAAAATGTTGCAGAGGCTGGGTGCAGTGGCTCATGCCTGTAATACCAGCACTTTGGGAGGCCGAGGCGGGCAGATCTTGAGGTCAGGAGTTTGAGACCAGCCTGAAACCCAGCCTGAAACCCGGTCTCTACTAAAAATACAAAAATTAGGCGGGTGTGGTGGCATGCACCTGTAACCAAGCTACTCAGGAGGCTGAGGCGGGAGAATGGCTTGAACCTGGGAGTCGGAGGTTGCAGTCAGCCAAGATTGTGCCACTGGACTCCAGCCTGGGCAACAGTGCGAGACTCTAACGCAAAAAAAAAAAAGAAGAAGAAGAAGAAGAAAAAGAAAATGTTGCATGAGTCTTCTCAGAAAGACTCATCTCAGAAAATGAGTCTTCTGGTGAACAGGTAGTCCCTCTCCTGTCACTCCAGGTAAAAGTTTCTTGGCCACAAACCTGGTTTAGCAGTATCCCTTCATCTTAGGTGGGTTACAGAAAGCAATTCATGACCTATCCAAGCATGGAGGGGGAATTTGACTTAGAAAACTTTTAGGTGGACTAGTTGGTGAAAGAAAGTGCATTCTAGGGCTCACAGGCCTCCACACAGAGTTGCTAGCACATAAAGCATATGTATGAATTCTTTCTGAGCCCATGGCAAGATCAGGGTGCACTACATCAGTCTCCTATGCTGGTATGAATAGGTACTTGCCCAAAAAATAAAAGAATAACTCGGGAAGCCCATTCTTCTACAGGACACCAGGTAGTACCGTAGGAGTCTTGGGGTTGCTGTGGTATGTATGTTTTAAGGTTGTCTTTTAATCATCTTCAGCAAATTCAACAGTTTTCAGAACATAAAAAAATTATTCAACATTGCATAATAACTACCACAAATATATCCATGATAAAGAACTGTACCCATATAATAATAACATTAATAACAATCATAATGGTGATAATATAAATGTCATTTTAATGAAGAGAATAATAAAAAAGCAGATATTTAAGAACATATTCCTGTAAGCCTGTGACATTGTTCCTATATGAGCCCTCATGTTATTGATTACAGGGAGAGGCTTGGGGCTGTATCTTGAAATATTTTCTGTGATGGCAAAGAAGAGTGGCAGTAGCGAGAATAATTCTGATCCACATGATGGCTTGGGCAAAAGTGAAGATGCCTGTGCCACGTGGAAATACATTACAAATGGACTATGGAAAAGGGTCTGGCCAGAGTTCTGCCTGACACAGGTCATACAAAAGCTTTCAGTAGTTCACCCCAAGAAATGGCTGGTCCAGGCTGTAGATGAGAAGCACTGGGCAGACAGATCCACACCCGCTTCCTGAGTCTTAGAAGTCTGGTGTGCATCAAACATTAAGCCCCCAAGCCTACTGAGACTTCAACTCCTGGCTGGTCTTCTACTATCTGATTCTTGAGCCCCATCACATAAGTGCCATCTCCATACTGGAATTGCTGACAATGTCGGATGGAGGGTTTCACCCTGGGTACTCAGTACCAGCAGTGGATGAAATACTAGAAGAGAGGCTCCAGGGCTTCCATAGAAGACACATTCTAAAGTTGCTCGGGTGATCAAATGGTCATCTCATAAATTTTCAGTAGAACTGCAGCATTTTGTGAATACCTGAGTGAATGCAGAAAGTATCCAGACGCATGGGCATTCTAGGAAGCTCCCTGTGTAAATCACATACAAGGAATATCTACTTCTGGGCTCAAAGGCTAACTTAGAAAATTTAAAAAGTGAGATGCTGGCAGAAGGCAAATAAGTCCACTTCAGTTCCCGAGAGAAAAATGGTTCTGTAACCTCTGAGTTTATTTAGAAAAAGTTTGGAGCCTCAGGAAGACCAACTATATCATTCCTGATGTTTCCAGGGCAGATTGGACTGCTTAGGCCTCTGGGAATATTCTAAGTCCTCTCAGGTTTCCATGGGAGACTGTAACTCTACTCCTAGAGCTCACACCACCCCTGAGCAAGCTCATTGTTTTCTAAATATTCCAAGGAAGTCCATCCAGGGTATGCCTGTATTGGTGAGTTTCACCTTGGACTGGCAGGAGAACACTGAGAATGATACATCCTGACTTCACTTGGTAAAGGTAGGGGAGCCAAGAAGTCCAGATCTGGAAAGCACCTCAAACACCAGATGGCAGAAGGATAGTAAGGAGGTGAAGTCAGCTATGGAGTTGGAGCTTCATGTTTACTGCATGTAGGATTCTGAGTTCCAGGACTGATAGGCTGGTGGGGATCAGATACATGTCTTCTTTGCAGAGAGCCAGGACAAACCAGCTATCTGGTTGCACTACTGAAAGCTTTTGTGTGCCCAGTGGTAGGCAAGACCCAAGCCAAACTCTTCACCTCTGGCTGGTAGTCCTTGACTAGAGAGGTTTGCACACAAATGGTCCTATTAGCCCATGCTCTCGTGTGGCTTGCTTTCCTTTCACCTCCTGTTTCTCATGTTTGCCATCATGGAACACATTTCATAGTGAAATTCTTTGACTCTGACTCCAAATTATACAAGGAGGACCCAATTTGTGAACTTTTCATATATTTAGGAGACTCTCCAAATTGATTTTTGTATGCTTATGTTCGTATTTTCACCAGTATTAAATTTCTTACTATTTAGGTCATTGCGTTCATTATCATAATCATTAATTATTTTTCATTTATCATTTATTTTTATTGGTTAATTTTTGTGGCAGCTGTTATACGACAATCACTAGAGTTTCTCTATTCATGAAAGATGTCTCTGCACATGAGATGGGTCTCCTGAATACAGCAAACTGATGGGTCTTGACTCTTTATCCAATTTGCCAGTCTGTGTCTTTTAATTGGAGTATTTAACCTATTTACATTTAAGGTTAACATTGTTATGTGTGAACTTGATCCTGTCATTATGATGTTAGCTAGTTATTTTGCTCGTTAGTTGATGCAGTTTTTTCCTAGCATCGATGGTCTTTACATTTTGGCATGTTTTTGCAATGACTAGTACTGGTTGTTCCTTTCCATATTTAGTACTTCCTTCAGGAACTCTTGTAGGGCAGGCCTGATGGTGACAAAATCTCTCAGCATTTGCTTGTCTGTAAAGGATTTTATTTCTCCTTCACTTATGAAAATTAATTAGCTGGATATGAAATTCTGGTTTGAAAATTCTTTAGGAATGTTGAATATTGGCCCCCACTCTCTTCTGGCTTGTAGAGTTTCTGCCAAGAGATCTGCTGTTAGTCTGATGGGTTTCCCTTTGTGGGTAACACGACCTTTCTCTCTGGCTGCCCTTAACATTTTTTCCTTCATTGCAACTTTGGTGAATCTGACAATTATGTGTTTTGAAGTTGCTCTTCTTGAGGAATATCTTTGTGGCGTCCTCTGTATTTCCTGAATTTGAATGTTGGCCTGCCTTGCTAGGTTGGGGATGTTCTCCTGGATGATATCCTGCAGAGTGTTTTCCAACTTGGTTCCATTCTCCTCGTCACTTTCAGGTACACCAATCAGATGTAGATTTGGTCTTTTCACATAATCCCATATTTCTTGGAGGCTTTGTTCATTTCTTTTTACTCTTTCTTCTCTAAACTTCGCTTCTCACTTCATTTCATTCATTTGATCTTCAGTCTCTGATACTCTTTCTTCCAGTTGATCGAGTTGGTTACTGAAGCTTGTACATTTGTCATGTAGTTCTCATGTCATGGTTTTCATCTCTATCAGGTTGTTTATGGACTCCTCTACATTGGTTATTCTAGTTATCCATTTGTCAAATCTTTTTTCAAGGTTTTTAGTTTCTTTGTGCTGGGTTCATAGTTCCTCCTTTAGCTCTGAGAAGTTTGATCAACTGAAGCCTTCTTCTCTCAACTTGTCAAAGTCATTCTCCATCCAGCTTTGTTCTGTTGCTGGTGAGGAGCTGCATTCCTTTGGAGGGGGAGAGGTGCTCTGATTTTTTGAATTTTGAGCTTTACTGCACTGCTTTTTCCCCATCTTTGTGGTTTTATCTACCTTTGGTCTTTGATGATGGTGACGTATGGATGAGGTTTTGGTGTGGATGTCCTTTCTGTTT
>NW_012113030.1:205578-216257 GCF_000951035.1 Colobus angolensis palliatus | reverse complement strand
TTTACAGGGCACTTTTCTGCAAAAGTATTTGCTAATTTTCTCTAAGAACTCTCCTACTAAGCAGATATTATGGTGCTTTGATCCTACAGAACGTCAACAAGCAAAATGCCTTGAGCATCCCCAAAACCTCCATGGCTTTTGCTTTTGAGAAGTTTCCTTTTGCTTTGACTGGGCCACTTCTACCTCTTGGTAGTCATTGCTTTAATTGTGCTTTGCCTTCAGGATCCTATTGATAAAGCCAGTTTCACTCCCTGTTATAATTCTTCAAAATAATGCTTCAGGATCTTGATTCTGCTGGTTCAAAATAGTCACTAATAGCTCTGCTTTTGTCCACAGCTGATCTAGGCACAAGGGTATTCGGGACTCATCAAATGTAAAGTTTCTCAACTTTCACATTATAGTCAGTATTGTGTAAGCTGAACCAATTGAGATGTCTGTGGTGTTGGCTATAATATCTCTTGTTAATTGCCAGTGCCTTTCAATTAGGGCATAGAAACAATTTTTTTCTCTCAAAAATTGGAATGGATGCCCCTCCTCTGTGGGCTTCATCTTCAACATTGTCTTCTCTCTTCTTAGAATAAGGTATCCGTTTGTAAAAGATTGATCCTTCAGGTCATTTTTCCCATAGACTTTTCATAAAGAATAATTTATTTCACCATTTTTTGTACCCCAGCTTCACCATAAATTTGATGTTTGTTCTTGTTTCAGGTTTGGCAGAATTCAAGTTTGGCAGAATTCATGTGGCTCTTTTGAGTCTGATGTTTTAAATCCTGTTCAGATATGTTAAAACAGGGCCAGGCATGGTGGCTCATGCCTGTAATCCCTGCACTTTGGGAGGTTGGGCAACATGGCAAAACCCTGCCTTGACAGAAAATACAAAAATTAGCCTCTAAAAAAACACAAAAATTAGCTGGGCAAGGTCCCAGCTACTTGGAAGGCTGAGGCAGGAGAATCGCTTCAGCCTGGGAAGCAGAGGTTACTTTGAGCCAAGATTGCTCCACTGCACTGCAACCTCGGTGAGGGGAGTGAAACCCTGTCTCAAAAACAAAAAAAAAGTTAAAATAAACTAGTATATGTGTGTTTTGATGCAAAAGCTAAAAGTTCATGCATAGTTTTTTCATAATTTTTATTTTGCATGAACTTACTGAAGCCCCCTATTATTTGCCATAATTTTCTCATCTTATTAATTTCTATATACATACAGAATTTCCAGTTTGTGTAAACCTTTCTTCCCAGTTACTCAGCAATTATTTTAAATTTGAGAAATATGAGCTATTTTAATCTATATTTTTGTTTTCTGCTTCTGAATATTTTAGAGAAAATATGGATAATGAGACTTGTAAAATGGAGATGTTTGGAAGTTTCTGTTACCAATGACAAATTAATTTTTAAATAATTTCAGGAAAATTTAGGTGAATGTCTGTACTTTCATATGAACATTCATAGTAAAACAGATTTTTGAATTTCTACCCTTGATAAACTTTAATGTAAAATATGTGAGTAAATGTGTACTTTTCTATTCCTCATGAACATTCTCAAGTTTATGCTGTCTGGATTTTTTCAGGACCAATTACAACCTGTATATGCTGCTGAAGTGTCTCAAAGATTATGTCCCAAAGAGAGTGCCCTACTGTTTTTCCAATATTAATTTCTCAGTTTTACCAAGTTACAAGTTTTTCTTTTATAAAATATAAAACGTTTTGCCTCCAGCAGAAACACATTTTGGAAGATAACTTTCCTGTGGGTAAGGGGTATAAAGGAAGCTTGGATTTGTTCTGAGAAAGGGAGAGGGTACTTCTGCCCATTGCCATGCACATCTGATTTTAGGGCTGAATGCCTTTCTGAGCTTGGCTCACTCCTCTCAAACCTGCTGGTAAATGGACACAAATTGAAGAGAAATAATTGTACACCATTTGGGATCAAGGAATCCAGATATCTGAGCCATTGTTTATTCTTTGCCCCTCCCACCCCCTCACCCTTCCAGATCTCTACTGTCTGTCATTCCACTTCTATGTCCAGGTGTACAATTATTTAACTCACACTTACAAATGAGAACTTCATGTGTTCATTTGTACAGATTATCTTCTACTTAGCTACTTCTGAGACTGCAAGAACAACCACTCCTCCCCCTCCTCCTTCTCAGCCCACTCAAACAGAAGACCAGGAGCATTTTATATATATATGCACACACACACATACATGTACACATATCTATACACACACAAATATATATACACACATATGTGTGCATACACACACACACATAAAGAATTTGCATTTTAAAGAATGGCAGAACCATAGTTGTTCAAAAATCAACTATATAATTCTATATATGATAAATGTCTACTAGAAAGTTCACGTTGAAAATTGCAAACAGGACTTAGATAAAATGAAGTTTTTAAAATTTTTATTTTATTTCATTTTAACTTCCAGGATACATGTGCAAGACGTGCAGGTTTGTTACATAGGTAAGTGTGTGCCATGGTGGTTTGCTGTACCTATCAACCTGTAACCTAGGTATTCAGCCCCACATGTGTTAGCTATTTATTCTGATGCACTGCCTCCCCACTCACCCCCAGACAGGCTCCAGTGTATGTTGTTCCTCTCCCTGTGTCTATGTTTTCTCGTTGTTCATCTGTATTTGGTTTTAAGTGAGAACATGTGTATTTGGTTTTCTGTTCCTGCATTAGTTTGCTGAGAATAATGGCTTCCAGCTTCATCCATGTCCCTGCAAAGGACATGATCTCATTCCTTTTTATGGCTGCATAGTATTCCATGGTGTATATGTATCACATTTTCTGTATCCAGTCTGTCACTGATGGGCATTTGGGTTGATTCCATGTCTTTGCTATTGTGAATAGTGTGGCAATGAACATATGCATGCAAGTATCTTTATAATACTAGAATTTATATTCCTTTGGATATATACCCAGTAATGGCATTGCTGGGTCAAATGGTATTTCTGATTCTAGGTCTTTGAAAAATCACCACACTGTCTTCCACAATGGTTGAATTTACATTCGTTCCAACAGTGTAAAAGTGTTCCTGTTTCCCCACAGTCTCACTAGCATCTGTTATTTCTTGACTTTTTAATAATCACCATTCTGACTGGCATGAGATGGCATCTTACTGTGGTTTTGATTTGTATTTCTCTAATGATCAGTAACGTTGGGCTTTTTTTTTTTTTCATATGTTTGTTGGCTGCATAAAAGTCTTCTTTTGAGAAGTGTCTGTTCATATCCTTTGTCCACTTTTTAAAATATCTTTATTTTCACTTTTTAAGACAGAGTCTTCCTGTGTCACCCAGGGTGGAGTTCAGTGGCACAATCTTGGGTCACTACAACCTCTGCCTCCCAGATTCAGGCGATTCTTCTGTCTCAGCCTCCTGAGTAGTTGGGATTACAGGCACCTGCCACCACAACCGGCTAATTTATTGTATTTTCAGCAGAGACTGAGTTTCACCAGGTGGGCCAGGCTGATCTTGAACTCCTGGCCTCAAGTATCTGCCCACCTCAGCTTCCCAAACTTCTGAAATTACAGGCATGAGCTACTGCACCTAGTTTTTGCCCACTTTTATATGGGGTTGGACTTTTATAATTTTGGGTTTTACATTTAAATCTTTAATCCATTTTCAGTTCATTTTTGTGTAAGGTATAAGGAAGGGGTCCAGTTTCAGTTTTCTACATACATCTAGCCAGTTTTTCCAGCACCATTTATTATTAAATAGGGAATCCTTTCCCCATTGCTTGTTTTCATCCAAAATAAAATGATTGTAGATGTGCAATCTTATTTCTGATATCTCTATTCCATTCCATTGGTCTATGTGTCTGTTTTGTTCCACTACCATGCTGTTGGGGTTACTGTAGCCTTGTAATATGGTTTGAAGTCAGGTAGCATGATGCCTCCAGCTTTGTTATTTTTGCTTAGGATTGCCCTGGGTATATGGGCTCTTTTTTCATTCCATATGAATTTTGAAGTAGTTTTTTCTAATTTTGTAAAAAATGTTCATGGTAGTTTATGGGAATAGCATTGAATCTATGAATTACTTTGGGAGGTATGGCCATTTTCATGATATTGATTCTTCTTACCCATGAGCATGGAATGTTTTTCCATTTGTTTGTGTCCTCTCTTATTTCCTTGAGTAGTGGTTTGTAGTTCTCCTTGAAGAGATCCTTCACTTGCCTTGTTAGCTGTATTCCTAGGCACTTTATAATCTTTGTAGCAATTATAAATGTGAATTCATTTGTGATTTGGCTCTCTTCTTGTCTATTGTTGGTGTATAAGAATGCTTGAGATTTTTGCACACTGATTTTGTATCTTAAGACTTTGCTGAAGTTGCTTGTAGCTTAAGAATCTTTTGGGCTGAGGTGATGGGATTTTATAGATATAGGATCATGTCATCTGCAAAAAAAGACAGTTCGACTTCCTCTTTTCCTGTTTGAATATGCTTTATTTCTTTCTCTTGCTGATTGCCTTGGCCAGAACTTCCAACACTATATTGAATAGGAGTGGTGAGAGAGGGCATCCTTGCCTTGTGCCAGATTTCAAATGGAATGCTTCCAGCTTTTGCCTATTCAGTATGATATTGACTGTGGGTTTGTCGTAAATGGCTCTTATTATTTTGAGACATGTTCCATCAGTACCTAGTTTCATGAGAGTTTTTAACATAAAGGAATGTTGAATTTTATCAAAGACCTTTTCTGAGTCAACTGAAATAATCATGGGGTTTTTGTTTTTAGTTCTGTTTATGTGGTGAATTACATTTATTAATTTGCAATGTTGAACCAGCCTTGCGCCCAAGGGATGAGGCCGACTTGATCTTGGTGGATGAGCTTTTGATGTATTGCTGGATTTGGTTTGCCACTACTATATTGAGAATTTTCATCAAAGTTTATCAGAAATATTAAGCCAAAGTGTAGTAAATACATTGAAAATAATAACAGACTGATTAAAAGACTAAATAATATGAATCCTAAGTGTTTTCACAACTGATTTATAGAGCAAAAGCATTGCCAAACTAAATGAGCTTGGCCAAAAATTGAGCAGGGTCTGAGATGTTGTCTCAACTTCCATTACTCATTGTGAGGTGGACCTGCAGTAACTATATTTGATGCAAAATTTCATGTTGATGGAAGCCGAGATGTCCTGCAGTCTCAGAGGGACAGAATTCTGGTGTACCTCCCTTTGGCCTGTTAGGAATGAAGATCTAGGCTCTACAGGTTTTGTCAAAATTTACAAGATGTAGGAAATGGGGCAGGATTTAGGATGTGAGGCAAAGCCTAGAGGTATAAAGAAACAGCTTCTGACCCAGGGCTCATGATATCAGGATAGTTTCAGAGGGGATGATGGAGTGAGCATAGTACAGTCTTTGGAACCATTCCTTCCCCTTATTTGTTCATAGGCCAGATGTGCTCAACCAGGGGGCATCTCGAGTCTGATGAACAGAGTCCTGGAGAGACAAAGGGGCAATCCTGAGGAAGAGGCTCAACAAGGAGGAAGGAGCCACCATTTTCTCTCCTGAGAAAAATCCTTCTCCCTGGGAAACCATAGGATTTTCCTTGGTCCCAATGAGAGTTTTCCTGAGTGAAGAGAACAGAGAGAGCAAGGGAATGATGTGTTATCTGTTTCCACCACCTGCAGTGATTCTGAAACCATGGGGGACAGGAGAATTATCTTCAGAATCATGAGCAATCCAGATGCCATGGTTTCACACAAGGCACTGGAGGTTCTTATCTCTGGGGGGTAGGCATTGGTCATTGATATTCTTTAAAGCTCATTCGCTGATTACAAAGTGAGCCAAGTTAATAATCTACTGCAAGTTTTACTAATCTCGCTTTACTTCACACACAATTCACACAGACACATTGTTAATATACACATTTTGATGCTTGGACAGGGTTGGACCCAAGATTCTGTACTTCTATGGAGCCCTGTGTTCTGCCCAGGTGTCATTGACTCTCAGGTGAGTAAACTGATCACCATAACTAACAAGAGATTGATCTGTGACGATTAGAAATGAAAAGACTTGTTGGTTATGTTCTATTGGGACGGATTCTATTAACATTTAAATACAGTTTAAAAACACAGATTTACAATGAAAAGTAACAAGCAAATGTAAAAAGTGAAGGGGCTATTCCCCAAACTAGTTTCCACTGAAATACCACCAGAGAAAAACAACTCTCAGGACAGGGATACTGCTTCAAAGACACAGATTTCACAGCTGGATGGTTGATCTAGAGTTTCCCAAAATTCCATCCTTTACTCATGAAATGCAGTTTATTTAAGAACTTTCTAATTTGACTGTAGTTTCATACACACACACTTCAGTGTATTGTGTATTATTCCATTTATGATAAGTATAACTTATTTGAAAATGAATTACATACTGGTGAGAAAATTTTCCCTTTAAATTAAACTTAAAATGACACCATAAAATTAGCAGCATCTGTTTGTCTTTTCAAAGAATTACCTAGGTTCTACCCAGGGCACCTGAGGTTGCTTGAAAACAAATGCAAAAAAAGTTGGGGTAAAAAATAAGAACGCCCTTCAATGTTACAAATGCATCCCAGTTTCAATTATTCACATTCACGAGAATGATTCACATATATACCACATTAGCAAAATTTCACCTACTCTCGTCTACCAATTGACTCATCAAAACAAACCAAGACAGAATAATAAATTCAAATCCATCCAGTAAACTGAGGGGGAAACCTACACCTCAAAATGTAGTACACGCATATTCACACAGGATGTCATCTACTGTGAAAATGCATGCACAGAGACAGTCCCTTCACATGATCAAAATACTCAAAACTCCACAACAACATATTAGATATGGGATCACCTTGAAATGCAGCCATCACTAACCAGTTGTTCCTCTTGCATAGATAAAAACCTGAGGACCACATTATGTTATGTAGTAATGGCTGTACACCTCTGTGTGTGTGTGTGTGTGTGTGTGTGTGTGTGTAGGGATCCGTGGAATCCAATAGACATTCCAGCGATAACCTTTCTATGTTCAGCCTCTTGATTCTATATCTGAGTGAAATGACTTGCCAGTGGGGAACAAGATAAATCTTTGCAGGAAATGCTCTTGTGGAAGCTAGATAGCCAAATCATAAAGCATCGAGTGCTGGAAACATGCACTGAAGTTAGATGAAATACTCAATGCACAAATTAGACTGTGAAAGACCTTCAGGAAATCATGCAATCACCGAGAGGCTGATTGATGACATTCCTCAAATACGACATTCTATTTCCAGTGGTTGCGGACGTACGAAGGCGATTTAAGAAATCATGAAATCAAGAAACTTGAGTAATCGGAAGCTATGCCAACTGAAACCTTCGGTTCGTTTAACAAAGGATGAAAATAAAAACCACATATCACACAGCATGGGAGATGACATTTTCATATGTATGTGATAATGGATCAACATTTGAGAGAGATGCAATAAAAAGTTCTAAATTTGACAAAGCAAACAACCAGAATTAAACACTGGAAAAGCCTGGGTGATGGGAGTGGGGCGCCCTGTCTCAAGAAGAAAGAAACAGATTTAAAAGCAGGGAGTGAAACAGAGGTTTGTAACCATTGTTACTACTGGCCCTTGTTTCAGTAGGAAAAGGCGAAAAGAAGGCATTTATCTCATGGATTCTTGCACAGATTGTTCAGGATCTGCAATGTTGCCTCCGTTTCCAGTTAGGCATTGTGTGGTGGACTGGCAATTCCTACATTTGGTGCAAAATTTAAAGCTGATGAATGTAGACACGTTCCCCAAACTAGGAGGCGCAGAATTTGGGTGTGTCTTCAGGTCCTTTGGCTTACCAGGAATGAAGATCCTGGCTCCAGGGATTTTGTCCAAATGTCTTAGAGAGTGAGAAACGGGGCATAATTTAGGCCCGGCGTCGAGGCCTCGAGGTATAAAGAAACACCCTGGCCTCAGGGCCCATGAAATCAGGATGATTTTAGGGAGGATGGTGGAAGGAGAGGACTGTGACCTTTGGCCCCGTTTCTTTCCATTGTCTTTTCATGGGGCAGGTGTGTTCAATCAGAAGGCTTCCCGTGCCCGATGAAAAGAGTCCTGGGGGAGGAAAGAAGCGCTGCTTAGAGAGTTGCTCCACAGGGAGAAAGGAGCCACCATTTTCAGGAGAATGATCTCCAGAAGCATGAGTAGTCCAGATGCCGTGGCTTCACACAAGACGCTGGAGGGTGTTATGTCTGAAGCCGGGACCTGGGCATTGGTGTTCTTTCATGCTCATAACTAATTTTGAGGTGAGCCCAATGGATCACCTGTCTGCCAGTCATGCTCATCACACTGTAGTTTGCACACACGTCACACGGAGACATTGTTAGTACGCACATTTGTGTGCTTTAGCAGGGTTGCACCCAAGATTCTGTGATTGTATGGAGCCCTGAGTTATGCCCTGGACATCTTTACTGTCAGGTTGGTCAACTTGGATCACTGCACCGAACGAGAAATGGAGCCTGAAATCCAATCAGTGAATACACAAAAGGAAGGGGCCATTTCCCACAATCATTTCCACTGCAACACCACCTCGGATGAACAAGTCTCATTACAGGTAAGGGACTGTGCTTCAGAGATGCACCTTTCGCAGCTGGACGATTGACCCGGAATCTCCCAAATGCCATTTTTACACACACCAAACGAGATCTATTTCAGTGCTTGCTGATTTTATTTTAGTTGAATACACACACGCTCCTGTGTTTGATTTCCTTTATTATCAATACAACTTACTTCCAAATGACTCACATACCAGTGGGATGATTTTCTGCTTCAATTCATTGGAAATGGACACCATTCAATAGGCAAGTGTGTCTGTCTGTCTGTTTCCAGCATTCTGTGGGTTCCACCAAGGGCACAAGTCTTAGGGCGCCTGAGATCCATTCAACAAGCAATGTAAAAACGGTGAGGCAGGCCGGGCGTGGTGGCTCAAACCTGTAATCTCAGCACTTTGGGAGGCCGAGACTGGCAGATCACGAGGTCAGGAGATCAAGACCATCCTGGCTAACACGGTGAAACCCCGTCTCTACTAAAAAATACAAAAAACTAGCCAGGCAAGGTGGCGGGCCCCTGTAGTCCCAGCTACTCGGTAGGCTGAGGCAGGAGAATGGCGTAAACCCAGGAGGCGGAGCTTGCAGTGAGCTGAGATCCGGCCACTGCACCCCAGCCCGGGAGATAGAGCGAGATTCCATCTCAAAAAAAAAAAAAACAAAAAAACGAGGCAGGTTCAAAAGAAGAACACCCTTCCTCTCTTCAAATGCGTTCCAGTTTCCACCACTCAAGGTGGCGAGAAGGATCCACAGAAGTCCCACCTTTGCAAAATTTCAACTTCTGGTGCTCACCAACAACTGACGAATGAAACACACCCCAAGAGAAAATAGTCAACCCCGTCCCCTGCAATAACCTCAAGCGCAACCCTACACCGCAATATGTCGTATTCAGAAATTCACACTGAATGTCATCTACCATGAACACAAACACACAGACAATCCCTCCACAGGTTCAGAAGACTCACGACTGCAAAACTCGATGTTTCCCATGTCTGGGCTCATCCTGAAACGCAGCCATCACTATCCAGCTGTCCCTCTTGTGTAGACAGAAACCTGGGCTCCTCATTACTTTATGTCGGATTGACTGTGTATATGATGGTGTGTGTGTGTGTGCGCACCAACCCCCTTGTGGGCGTGTGTGTGTATGCGCCCCAAGCCTCTCGTGGGCGTGTGTGTGTGTTTGCATGTGCACTCTTGCGTGTTGGTGGAGACTTTCTCTGAGATCACTGGTACACAAACAGAGCCCTCTTGCTGTGTTTGTTCTTCTCTTTGAATCTCCTGGTCCTCCCTTGCAGAGAAGTGAGTGTGCCGGTGTTCATGGACTCCTGATGTGTCACATTTGCGTTAGTTTACTTAAAATATTGCTAGGGAATAATTCTGTACTTATGAAACAGTGTGTGTGTTTGTGTGTGTGTGTGTGTTTGCGTGAACTTGTGCACATGCGCAATCATGCCCGTGTGAGTGTGTCTTTGTGTGTGTTTATATGTCGGGGTGTGTGAGTGTTTGAGCTGGGATGTGCTTCCAACTATTTGCTTTTGGCATATATGATCATCCTTTCAGGCAGTGAAGGACAGGAAATCGGACGTGTACTTTGTGACTTGAGAATTGTCAATGAAATACAGTTAATAACACAGCGTATTTGATTCCTTAATATCAAAGAAGAGATCCATGGAGTCAAATAGATATTCCAGCGATAACCTTTCCATGTTCAGCCTATTGATTCTGTATCCGAATGAAATGACTTGCCAGTGGGGAATGAGACATGCCTTTGCAGGAAATGCTCTTGTGGAAGCTATATACCCAAATCATAAAGCATCAAGTGTTGGAAACATGCACTGAAGTTAGACGAAATACTCAGTGCACTAATTAAACTGTGAAAGACTTTCAGGAAATCATGCAATCACTGACACACCAATTGATGACATTCCCTGAATTTATGATTGCAAGAAAAGAGAAATACTCATGACATTCTATTTCCAGTGATTGCAGACGTATGACGGCAATTTAAGAAATCATGGGGGGCGGAGCAAGATGGCCGAATAGGAACAGCTCCAGTCTCCAACTCCCAGCGCGAAGGACACAGAAGACCGGTGATTTCTGCATTTTG
>NW_012113030.1:197174-199363 GCF_000951035.1 Colobus angolensis palliatus | reverse complement strand
CCAACATGGCACAAGTATACATATGTAACAAACCTGCACGTTATGCACATGTACCCTAGAACTTAAAGTACAATAATAAAAAATAAATAAATAAAAAACGAAAAACATTTTACAGTATATATGTCACATGAATTACATTAAACTCTTATAAAATTAGTCAGAAAACAATAAAATTAATCAAAAAAAAAAGAAATCGTGAAATCAGAAAACTTGACTAATCAGAATCTATGCCAACTAAAACCTTTGGTTCATTTAAGAAAGAATGAAAATAAAAACAACATATTACACAACATGGGAGATAATATTTTAATACGTATGTGATAATGGATCAACATTTGAGAGAGATGAAATGAAAAGTTCTAAATTTGAGAATAGCATATAACCAGAATTAAACACTGTAAATGCCATGGTGATGGGAGTGAGTCCCTGTCTCAAGAAGAAACATAGAGATTTAAAAGCAGGGCGTCTCAAAGTGATTTGCATACCATTGTTAATACTGGTAGTTGTTTTCGTAAGAAAGGGAAAAATAAACCATTTGTCTTAGGGATTCTTGCATCTGTTTTTCATCATCTAAGATGTTGCTTCCAATTCCAGTTAAGCATTGTGTGGTGGACTTGCAGTTAACGCATTTCGTGCAAAATTTCATGCTGATGAAGGCAGACTTGTTTCCCAAACTAAGAGGGACAGAATTTGGGTGTTTCTTTGGGACTTTTGGCTTACTAGGAATAAAGATCCTGGCTCTAGGGATTTTCTTAAAATTTTTCAGATAATGAGAAAGAGAATAGAATTTAGGCCAGACGCCAAGGCCTCGAGGTGTACAGAACCATCCCCGGTCTCGGGGCCCATGAAATCAGGATGATTTTAGGGAGGATGGTGGAATGAGGGGAGTATGACCTTTGGCCTCCTTTCTTTCCCTTTTCTTTTCATGGGTGAGGTGTGCTCTATCAGAAGGCTTCCCCTTTCTGTTGGACAGAGTCCTGGAAGAAGAAATGAGCCCTGCTGAGAAAGATGCTCCACAAGGAGGAAGGAGTCACTGTTTTCAGGAGTATGATCCCCAGAAGCATGAGAAATCCAGATGCCGTGGCTTTACACAGGATGCTGGAGTTTCTTTCCTCTGGATCCGGGACCTTGGCATCAGTGTTCTGTAATGCCCTTAACTGATTTTGAGGTGAGTCCACTTGATAACCTGTCTGCGTGTCATGCTCATTACAGTGCATTTCACACACATGTCACACCGAAACACTCTGAATGAGCATATTTATGTGCTTGAACAGTGTTGCACCCAGGATTCTGTGATTCTTCAGAGTCCTGAGTTCTGTCCTGGACATCTTTACTCTTGGGTAGGTCAATTTTGATCACTGTACCTAATGATAAATGTACCATTAAATCTAATCAGTAAATACACTAAAGGAAGGGGCCATTCTCTACAACCGTTTCACTCTGGTAGCTCAACTTTAATAACTGTACCTAAGAAGAAATGGATCGGTGATGATTCCACATCAAAGAACCTGTTGATTTTTTGCCATTTGAATGAATTATGTTAACATTTAAATAGAGTTTAAAACCCCAGATTTCCCATGAAATCTAATCGGCAGATACACAAAAGGAAAGGGCCATTCTCCAAAATCGTTTCTACTGAAACACCACCACCAATAAACAAGTCTCATTGCAGGAATGGGATCCTGCTTCCAAGATCCAGTTTACACAGTTGGACGATTGACCCAGAATCTCCCCCAATGCCATTTTTTTACACCCCAAGTGAGATTTATTTCAGGGTTTTCTAATTTTATTTCAGCTGAATACACACACTGCTGTGTTTCAATTTCTTTCAAACACATTTTAATAATGAAGTATATTGCTGCTTCACCCCTTATGTAACTAATGCCCACCCACCGGTTCCACTACATTGACCCATCAATTACCCAATTTACCAATGAAATATCAGCAGTCAATTAAGTTTTGTGTCTTAGGTTGTATCCTTTTGCATTCTTCAGGGAATTTAATGGACACAGCTTAAATTGTGATTATAGAACAGCTGAATCAGATTTACTAATCAGTGTTATGGGCAAATATGATAGGAGTGGAACTGGGTTAGGACAGTGGCTACACATTTGCCTTATTTCATGTAAAACAATGCCAGTTAACAATTGTGTACATATTAAACAGTTTGTGTCTGTGTGTGTTTGTAT
>NW_012113030.1:193761-197109 GCF_000951035.1 Colobus angolensis palliatus | reverse complement strand
TGATTTGAGAATGTGCAGCGATGTTATGTAATTAACACAGCATATTCTGTCTTAATTAAGATGGAGAGATCAATGGAGTCAAATAGACATTCCAGAGATAACCTTCCCATTTTTGACCAATTGATTCTATATCATGTTGCAATGATCTGGCTGTGGGGACAAGACAAGTCTTTGCATGAAATGGTCTTGCCGAAGCAATATATGCAAATAATAAAACATCAAATCGGACTGTGCCTTCAATTTGCAGAAATATTCACTTAAGTTTGATGAAATTCTCAATGCCCAAAATAGACTGTGGAACACTTTCAAGAAAACATGCTATAACCCAGAGATTAATTGATGACATCCACTGAAGTTATAACTGCAAGAAAAGAGAAATATTCATGGCATTTTATATCCAAGGGTTTCTTGTATATGACAGCGTATTTTGAAAAGTCAAAATCAGAAAACCTTGACAAACAGGAAGATATCTAAGCTAAAACCTTTTGTTCATTAAAGGAGCGATGAGAGGCAGTTCCAAGATGGCTGAATAGGAACAGATCCAGCCTCCAGCTCCCAGCGTGAGTGACACAGGAGACGTGTGATTTCTGCATTTCCAACTGAGGTACCGGGTTCGTCTCACTGGGGCTTGTTGGACAGTGGGGGCAGGACAGTGAATGCAGCCCACAGAGTGACAACCAAAGCAGGGCGAGGCATCACCTCACCCAGGAAGTGCAAGGGGGAAGGGAATTCCCTTTCCTAGGCAAGGGAAACCGTGATACACAGCACCTGGAAAATTGGGTTACTCCCACCCTAACACTGTTCTTTATCAAGGGTCTCAGCAAACGTCACACCAGGAGATTATATCCTGCATCTGGCTTGGAGAGTCCCATGCCCACAGAGCCTCCCTCATTGCTAGCACAGTAGTCCGAGATCTAACTGCAAGGAGGCTGCAAGGCTGGGGGAGGGGTGCTCGCCATTGCTGAGGCTTGAGTAGGTAAACAAAGTGGTGGGGAAGCTCGAACTGGGTGGAGCCCACCACAGCTCAAAGAGGCCTGCCTGCCTCTGTAGACTCCACCTCTGGGGACAGGGCATAGCCAAACAAAAGGCAGCAGAAACCTCTGCATATTTAAATGTCCCTGTCTGACAGCTTTGAAGAGAGTAGTGGTTCTCCCAGCATGGAGTTTGAGATCTGAGAACAGACAGACTTCCTGCTCAAGTGAGTCCTGAACCCTGGAGTAGCCTAACTGGGAGACACCCCCACTAGGGGCAGATTGACACCTCACACCTCACACAACCGGGTACCCCTCTGAGACGAAGCTTCCAGAGGAACGATCAGGCAGAAACATTTGCTGTTCAGCAATATTCACTCTTCTGCAGCCTCCGCTGCTGCCACCCAGGCAAACAGGGTCTGGAGTGGACTTGAGCAAACTCGAACAGACCTGCAGCTGAGGGTCGTGACTATTAGAAAGAAAACTAACAAACAAACAGAAAGGACATCCACACTAAAACCCCATCTGTACATCAACATCATCAAAGACCAAAGGTAGATAAAACCACAAAGATGGGGAGAAAGAAGTGCAGAAAAACTGAAAATTCTAAAAATCTGAGCACCACTCCCCCTCCAAAGGAATGCAGCTCCTCTCCAGCAATGGAACAAAGCTGAACAGAGAATGACTTTGATGAGTTGAGAGAAGAAGACTTCAGACGATTAAACTTCTCCGAGCTAAAGGAGGAAGTTCGAACCCATAGCAAAGAAGCTAAAAACCTTGAAAACAGATTTCCTGAATGGCTAACTAGAATAACCAATGTAGAGAAGTCCTTAAATGACCTGATAGAGCTGAAAACCATGACACGAGAACTACATGACAGATGCACAAGCTTCAGTAACCGACTTGGTCAACTGGAAGAAAGGGTGTCAGTGATTCAAGATCAAATGAATAAAATGAAGTGAGAAGAGAAGTTTAGAGAAAAAAGAGTAAAAAGGAATGAACAAAGCCTCCAAGAAATATGGGATTATGGGAAGAGGCAAAATCTACATCTGATTTGTGTACCTGAAAGTGATGGGGAGAATGGAACCAAGTTGGAAAACACTCTGCAGGATATTATCCAGGAGAACTCCCCCAACCTAGCAAGGCAGGCCGACATTCAAATTCAGGAAATACAGAGAACACCACAAAGATACTCCTCTAGAAGAGCAACTCCAAGACACATAATTATCAGATTCACCAAAGTTGAAATGAAAGAAAAAATGTTAAGGGCAGCCAGAGAGAAAGGTCGGGTTACCCACAAAGGGAAGGCCATTAGACTAACAGTGGATCTCTCACCAGAAACTCTACAAGCCAGAAGGCAGGGGTGGGGCAATATTCAACATTCTTCAAGAAAAGAATTTTCAACCCAGAATTTCATATCCAGCCAAATTAAGTTTCATCAGTGAGGGAGAAATAAAATCCTTACAGACAAGCAAATGCTGAGAGATTTTGTCACCACCAGGCCTGCCCTACAAGAGCTCCTGAAGAAAGCACTAAACATGGAAACGAACAACCAGTACCAGCCACTGCAAAAACATGCCAAAATTTAAAGACCATCAATGCTAGGAAGAAACTGCATCAAATAATGAGCAAAATAACCAGCTAATATCATGACAGGATCAAGTTCACATGTAACAATATTAACCTAAATGTAAATGGACTAAATGTTCCAATTAAAAGACACAGACTGGCAAGTTGGATAAAGAGTCAGGAGCTCTTGTAGGGCAGGCCTGGTGGTGACAAGACCCATCAGTTTGCTGTATTCAGGAGACCTATATCACATGCAGAGACACACATAGGCTCAAAATAAAGGGATGGAGGAAGATCTACCAAGCAAATGGAAAAGAAAAAACGGCAGGGGTTGCAATCCTAGTCACTGATAAAATAGAGTTTAAACCAACAAAGATCAAAAGAGACCAAGAAGGCCATTACATAATCGTAAAGGGATCAATTCAACAAGAAGAGCTAACTATCCAAAATATATATGCACCCAAGTCAGGAGCACCCAGATTCATAAAGCAAGTCCTTGGAGACTTACAAAGAGACTTAGACTCCCACACAATAATAATGGGAGACTTTAATACCCCACTGTCAACATTAGACAGATCAATGAGACAGAAAGTTAAGGATATACAGGAATTGAACCCAACTCTGCACCAAGCAGACCTAATAGACATCTACAGAACTCTCCACCCCAAACCAACAGAATATACAGTCTTCTCAGCACCACATCGCACTTATTCCAAAATTGACCACATAGTTGGAAGTAAAGCACTCCTCAGGAAATATAAAAGAACAGAAATTATAACAAACTGTCTCTCAGACCACAGTGCAATCA
>NW_012113030.1:186142-189653 GCF_000951035.1 Colobus angolensis palliatus | reverse complement strand
CTTCATGCTAAAAACTTAATAAATTCGGTATTGATGGAACATGTCTCATAATAATAAGAGCTATTTATGACAAACCCACAGCCAATATCATATTGAATAGGCAAAAACTGGAAGCATTCCCCTTGAAAGCCAGCAGAAGACAGGGATGCCCTCTTTCACCACTCCTATTCAACATAATGTTGAACTTCTGGCCAGGGCAACCAGGCAAGAGAAAGAAAGGGTATTCAATTAGGAAAAGAGGAAGTCGAATTGTCCCTATTTGCAGATGACATGATTGTATATTTAGAAAACCTCATCATTTCAGCCCAAAGTCTCCTTAAGCTGATAAGCAACTTCAGCAAACTCTCAGGATACAAAATCAAGTTGCAAAAATCACAAGCATTCTTATATACCAATGACAGACAAACAGAGAACCAAATCATAAGTGAACTCCCATTCACAATTGCTTCAAAGAGAATAAAATATCTAGGAATCCAACTTACAAGGGATGTGAAGGACCTCTTCAAGGAGAACTACAAACCACTGCTCAATGAAATAAAAGAGGACAGAAACAAATGGGAGAACATTCCATACATTCCATGCTCATGGATAGGAAGAATCAATATAGTGAAAATGGCCATACTGCGCAAGGAAATTTATAAATTCAATGCCATCCCCAATAGGATACCAGTGACTTTCTTCACAGAATTGGAAAAAACAACTTTAAAGTTCATATGGAACCAAAAAAGAGCCCTCATTGCCAAGACAATCCTAAGTCTAAAGAACAGAGCTGGAGGCATCACGCTACCTGACTTCAAACTATACTACAAGGCTACAGTTACCAAAACAGCATGGTACTGGTACCAAAACAGAGCTATAGACCAATGGAACAGAACAGAGCCCTCAGAAATGATACCACACTTCTACAACTATCTGATCTTTGACAAACCTGACAAAAACAAGAAATTGAGAAAGGATTCCCTATTTAATAAATGCTTTTGGGAAAAGTGGCTAGCCATAAGTAGAAAGCTGAGACTGTATCCTTTCCTTACACCTTATACAAAAATTAATTCAAGATGGATTAGAGACTTAAACGTTAGACCTAAAACCATAAAAACCCTAGAAGAAAACCTAGGCGATACCTTTCAGGGCATAAGCATGGGCAAGGACTTCATGTCTAAAACAACAAAAGCAATGGCAACAAAAGCCAAAATTGACAAATGGAATCTAATTAAACTAAAGAACTTCTGCACAGCAGAAGAAACTACCATCAGAATAAACAGGCAACCTGCAGAATGGAAGAAAATTTTTGCCACCTACTCATCTGACAAAGGGCTAATATCCAGAACCTTCAAAGAACTCAAAGAAATTTACAAGAAAAAAAACAAAAAACAAAGCAACCCCATCAAAAAGTGGGCAAAGGATATGAACAGACACTTCTCAAAAGAAGACATTTATGCAGTTAACAGACATATGAAAAAATGCTCATCATCACTAGCCATCAAAGAAATGCAAATCAAGACCACAATGAGATACCATCTCACACCAGTTAGAATGGTGATCATTTAAAAGTCAGGAAATAACAGGTGCTGGAGAGGATGTGGAGAAATAGGAACACTTTTACACTGTTGGTGGGACCGTCAACTAGTTCAACCATTGTGGAAAACAGTGTGGCGATTCCTTAAGGATCTAGAACTAGAAATACCATTTGACCCAGACATCCCATTACTGGCTATATCCCCAAAGGATTATAAATCATGCTGCTATAAAGACACATGCACACATATGTTTATTGTGTCACTATTCACAACAGTAAAGACTTGGAACCAACCCAAATGTTCATCAATGATAGACTGGACTAAGAAAATGTGGCACATACACACCATGGAATACTATGCAGCCATAAAAGAGGATGAGTTCATGTCTTTTGTAGGGACATGGATGCAGCTGGAAACCATCATTCTCAGCAAACTACTGCAAGAACAGAAAACCAAACACCACATGTTCTCACTCATGGTTGGGAATTGAACAATGAGAACACCTGGACACAGGAAGGGGAATATCACACACCAGGCCTGTTGTGGGGTGGGGGGAGGAGGGAAGGATAGCATTAGGAGATACACCTAATGTATATGATGAGTTAATGGGTGAAGCACACCAACATGGCACATGTATACATGTGTAACAAACCTGCACGTTGTGCATATATACCCTAGAATATAAACTATAATAAAATAAAATAATAAAATAAAAAAGGGACAATGAAAATAAATGAAATGTAACACACAGCATGTGAGATAATGTTTTAATACATATCTAAAAATGCCTTAAAATTCAATAGAAATAAAATAAAATCTTCTAAAACTTGACAAAAGGAAACAACAAAAATTACAGACTGGAAAAGCCTGGCTGACGGGAGTGATGTCCTGTCTCAAGAAGGAACAAACACACACACAAACAAGCAAAGGATTCTGAAAGCAGAGAATCAAACAGATATTTGTACACCGTTCTTCCTTCTTCCTACTAGCACTCTTCATAGTAGGAAAAGGCAAAAACAACCCAAATGTGTCACGAATTACTTCATCAGTTTTTTAGGATCTGAAATACTGCCTCAACTTTCAGTTACTCATTGTGGGGTGGACCTGCAGTTACCACATTTGGTCCAAAATTTTATGCAGATGAAGGTAGAGCAGTCCTGCACTTTCAGAGGAACAGAATTCTGGTGTTTCCCCAGGTTCCTTGGCTTACCAGGAATGAAGATCTGGGAAGAATGTATGTGTGTATGTATGTATGTATGTATGTACATAAGTATTTCCTGTTTTTAAATTTAAAAAATAGGGGATACATGTGCAGAACGTACAGGTTTGTTATATAGGTATCCTTTGCCATGGTGGTTTGTTGCACCTATTGACTCATCCTCTAAATTCTCTTCCCTCACCCCCAGTCCCCAGCGGGCCGTGTTGTGTGTTGTTCCCCTCACTGTGTCCTTGTTTTCTCAATGTTCAACTTTCACTTATTAGTGAGAACATGCGGTGTTTGATTTTTTGTTACTGTGTTAGTTTGTTCAGTATGATGGCTTCATCCATGTGCCTGGAAAAGACATAATCTCATTCCTTTTTATGACTGCATAGTATTTTATGGTGTATATGTACTACATTTTCTTTATCCAGTCTAGCACTGAAGGGCATTTGGATTGGTTTCATGTCTTTGCTATGTATATAGTGCTGCAATAAACTTACATGTCCATATGTCTTTATAGTGGAATGATTTATATGCCTTTGGGTATATAGCCAGTAATGGGATTACTGGGTCAAATGGTGTTTCTGGTTCTAGATCCTTGAGGAATCACCATACTGTCTTCCACAATGGCTGAACTAGTTTACAGTTTCCCCAACAGTGTAAAAGCGTTCCTCTTTCTTCTCAGCCTCACCAGCATCTATTGTTTCTTAACTTTTTAATAATCACCATTCTGATTGGTGTGAGATGGTATCTCATTGTAGTTTTGATTTTCACTTCTCTGATGATCAGTATT
>NW_012113030.1:185799-186092 GCF_000951035.1 Colobus angolensis palliatus | reverse complement strand
GCATCTATTGTTTCTTAACTTTTTAATAACCACCATTCTGATGGGTGTGAGATGGTATCTCATTGTAGTTTTGATTTTCACTTCTCTGATGATCAGTATTGTTGAGCTTTTAAAAAATATATTTGTTGGTTAGATAAATGTCTTCTTTTGATAAGTTTCTGTTCATCTCCTTTGCTCATTTTTGGTGGGGTTGTTTGTTTTTTTGCTTGTAAATATGTTTAAGTTCCTCGTCAATTTTTGTTATTAGACCTTTGTCAGATGGGTAGGTTGCAATAATTTTCTCCCATCCTGTA
>NW_012113030.1:179921-181671 GCF_000951035.1 Colobus angolensis palliatus | reverse complement strand
GATTCAGGAATGCATGAGGGGGAGGTTTAAGCTCTTTAACTTTGAGCAATTAAAATTAGCAACATAATATTGAAATACATGCATAACACTCAAGTGGTACTTTCAAAATATTGTATATTTCCTCTGTTTATTTGTAGCTTTTAAATCCAACTAGAAGTATTCTATTTCTTTTAGGCATCATAAGTCTGAGAGTCTGTAGTGAAAGCTACAAGTAGTAAATGATGCTAATTCATGTGCTCCCACCTGTGGAAGAATTGAATGTTTTAGATAAAAAAAGATGGTGCAATTGGTGTACAAAGTATCTTAGAATATAATTTGGTGGTGGTTTTTCTGTTTCTGTAGCAGAGTAACATATATAATATATCCAAGTCATCAAGTTATTTAAATATGCCTTTAAACAGGGAGAACTGAAAATAATGCCGAGAATCCTGGTAAGCATTTAAAAATAATGAGGAGAATATTGCCTTTAGAAAGTCAAAATTTGTCTGAATACAACCCATATAGCAATTTCATAGCAAAACACTTCCTTCAATCCTATTAAAGTCAGGAGGAAAAGAAGAATGCCCACTGTCAATGCTGTATCAATATAGTTCTAAAAGTTTTGAACAATGAAACATATTGTAAGAAGAGAAATCAGGGGAGACTTGAGCCCATTGTTTTTCCTCTCCTTCTATACCTCCCAAAATACCATTGGAATGTTGTCACATTTTGAAGAATCTATAGTAGTGTCCCAAATCATAGAATACTATGAATGCATCTGAATCTGAGATGTCCCCAAAAGATACAAAATAGGTATGACTAGAATGAAAGAAAGATGTAGGCTTTTGGTCGTGACTGCAAGTTAGCTGCTCTGAAATGACTACTGCTATAGAAAAAATATATTTTAGAGGATCTCTTCGAAACATTTCTATCCCTGAAAATGGTTAGGCAAGTTCTTAAAATATCTCCTCTTTCAAACACAAAAATAGTCTGTGAACTGGAGCTTGAGCAGTGGGCACTTTGTACTGGATAGCTGATGGAGCGAGGTGAGGGTTTCTCAGGTCTTCTGGGAAGATCCGCTATTATCAGTAATGCTAATGATGGTACTACTGACTCCTGGGCCATCAGAAATTCCAGTTTGTTAATGCTGAAACTTCTATATTGAGTTAACGCATTGAGTCAGCTTCACAAAGGAAGTCTGGATAATAGTATTCTCATTTCACACCATAGAATGATGGCAGGTTAGGGATGAACAATGAGGTCAGTATTAAAAATGATCAGGTAAGCAAGACACCATGAATAAAAGTTAATGAAATGAATAGCATATCTAGACCCTTTAAAACTAAATGTATTGAAATCATCAATGTGGAGAAATAATTAAGCAGGTATGTATCAATTGTTTAAAGAAACAATCTACTATTACAAAGATGTAAAAACAATAGTAAAACAATATAGATGATAGAAAAAATGGGCAGGTCTGGCTGGGCGTGGTGGCTTATGCCTGTAATCCCAGCACTTTGGAAGGCCAAGACGGGTGGATCACGAGGTCAGGAGTTCAGGACCAGCGTGCCCAAGATGGTGAAACCTTGTCTCTACTAAAAAATATATATATAAAAATTAGCCGAGCATGGTGGTGGGTGCCTGTAGTCCCAGCTACTCAGGGGCTGAGATAGAAGAATCGCTTGAACCTGGGAGGTGGAGGTTGCAATGAGCCAAGATCGCATGACTGCACTCCAGCCTGGGCTACAGAGCAAGACTCTATCGCCAAAAA
>NW_012113030.1:178016-179230 GCF_000951035.1 Colobus angolensis palliatus | reverse complement strand
GAGACTCCGCCTCAAAAAAAAAAAAAAGTGCAAGTTATTAATGATATATTAGACACAGGTAAGAGGATAACTAGTGAAGAAAAAAATGTTTAAATGATATACCGAGAATGTAGCATGGAAACACAAGGTCTAACATTTATTTAATTCAAATATGGGGGGAGAGAAGTGTAAAAGGATTTACCATTTCAAGAGATTCTCAAAAAGAAATTAAGAAAAGGTATAAATCCATTGATTTAAAGAATATATTTCTAACCGATGATATAAAAATAAACTCACTTTAGTTAAATTATAAAACATTAAAACCAAACAGGAGACCATACAAACATTGAAAAAAGGACAATTTATAATGAAATAATATTTATCTGATTATTATAGTAAAGCAAAAACTAAAAATGAGTAAACTGGTATCAACAAATATTGAGAGAAAATAACTGTTAATGTAGAATTGGGTACTCAGTAATGCTGTCTTTCAAGATCAAAAATAACAATATGAAATTGACAGATAAAAATTAAAATTGTTCACTGCCAAGAGATCTGCGGCAAATAAAATTTCAAAGGCTACATATCAGAAAGAATTTAACCCAAAAGCTGATATTAGAGTCAACTTGGAATTCCATAAATATCACTAAACTGATTATAATAGCAACACTTTCTGACCCATGGGGATTCTGAAAAGAAGTGAACTTTTACTTTTGTTTAGAATTTAGAAAGTTATAGAAAAGTGCTCTTGCCCTGACAAAGAGAATAAGCTGGATAATCTATAGATCATAGATTTCATTTTAAAACACAGAACTGAGGTCTCAAAAAAAGCTAATTAACTTAAATTCAGAGTGATGAATTTGAACTGAAAACGAACGGATCCACAGATGCTTTGTGCCTAGCTGAGTTGCAGCAGAAGCAGGAGGAAGCTGCCCTTGATGGAGATAACAAGGAAACAAGTGAATCTCCAGCAAATGTTGAAAGGCTGAGTGTGGGCTTGTGATAGTTTAGCATCATCAGTAGGGGCCCAAACACACTCACTCTCCCTCGCTAATGCTTTCCTTTCTTTCTTTCTTTCTTTTTCTTTCTTTCTTTCTTTCTTTCTTTCTTTCTTTCTTTCTTTCTTTCTTTCTTTCTTTCTTTCTTTCTTTTTCTTTCTTTCTTTCTTTCTTTCTTTCTTTCTTTCTTTCTTTCTTTCTTTCTTTCTTTCTTTCTTTCTTTCTTTCTTTCTTTCT
>NW_012113030.1:174281-177423 GCF_000951035.1 Colobus angolensis palliatus | reverse complement strand
AAAGTGCTGGGATTACAAGCCTGAGCCACCGCGCCCGGCCCCACTAATGGTTTTTTCATGACCTATCTTGTGTCCTCCTAGGTAAGATCGGATGGGGAGCAGAACTACCTGAGACACTTTTGAGGGACAGGCACGTAGGAACTGCTGCAATTTGAGGTCAGAGCAAGGTAAAGGTCTTACTGTGAGAATCAGGGAAAATCCTCTGTTACTGGGGAGTGGGTGGGGGAGCTGAGACAATTCCCCCTTCACTCTCTTTTCTCACAGGTGCATAAGCAGAGGGGCCTGATGAGGTCTGAAGGCAGGGCAGGGCAGGTAGATGAGAGAAGCAGATTCTCTGGTCTTTCACTGAGTGTGAGACAGCTACTGCCCAAGGCTGGGCAAGGGATGGGAGCCCTGAGAGATTCTTGAGGAGCAGAAATAGAGTCTTGCTGAGGATGAAAGTGTACAGGAGAGCTAAGAGAGGCTCCAGTGCTGACCATGACATTCTGCAAGAAAAGAAAATCTGTATGTAGAGGTTTATGAGGGAAAATCATGAGTTCACTTTTCGATATCTATTACTTTTGAAATTAAGTGTCCAAACAGATATACCAGTGAGGCAGTTGGATAATTTATTACAAGCCTGGAGTTCAAAAGGAGGTCCAAAATGAGAATTTAAAAGGATGAGACTTGCTGATCACCTCCCGAGTGTGTGGTGAGGGAGAAGAGAAGAGAATCAGGAACCGAGCTCTGGAGCTCTCCAATAGGAAGTGTGATGGGAAAAGATGAGGAAGAAACAAAGGAAGCCGAAGTGGTAGCTCCAGTGAGATAGGCTGAGAATCAAGTGAATGTGCTGTCCTGAAAGCCAAGTGAAGAAAGTATACTATGAAGAAGGAAGTGATGATTTGTGTCAAATGCTGCTAATAGGCCAATTAAAGTTGTAGTGAAAAATGATCATTGGATCTAGCAATATGGAGATTATTGGTAACTTTAACAAAAGTGGTGTCAATAACATGATCGGAAAAGGGGGAGAGAGCCTGATTGGGATATATTTAACAGACAATGAGAGGAAAGGAATTGAAGACAGAGAGTATGGACAACTATTTTAAGACGTTTTGCTGAAAACTAGAGCAAAAAACAGGATGACAGCTGGCATCAGAAGAAAAGCAAGGACATACTTAACAGCATATTTCTATGCTGATGGTAATAATTTACCAGCATAAAAATTGATGACACAGTCACAATTGATGACACATGATATAGTGAACTGCAACAGGAAAATCCCCAAGTACACAGCAAAGAGGGAATATAATACGCAAATCTATTTTTTAAAACATTATTAGAATCTCTGAAACATCTGTTTTGACATTAACCTTTCATTCCTGCAATAGTTATTTTAAGCATGTTCTCATTTGTCCAGTGTTGCCAGGTTATTATAAAGTATATTAGACTTTATGGAAAACGTTTTTTTAAATATTAGTTTTTTCCATTTGTTTCATTAATTTATATTTTGTATTTATAACTTTCCCTTTATCTTCTTTAGGTTTATTATGCTGTTTTTTCCCAAAAGCACTCAAAATGCATGCTTAGCCCATTAAATTTTAGTCATTTTAGTATTGAAAGTGATGTTACCCATTTCTGTTGTGTGGTTACCTGTAATATACCATGAGCGGCACTTCTCGGTGTCTTTACTTATTATTAATTCACTTGTCTGAAGTTCCTTTAACTCTCCTTTCTAGTCCTAAGTTTCACTTTGCAAATCATTTTTTATTCATAGCCACATAAAATATAATTTATTTTGAAAAGTCTTTCATATAATTTTCACTTATTCTAGGATTATAATTTTTCTGTTTGTCTCTTTGAGTAAAACTTTCAGATTTGTCAACACTCATTTAGCAGTAGCTCCTGTTGATAGAATTCCATCCATCTCTTTTGACCTAGTGAGCAAATATAAGAAAAAATGCTGCTGAAATTCAATCTTGTCTGATCTAACTGCCTGCATATAAATTTCCAGGTCCCACAAAGGCATCTCACTGAGGTCACATTCTGTTGTATCCTTACTTTGTATCTTGAGATGCCTTGGTGGGGCATGGAAATTTATATGTAGGCAGTTTGATCTGACAGGATTGAATTTCAGCAGCATCCATTATTACATCCACTTACTAGATCAAAAAACATGGATGGAATCTTATCAACAGGAGCTACTGCTATGAGTCTCTTTTCTATTTTTCCCCATTATAATCCTAGTGAAGCTGTAAATATTAGGTTCTTGAACCCACAGGACTGATTCTAGGATCTTGTCTGGCCAGGGATATAGCCTTCTAATCTGCAGAACCTTATAGTAATCAGCTACCAACTTACCTGGGGATAAAAGAATTGAAAAAAGAAGGAGAATAAGGAGAAGCAAATGGAGTCTCATGGCTGAAGGGCCAGCATCAATGTGGGTTGAGCCTGGAGTCTCTGGACATTGTGGGTCTGGGCCTTTTTATGATGCTGTCTGAGTCTGTGATTTGTTCTTAGTTAGTAGAGCCTAATGAAAAGAGAATAACTAAATCTCCCACAAGAAACTTCCAGGGACACACAAGTACATAAATGTTGTGATACCTCAATGGATGAGAAAGCAGGTGAATGCTATTTATTTCCAAAAAACTCAGGATGTCTTATTGTCACCTGCTTTCTTTATTATTTTCGACATGCACATGCGATAATCATTGCTCTTACTTTAATTATAAAATATTATTTGCCAGGCAATATAGTAGGAACTGAAGTAAAATTGTTATACAAAAACTGTACATAATTAGTGGATATAGTTTGGCAAATTTCCACATATATATTACTTTTGTTACCACAACCAATATCCAAGTAATAATATATCCATCACCTCCAAATATTTCCTACGTCCCTTTATTGTTGTTCTTGTTGTCGTCAGAACCCCTAAGATCGACCCTCTTAACAAATTGTTAAATACAAAATACCTCATTATTAATTATAGGTACTATGTTTTGGAGCCTATCTCTGTAATTGACTCATTTTGCATAGCTTTAACCCTTGAACAATAACTCCCCATATTGCTCTTTCCCACTCAATAAAATACCAAACTCTTTTAAAGCACATTCTATATAATCCACTTTATGAAGTTTTTTTTTTTCTTTTTTTTTTTTTTGAG
>NW_012113030.1:173134-174106 GCF_000951035.1 Colobus angolensis palliatus | reverse complement strand
ATCTCCTGACCTCGTGATCCGCCCGTCTCGGCCTCCCAAAGTGCTGGGATTACAGGCTTGAGCCACCGCGCCCGGCCTATGAAGTTTTTTCTAACATTCTTCTGTCTGCTCCCCCTCAGTAAAGGGAACTACTAACATAACAATTACCTATTTTGGATTTTTGTGTCTCTTACATATATTCCTGCATGAACCCATTTAACACTTTATCTCCCATTATCTTAATACGAAGTAAAATAAAACTTGAAATGATTTTAAAAATGAAATCACAAAAGGGCTTTGTAAAAGTATGATGTACCATTGCTTATTTGTGGAATTCAAGTTACGTTAGGGGTTTTAAAAAATCTTTTGTTTTTATTTGTTCTTTGCTTGTAAACCTTGTGTCTTGCATATTGTGGGCACAGTGTCTTTCCCAGCTATTTGCTTTGGGAAGATAAGTTAGAGTTACAATGAACATCAAAGCCTGTCTTGTCTAGTAACTTACCTTACAGATGAGGAAATGAGCTGAGGGAAAGGAAGAAACTTGCCCAAGATCACCCAGCGATCAAGTGAGGAAGGTGATAGGGACAGCACTGATGCTTGGTATTCTGAGCCTCATTCTATTTTCCACTCTTGCCCCTTCTCTCTTTCCTCCTCTCTTCCCCAGCCTTCTAAAGAAAACTTTGCAGTTCTGCTGCAATGTCTACCTAAGGGCATCCTGAGGAGACCCCACTTTTCATTAGACTGCTTTTTGAAGCACTGTCCTGCATTTTCTTCTTCAGTCTTGCATCCCATTTTTGGCTATAAGTAATGCTTCTGCTGTGCTGTTCTAGCCAATTTGTTTTTTTCTATTTTCATTGGGTGAAAATTAAAACAACAAAAAACATTAGTTCAGCTAAATTTGGAAGTTTTAAAACTTGATTAAAATTTCCTGGGGATATGGATATAATACATATATTTTAAAATATTTTTCACTTTCAAAATTAAAAATCAAAC
>NW_012113030.1:172506-173084 GCF_000951035.1 Colobus angolensis palliatus | reverse complement strand
AAAAATCAAACCCATATATTTAGCCAGGGTGACTACTTGATAACTACTAATCAGATGGGTCTTCAGTAATGCCACAAGGTTAATACTCTTATAAACCAATTTCCTGGTGTTTTGTGCTACTGAGTTAATACAATTGGATATGGTATCACCTTTAACCAGGCTTTGAGGAGTCACACAAAGGAACAGCACAACAGAACCATAGGGTGGGATGTGTAGGAAAACCGAGGTGTAAAACACAGCCTTGACTCTGACATCTACTCCGCTGTTGGGAAAAGTACTTCAATTCCCAGGGCCTTAATATTTTCCTGTATAAAACCGGAAAAATAGAGTCATCTTTAAGGTTTTGTCAAATCTTGTTGCTGAGTGATTTTATAGTGTCTGCAGCTATCCTCTCTGCTAATCATAACAAGGCTAACTAACTGTTCTTTTGTGTAGTTAAATATATTTTTGCATTTGTTTACAAATACTTATTCTTCCCTTCACCAAAAAGGAAACATTTTAAACATAATTTATAAGATGTTCAGAGTCTCTTACATATCAACTCTTCACAATGTGACAGAGTAGCTTAACCCCGTCCC
>NW_012113030.1:168502-169911 GCF_000951035.1 Colobus angolensis palliatus | reverse complement strand
GTTTTTGAATTTTAATTTTATACACAGAGGATACATGTGCAGGTTTGTTACATGGATGTATTGTGTGACGCTGAGGTTTAGAGTATGAATGATCTCATCACACACATAGTGAACATAATACCCAATAGACAGTTTTTAAGGCCTTGTACTCAACCCTCCCTCCTCCTTCTAAGAATCTCCAGTGTCTATTGTTTCCATATAAGTGAGAACTAAACAGTGTATAACCCAATGTGTAGCTCTCACTTATAACGGAGAATATGTAGTATCTGGTTTTCTGTTCCTGCGCACAATACCACACTGGGCTAATTTTTGTATTTTTGGTAAAGACGGAGTAGCTTCAGCACGTTGGCCAGGCTGGTCTCAAAATCCTGAGCTCATGTGATCCACCCACTTCACAAAGTGCTGGCATAACAGGCATGAGCCTCTGCACCTGGCTTTTCTAAATTTTTTTAGCTTACATTAGGTTTGTCTGTTCTAGAATTTTGTGTACATTTATTTATATTATAGGACACTTTTTAGCTTAGCTTTCCCCACTCAGGGTGAGAAAGATTATATTGATCCAAGATGTTGATTAATAGAGTGGATTATCCCCCGTTATTGCCCAATATTGCTCTATAATATGCATATAATTCGTTTATTGATTTCCTCTCGATAGACATTTGAGTTGTTCCCCGGTTTTAGCTATTGTTAATAGAACTCAAGGACATATTTTTAAAATAAAAAATTTCAATCCAAAATGCCCTTTCCTTTTGACTCTCCAATATTGTGTCAGGGTTACATTTTTGTTGTCATGAAAATCCAATGACATTGAACAAGATGTGTTTCCAGAATCAAGATTCAGTATATGTGTGGTCTAGCTGTGTCGCTAGAATGTAGCCCTTATTCATTTTATTAAGCATTTTCCTATATAAATTGAAATCAAGTAGAAGATGCATTTTTCCACAGTAGGAGAAATAGGACAGTTTAGGACTTTGGAGAGATAGCAACTTGCTGCTTGCCTGTGCAACCCACCTCGAAAGATACAACTCCTCCAACTTTTGGTTTCTGGTGACTTGTCCAAACAATTAGATGTGAACTGACCTTATTCCCTTACAATACTACAAGTCGATCTTCTGCACCTGGCCAAATACAGTACAAAATTGATGGGCATACATTTCTTTTGGTTTCATGCTTTCTATTTAAAGCTATTCTCTTTGGGCACTATGGCTCATGCTTATAATCCCAGCACTTTGGAAGGTAGAGGTGCATGGATCACTTGAGGCCAGGGGTTTGAGAGCAGCCTGGCCAACATAATGAAAGCTGTCTTTCTGAAAAATACAAAAATTTTCTGGGCATGGTGGCACATGCCTGTAATCCCAGCTACTCAGGAGGCTGAGGCAGGAGAATCGCTTGATCCCAGGAGGCAGAGG
>NW_012113030.1:168037-168452 GCF_000951035.1 Colobus angolensis palliatus | reverse complement strand
CGTGGGAGAAGGGCAAAGGAACATCTACCCTTCCTTTTTAAATTTTTTAACCAACCTCCCTTAAAAACACTTTGTTGAGATATGATTACATTCAAAAAGCTGTACCTATTTAATGTATATATCTCAGTGAATTTGAGGATAAGGAGACATTGTGACAGCATCACTACCATCAAGATTATAAACATAATCATCACCTCCTGAAGTTCTTCCTCCCATTCTAATTATTATTTCTATTAGTAAGAACAATTGACATAAAATTCACCCTCCTATTATAAGTATGCAATACAGCATTTATAGCTATAAGCACTATGCTGTAAATTAGACCTCCTGAACTTATTTATGTTTGTATATCTAAAACTTTCTACTATAATCACACCTACTCATTTACCTGCACCACAGCTCCTGGCAACCTTCA
>NW_012113030.1:161800-162387 GCF_000951035.1 Colobus angolensis palliatus | reverse complement strand
ACCTTCTTAATATAACTTTTCCACACTCTAGTTCTGAATTTAAAGACAGAAAAAGATAGGTTAGCAAATATAGGTATCAGTTATTTCTATTGACATATCATTTGGAGAACGTATTTTTGGATGTGGGAGAGTAAAGGTCCCTAACTCTCCACCCCAGAAATAATTTTGCTGATACAAAAATCAGTCAGACATGGTGGCACATGTTTATAATCCCAGCTACTTAGGAGGATGAGGTGGGAAAACCACCTGAACCCAGGAGGCAGAGATTGCAGTGAGCCAAGAGTGCCCCACTGCATCCAGCCTAGGCAACAGAGAAAGACTCTGTCTGAAAGAAAAAAAAAAGTTGTTACTACATAGCAGACAATTTTATTGTCATCTCATTTAAAATTGAATAGTACATTTGGATCGAATTCTTATGCCTGCAGAGACATTTGCCTCTGGCTTAAAATCACTGGCTCCAGGAGGAAACTCCACCAGAGGGCTTCGTAAGGATTTCATAGTGTCTAAGTCATCTTGGTAATTCTTCAAATAATTCCTGGCAATTCTGTTAGGTCTTGAACTTCACTTACTTCTTACATGTTTAATAA
>NW_012113030.1:154230-160357 GCF_000951035.1 Colobus angolensis palliatus | reverse complement strand
ATGCAGCCAGGCAGTTAGAGGTGACACAGTGTTAGGAGATAAACATCTGTCATAAGCAGTGCTTCTTTGAGTCAGGTGTGACACAAGTCTTGCATCCCTTGCATGGACTCCTTCCCCGTTATCCTGCTGTCCTACCTCATGAAGGTGAGTGGGGGCTGGGTGGTGGGCAGTCCCAGGACGAGGTACACTTTGCCTGCAGTGTTCCCACATGAGTTCCAAGGTAGCCCAGGTGGTCATCCATGAACTTTGTATTTTCCTTATGCTTCTTGTCTTTGCCTTTGAGGAACACGTTTCATTGGACTCTGAGTCCTAACAACTCATGTATCCCTATATCTTCACATTGTCCTTCACTTAAGGGAATATCTAATCTCTAATGCCTTTGTTTTATTTTTACTATCAATATTATAATATTAACATTGTCATTATCTTCATTGTTGATTTTCAGTTATTTTTATTACTGGAGTTAATATGAATTATTCTTTTGTGGCTACTTACACTAAGATGAAGGTAATTTATTAGTTCAGGAAGAATCTACATTCTGAAGGTGAATAGAAGTTCACACTACAGATGGGCAGACACATGCCTTCCCAATTCCTGATGGACCTCCTAGTGCCTCCTAGACCTAAGGGATCTCCTGCAATGCTCTAAGATGCCACCAAGGCAGGGATCTGCTTGTGGATGCCTGAGAGCATTCAGGATGAAGTGAGTCTCTGGAAAAATGCACGAGTTTCCACATAATCCCCAAAAACCTTACAGGTGAACTGGATGCCACAGAAACAGGAGTGGTCATTGACACAACAAAGTCACCAAAATTGTTTTGAAGTCATTTAGGAAACCCAGGAATCACTCTTGCTGCCATTAAGTGGAAGAACAGGAGCCTGTGAATGGTATCCCTGTCCTGCCTGAGACTCCACAGATATTTATTTCTATGTGGCTTCAGGTACCAGGAATTTCCATGATTTTCAGAATGGCAGGGACAGCTTATGCCAGCCCATCCCTCTGTAGAATGTGCTCCAGCAGATCAGAGGCATGGAACCATCATGGACTGCACAAAGGCTCAAGGGCCGCTTCCCAGACCTGCCTGTGACTCTAGGTAAGTGCTGAGTCCACGTGGGTGCCTAGGAAAGGTTAATGATGACCTGGAAAGATGGGACAAGCTGACACTACCCCTAAACAATCTGCAGGATTCCAACTTCAGCAGGAAGCCAAGGACTAGCTCATGCCACACTAGTGCACCTTGAAAACCACTGGATGCAATGCCGCTCTGCAGAGAGTTCAACAGAAAAGTGGCTGGGAATTTTGCATTCTAGGCTGCATTTTACAGTGCTTCTGGACACATGATCAGAAATTTAACATTGGTATATCTAACTCTGACATTTTTCACAAAATGTTTTTTTAAAATGAGGTAATATAGACAAAATATAATGTAACCATATGTATTATATGCCAAAATATGCTTCACTGGCATCAAGTAGACTCACCTTGAAATACAATCTAGGACAACCTCCATCTTCAGAATATTTTTTTTTCCAGAGTGAAACTCTCCCACCAAAAACCAACAACATCACAGGTTTTTGCCTCCAACAAACCGACATAAACCCAATATATTTATTCTACCACTGTGAAATGGACTGCGGTGCAACACAGACGTGTGAAACCCCACATGTGGCATTGCGGTGAGCCAAATGGGGACTTGTGGTGTAAGCAACGCTCCCCACGTGTTAGCGTGCGTGAGGTTCACTTGGCGGAATTTGACTAGGTGCGTGTTGGTAGAGTGGGGCTGAGGTTTTCTTGCCCCTGTGGATGTTTAAGAAGTCACAGGTCCTGCGAAGACCTGCGGTCCCCTCAATCAACTCTGTTTCGGAGACATAATGACTTGGATTGCTAACAAGTCAAGAAATTTTCAAGCTCTTGGAAAATCAGTTACACACAAACACGTAATGAAAGTCAAAGAGTACGTCATCTTTTTGAGAATTTTATTCACTTCAAAACAAATTAAACACACCTATTTCCAATGGCATTCCAGAGCCCAATTTTCGAGGCTGAGGAAACACCCCAAGAATGCCTTGCGCAGAACGCTTCACAGTGTCCAAAACAATGCTGTTGCTGTCAGGGCGGAGCACAGCTGAAGGCCTGCATCTCTCAGGGTTCCCTAACTGTTCCCTGATTCAGTCATCTAGAGAGCAAACACACAGTCATTCCCCTGTCTCCTACTGACATCACAGCGGAAGTCTGACTCCCGCGCGTCACCGTCACCCAGTTTCTGAGGCAGCGAATCACTGGCACAGAAGTTTCTCGTGACGGGTTTTCCGAGAGCCCTGCAAACTACAATGTCCCTCACCAGAATTCGATGAGGCCGAGTCTCTGCATCTGGTCCCTGCCTGGCATGGGCTCCAACATCCACAGAAGCACCACAGCTGGGGAGCTTGGGAGTCACCACACACAGTCTGCTCTCTGCTCTGTGCTCCTCAGTCCCACAGACGCCTCCAAGTCATGGGAGCTGGATGCAATGGAGCCCTGGCCACCTGCAGTCTCACTCCAGGTCAGAATCGCTGTCCTCTGAGGAGGAGGAAACCTGAAGGTCCTCAAAGAAGATACTCAGGGGGACAGAACACAGGGAGCCTCAGACTTCTCTGAGACATGAGGGCTGTGAGCAAGGAAGGCTCCCGGCTTCTCAGGAGAGGGAAACGAGGGAGCTGTCAGGAGGCTGGAGCTCCACCATCCATTTTCCAGTCTTCAGAGGAGCATTCTGAGAGGCTGGGCCCCATTGTGGCTGGCCGCTGGGTGATGGGACATGGTGCAGGCCTGGGCAGTAGGCAGGCAAGGTCTGCTGTTCGGAGGCTGCCAGTTGCTGCTGAACACCTGGGCGGGTGTCTCCCAGCTCATCTGGGGCAACGGACTTGGTCTGAGTTCGGTTGCAGCTGGCGGAGGTTGGAGAGTCTCCGGGGCCCCCAGCTCACCTCCCTGGATGGCATTTTCGGGCATCTGGAAGGGACCCATTCTCGGTTTCTTGGGGAGGTTCAGGCAAGCATGAGTCAGAGCCTGGGCAGGTCTCTTGGCTCCTGGCCTGAAACTGAGATTGGAGCCGAGGCCCAAGCTGTGTGTGTCGGCTGGTGGGCAGGGCTGTGAGGTCACCGCAGGACTTTTGTCTTGTGCCTGGGGGGGCGCTGATGACCCGTATCAGGCCGTGGGGCTTGGAGGCAGCCTGGGGAACTTCTCGGCAGCCACCCCGAGGGCTGCTGTGTGTCGGCTTCAACACGACGAGAGGCTCCGGGCCCTGCTGCCTGACTCCAGGCTGAGGGATGTTGGCCACAGCCCCTATCAGTCGTTCCTTTGGTCGGAGACTTGACAAGGAGCTCAGACTGGCTTTTCTGAGGGGAGACAGTGAAGCCAAGATGGATACCGTGTCAGACATTTTGGTATCTCAGCCATCAGTGAGGGCAGGGTCCACGCGTGGCCTCTTATTGGTTGTGTGGACCGGCATTGGCCTGCTTGCAACCTGAAAGAAAGGAGACCACATACGTTAGAAGTTCCTCAGCATGGAGCCAACATGGAAATCAACCACATCCAAAGACAAGGTGCACACAGCAGGAAATTCTTAATACGGTATTGACAGGCGGTCCTTGGAAGTAGGGCAGATCCTCAACGTGAGTGTTGATCTGGACAAGACCCACGAAAAATGCACTCATGAGCTATGAACTAAGAATATCATTTTTCTAAAGACTGTGTCTTGGGCATTAACTGGATCTAAGCGCCTCCACTCAGCCTTCCATGAAGTGGGACAGACTAATGCCCTTCTGAAGGCAGGTTGGTGGCTCAAGGGTTCCCAGGACGTCTTTTCTGAAAACATACATGTTCCTGGGGTTAGCCTTCTCCGCATTTGGGGCCCCTGAGGAACTAATTTCCTCACGCCGCTAGGAAGATGTTGTTGGCAGTGTTGCCATCATTGCACAGAAAGAAAGCAACAGGAAATACCGCATCTTCAGATGCCTTCACCTGGAATCAAATGGACCTGGAAGGATCATGGAGTCCCTGACCCCAAGAAGGCAGGGAAGAAGGGTTCCCCGATCCCCTCACACACACGGGAACCTGAAAGGAAATCAACCAGGGTGACCTAGAGGAGAAAAAGACCAGGGGCCCAGGGTGACACTCACCCTCAGATAATCACAAGATTCCATGGATTATTTACGATATGGCAGCGGCTTCTCCAGAGGTTTCCCAGAAAAGATCAGGAGGAGAGCCTTCCTCTGCGGGTCTTGTTGCCTGCAGAAGAGAAAAAGTTCAGGCCCTGCCCCCTGGTTCTCCCCAGGAGACAGGGAGAACCCTGTTGGGGGCCCAATCCCATTCTGTGTTTTGTGATACATAAATGGAACTTTAGTGCCATTTCCTCCTCTGCACCTTCCTTCACGTTCCAACCTTCCCATCCTCCTGGTGGCCTTCTAGGCTTCCCAAGTAAGAACCGGCATTTAGATTCCATTCCTTTTCCCCCTGTCATTGGGAACCTGCACGAAGCTTCCCCACCTGACATCATCCTCCCCCCGCTCAATGTTAGGAACAAGTCTGTTAATTATTAGTTTTATTAAATATAATAAAAATTAATAGTAATCATCGATAATAATCACAGTAAGCAGCAGTGATAAGAAAAGCCCACACACTGGCTAGGAATTTTTCAATGCAAGCAGCTGAGATGCTTCTTCATATGCTTCGGTAGGGGCTAATATCAAACTCTTTCTTCTCATTTTCTTTACTCATCAGTGCCTGAACCATGAGGCACCATAGATGTACACCTCATCAGGAGGGTGTATGGGACGGCAGCAAGGGAAGCAGCAACACAAGAAACAAACAAGGCCACTACTTCTCCCTGCATAATAACTATTGTCTTGGAGTGTACAATAATTAATAATGTTCACATGGCTGCCCTAAGCATACAGAGATGGTGACCAGAGTAGATGCAGGGACTACAGAGATACAGCCTGATTCTTGTTAATTAGGACTTAAGTGTTGGCTTATGTGCTGCGCTTTTGTGCATTAATAAGCCAGGGCCTCAAAACCGCCTGCTCAGCACAGGCCAAATGTCATGCTGGGGTGCAATTAAACATTCATGTCTAGGAGATGAGAGCATTTTAGTGTGGGAGTAGATGACAACACCTGAAGACCACAAAACGCTGTGCAGACCAAAGGGAAGGCCCATCGTCAGCTCACGGTTCTGACTCAGGTGACTGCTGATGTGTTATGGAACCGTCAGCCAACAGCAGGTAGGTCAAGTTGAGCAGGTGTCCTGCATGAGGGCTGGTCCATTCCATTTGTGTTGCCAATTGTTTCAGTAGCATCTCATGCACCCCACTGGTGAGGAAGGAATGAGCACCCTACGTTTACTGGCACCGTTAAACACATAACATCTATTACTAAACATCTATTACTAAACAGATAAGCCAGACATCAGTTATTAATTACATATAGGAGGATGGTGTAAGCTCCCACAGGCCCAAACAGGGATTAACTTGGGAGCAGAGAGTGGTACAGCATTTAAAAAAGTGAGGATGCTCCTTTTTTTTTTTTTTTGATACAGAACCTCGCTCTGACACCCTTGCTGGAGCGCAGTGGTGTGATCTCGGCTCACTGCAAGCTCCGTCTCCTGGGTTCACACCATTCTCCTGTCTCAGCCTCTCTAGAAGCTGGGACTACAGGCACCCACCACCACACACGGCTAATTTTTTGTATTTTTAGTAGAGACAGGGTTTCACCGTGTTAGCCAGGATCATCTCGATCTCCTGACCTCATGAGTCACCCGCCTCGGCCTCCCTAAGTGCTGGAATTACAGGCGTGATCCACTGCGCCCGGCCGAGGATGTTCCTTTGTTCCTACAGGAGTATGTGAATGGCTTGTCTATTGGCTGGTAGGGAACTGAATCATGTGACACTGACTGGTAAGACTGTAATACTCTAAAATACCATATGTAAACTATCATATCATAATGGTGCAATACTATCTACTACAATACCAAAGGCATCGATGAAAAGCCCAACACTATCATATGTGACTGAGAGATTGAATGCTTCCTCCCTCAGATTGGTTACAACATATTGTCCTATCACAGTCCTCTCTCCTTCATTCAAAGTGAATGATC
>NW_012113030.1:151954-153734 GCF_000951035.1 Colobus angolensis palliatus | reverse complement strand
AGGCAGGAGAATCACTTAAACCCAGGAGGCAGAGGTTGCAGTGAGCCGAGATTGCACCACTGCACTCCAGCCTGGGCAACAGAGTGAGACTCCATCTCAAAAAAAGGTAATAATGAAATAAAAAAACTTAAACTTACCTACATATTAGAAAAACATTAAAATTCAACCATGAATCCAGCACATTATCAAATGAATAGACAAAAATTCTACCAACAAACTTAATATCATTATCTATGAAACTGAAGTACTACTGCTTAAAGAGCATTTACAGAACTCTCACCTCAAGGTTTCCCTGCAAAACAAGGTGGAATGCATACTCAAGACTCTTTAAGAATGAACCGCTGATAAAAACAACATACTTGTAACTTGCGTAATATTTCATACATTTTTTTCAAGCACTGCACCATAATTAATTTGCATCAGGCTTTCCAAATTAGAAAAGCTTCACTTATAGAACTTCTTTCCCATGGGAGTTTTCACATGACTTTTCAAGTAAATGTGAAAACTGAAAATATTCTTGCAGTTTCTAAACTATTTAGAGTTTTAATACTGTGTACCTTCTTGTATTTACAAAGTCCAGCCAGCTACAGTGTGCATTTTCATATGTCCTTGAGTGGGTATGAGAGAAATGAAACATTCGCACATTCTGGACATTCATAGGGTTTTTCTCAGGAATGAGCTGAGGTCTTCAAATGGAACTAACACAGCTGAAGGTCTTACCACAAACTTAAATTCAAAAGACTTTTCTCCACTCTGAGTCCTCCCAAATCTTCAAAAACAGGAGAATCTGAAGGCTTGACCACATTTCCTACAGAAAAAGAACTAAGACAACTGAAAAGTGCCACCATGCTCAGCTAATTCTTTTTATTTATTTATTTACTTTTTTTTTTTGAGGTGGAGTCTCACTCTGTTGACCAGGCTGGAGTGCACTAGTGCGATCTCGGCTCACTGCAAGCTCCATCTCTCAGGTTCACACCATTCTCCTGACTCAGCCTCCCGAGTAGCTGGCGTGAGCCACCGCGCCCGGCATTATTTTATTTTTTGTAGAGACAGGGTTTCACCATGTTGCCCAGGTTGTTTCACATTGTTTTAATCCAGACTGGTTATGAACTCCTGGGCTCAAGCAATACACACACTTTGGCCTCCCAAAGTGCTGGGATTTTAGGCCGAGTCACTACACCCAGCCTCTATATCATGACTTCTTTCATGGTGAGTAAAGTGACTGGAACGAGTGTAGGCTTTACCGCATCTCTTACATTCATAGGATTTTTCTCCAGTATGAATTCTTTCGTGGAGGTGAAGGGAACTGAGACAACTGAAAGCTTGGTCACATTGTTTACATTCATAGGCTTTCTCTCCAGTATGAGTACTTCTATGGTTACAAAGGAAACTCAAATGACTAAAGGCTTTGCCACATTGTTTACAGTCATAGGGTCTCTCTCCAGTATGAATGCTTCCATGATAATGAAGGGAAGTGGAACAGCTGAAGGCTTTATCACATTTGGTACATTTATAGGGTCTTTCTCCAGTGTGAGTCCTTTCATGTGTCTTAAAAGAACAAGAAAATCTGAATATTTTCCCACATTCCTTACATTCATAGGATTTCTCTCCAGTATGAGTTCATTCATGTATTAGACAAGAACCGGAAACAGTGAATGCTTTACCACATTATTTACATTTATAGGGTTTTTCTCCTGTGTGAGTTCTCCGATGTCTTTCAACTGAATTGCAAAAATGAAAAGCTTTCCCACGTATCATAAATTTTTTTTTTTTTTTTTTT
>NW_012113030.1:146453-151904 GCF_000951035.1 Colobus angolensis palliatus | reverse complement strand
TTTTTTGAGACGGAGTCTCGCTCTGTCACCCAGGCTGGAGTGCAGTGGTGCGATCTCCACTCACTGCAAGTTCCGCCTCCCAGGTTCACACCATTCTCCTGCCTCAGCCTCCCGAGTAACCGGGACTACAGGTGCCCGCCACCGCACCTGGCTAATTTTTGTATTTTCAGTAGAGCGGGGTTTCACCGTGTTAGGCAGGGTGGTCTCGATCTCCCGACCTCGTGATCTGCCCGTCTCGGCCTCCCAAAGTGCTGGGATTACAGGCGTGAGCCACCATGCCCGGCCATATCATACATTTATAAGCTGGATTTCCACTGTGCATTATCACGTGTCTTCTAACACCTGGAACAGAAATGAAGAATTTCCTATACTGTTCACATTTATATTGCTTCTCTCCCTATGGTTTGTATCTTGAGTGAGCTAGGATGCGCCTATTAAGGAGGGAATGACGTACAAAGGCTTTTCCACAAATATTGCGTTCACATTGTTTTTATCCAGCAGAAATATTCTCATTCAGATCAAGATCTTGAATTTGGCTGACAACTTGTCCATCACACTGACTACTTTCTTTGCTTTCACACAGTCTGTGTACCATATGATTTCTGTTAAAAAAAGATAGGCACATTATTATTGATTGATTTAATAATTTTCTACTTATTAATAAGTCTTGGATTTACACTGCTAGCAATACCAGGGAAAATGTATTTTTTTTTTTTTTTGCCATGATTGAACTATTTGATAGTAAATCGGTTACTACTGAAAACACAGCTACCACCTGCATGGCTTTGACCAAAATAGTAACATTCATATACACAATTTTGTAGTACTATTTTCAAGTAAACTGTTTTCCAAACACTGACTGCTACACTGAAGTACGTTACATTTTGGGTGAAATTTTTCTAAAAGGAAATAAATTTCAAGTGACTCTTACTTGTTTTGATTGCTTGTTTTTAAGTTCATGACATGCTAAGATTCCTTCAGAGGACTTTATTTCTTCTTCTCAGTGCAAATTATCTTATATCTTTCCCAGGTTTTTCAAAGTGATCTTCAATATTCTGGTCTTTCCGTTCGTTTCCTAAAATGCAGACCCACAAAATTATCACGAATTAATACAAACTATAGAAACATTACTAGATTTAATGTTCATTGTACACAGTGCCCATGCCTGATTTCTTCACCAAATCATTCCCTTGCCACATTCCAAATCACAAATAGTACTGATGATACGGAAATACTTCTGTAATTAAGTGAAATGTGTTGTCATTCTCACCTACAGAAGAGAGGTTCCTGCAGATTTCCTGCATCACTTCTATGCAGAGATTGTTCTGAGAAGAATCTAGCCAAGTCCGTTCCTCCTGGGTAAAGTTCACAGCCACAAACTCAAAAGTCATGGAGTCCTAGAACATTCCAAACATGTGGATAGAAGGATGGGTGAGACTGACAGCACTGGAAATTTATACTCAATTCATAAGCTGTTTACATGCTTCTAAAATTTCCAAGCATTTATTCTATGACTCGATTGTCACAACTCTTACTCTGTTCACACATACTCCCTCCCACACAGCAGTATTAATGCTAGAATTGAACTATTCAAAAAGGCAACAGCAAAGTAGAAACACCTATCTCATTAGAGAATCCAGGGAGTAAGATGTGCTGCTAGGAGTTACCTTTTAACTTCACTTTGTACATTTCTAGTATCTGCCATAATAAAGTCCTACCTGATGTTCATAAGTGAGTTAATATTATCAGTCCTGAGACTACTTATTCTTAAAAACGCCTGCTCGCAAAGTTCCATCTTTGTTTGTATTAGTAACTTCCATTTTGAAAGGGATTCCACCAACCCAAGTAATAAGAATAATTCACTGCATCTAAATGGCTTATGCAATATATTTGCCAAAACTTTTTCTGCTGAAGGTCTATTATTTTGTGTCACTGCAGTGGCGCTTAGGGAATCAGCCACCAAAACACAGTCTGAACACTAAGTGTTCAATGAGTTTCCCTGGTAGACAATATTTTACATGTGCTGTCACTTGTTAACTGGGGCGTTGAGCCCATTCCATGTGATTACACCAAGAGAGAATAGGCTTATTAAATTTAATTGAGAAGTAAATAAAACCAATAATTGATATTTGACAATACTAATACAATAATTTTTAAAATTTCTATTGCGCAATGTCAAGGCAGAAAGGAATAAGAGGAAATATGACACATGTTTTTTAAAATGACATTAATGTCACCACTTCCAGATGCTAATCCTGTGAAATCACGTAAATTCCCAAATCAGGTTGTTTTAGGCAAGAAAAACTACTTTTTCATATGAAGTAAAAATGACAAATGTCTAATGCGTTTTCGTCATCTAAAAAAGAGTGATGGCTTGTCTAACATACTTCTAAGATTTTCAAATGAAAATATTCAGGACAGCAAAGTACTAGCAGAGAGATAGGCAAGCAGATCACGGAAAAAAAAAAAGTCTTAATGACCCAGCATTTATATGGAAAGTTGATGAATGATAGAGTAGGCACTGTAGAATAGAAAAAGAAATCACATGAACTTTAAAATATGAGGCAAACCAGGCTGGCATCTACTTGAGAAAATGCATTGCATTCTTCTCTATTCCATGAACCATAATCAACTTATTATATATCAAATATGAAAGATAAAACTAGAACACTTTCAGAAGTCACATGAAGATTCTTTTTTTTTTTTTATGAAGGATTAGGCAGAATTTTTTTTAGGTAAGAAAAAAGTGATAAAGGAACAGACAAACTCAAACATATTAAAATTTATGGAATAAAAAGAAAATAGAGTGGGCTGGGCATGGTGGCTCACGCCTGTAATCCCAGCACCTTGGGAGGCTGAGGCGGGCGATCACCTGACATCAGGAGGTTGAGACCAGCCTGGACAACATGGCAAAACCCCGTCTTTTTGTTGTTTGTTTGTTTGTTTTTTGAGACAGAGTCTCACATTTTCACTTGGGCTGGGGTGCAGTGGCAAGATCTTGGCTCACTGCAACCTCCATCTCCCGGGTTTAAGCAATTCTTTTGCCTCAGCTTCCCAAGTAGCTGGGATTACAGGTGCCTGCCACCAGGCTCAGCTAATTTTTTTGTTTTTTAAGTAGAGACAGGGTTTCACCATATTGGCCAGGCTGGTCGGGAACTTCTGACATCATGATCTGCCCACCTTGGCCTCCCAAAGTGCTGGAATTACAGGCATGAGCCACCGTGCCAGGCCTAAAACCCCATGTTTACTAAAAATACAAAAATTAGCTGGGTGTGGTGGTGGGTGCCTATAATCCCAGTTACTCAGGAGGCTGACACAGGAGAATCACTTGAACCTGGGAGGTGGAGGTTGCAATAAGTAGAGATGGCTCCACTGCAGTCCAGCCGGGCTACACAGCAAGACAGCGTCTCCAAAAAAACAAACAACAACAACAAAAAACCCTCAGATATCCAGATAAGAGGATACAGATGTGTCCACTGTCATAAATTCTTCACCATGCTACAAGTGGGAAACTGACATTTTGGTGAATCTTTGTAAATGATCAATTTATCTATCACACTTTTATTTCACCAGTAGCATTGACAAAGCTAAGTCCTACAATTCCATTTGAAATTACCCTTAAAAAGAATAGACCTTTAAAACTTACTACACTCACTCTGGGGAAGAAATAAATACGAATTTGCAGCAAATAAAATACATCATTTTACCTTGCCTCTTTGGAAATAGTATTTTTATCTTTCAAGCTGTACTGACAAAATGTATCTTACAGTCAATGAAAACCTGAAACTCAAATAAGTGGACAAGCGTTTTCAAGGTAACAAACTCAGGGAGAGGTAGTGCTGACTCCAACACAGACCTTTCTAAGTGTCATGGCAGGCCATTCTATCCCTCAGGACACCCATCCCTGAGTAAAGCACTCAGTGACCACCTAGGAGGCACTAGCACTGCTCTTTGTCCTCCTGTGTGCCTTAAGTGCATTTTAATATTCAGGTTCTTGCACATCCTCTCTGGGGTGGGTTTTCCTTGTCCTTTGGGACAGTTTTTCTCTCTTCACAACTCTGAGACAATCTAGAGAGCAGAAATCATTTCTGCCTTTTCCTCTCAATATCAGCATCCCATTAGCAGACCATCAATGTGTCTCCAAGGAATAAAAACTCCAGCTGGAGGAACAGTTTTAATGACCTAAGTTTAATGACATTATGTTGTATTGTCTATTTATTTTAATGTCCTAAAATTTTAATGACCCTAAGGGGTCACCATTTTAGATGAAATTATACCAGGAGATTCCTCTAAGGCCAAGAGCATCCAGCTGCTACCCTGAGAGACTCTACCCCCTACCTCACGCTGTCGTTGGGGATGAGATGATGCCGGGGCTGATACTCACTAGACCCTCCAATAGACATGGCCACTGTGAGTATCCTGGGTCATCCCCAGACAGTTCTAAAATGCCAGGACTAGGAAAAGACAGGAGGGTGGCTGAGGACACAACACCCTGTAAAGTTTTCACGGGGGGACCTCAACCTAAAGACATTTTGGTAATATGCACACTTAGGAAAGGTGAAAAGAAGAGAGGCACAAAGATTTTTTTTACAGTAGAGTGTCAGATGATTTATTCTCCACTTTCCTCTCATGTAAAATGTTTGGAAACAGAAAAATATTATGGCCAAGGTGGCTCACGCCTGTATTCTCAGCGCCTTAGGAGGCCGAGGCGGGCAATCAATTAAGGTCAGGAGTTTGAAACCAATCAACCAACATGCCAAAATCTTGTCTCTACTAAGAATACAAAAATTAGCTGGACGTGGTGGTGGGCGCCTATAAGCCCAGCTACTTGGGAGGCTGAGACAGGAGAATCGCTTGAACCTGGGAGTCAGAGGTTACAGTGAGCTGAGACTGTGCCATTACACTCCAGTCTGGCGACAGGGTGAGACTCCATCTCAAAATATATATATATTTTATATTATATAAATATAAGTCTGGAGCCTTGAGCAGATGGCTCAAGTGATCCTCCCACCTCAGCCTCCTGAGTGGCTAGGAATGCATGCCCACACCACCACGCCTAGCTAATTTTAAAATTTTTTGTAGAGACAGGGTCTTCCTTTTTTGCCTAAGCTGGCCTTGAACTCCTGGGCTCAAGTGATCTTCCTGCCTCAGGCTTCCAATGTGTTAGACGTGGGCCATTGCCTCTGGTTTAATGCATTTTTTAATTTGCACGTTTATATTATTTAATATTTTTAAGTACTGAATGTGTTGAACAACCAACGTGCAGAATTCCTGAACAATAGACGATCAACTCTCGTCCTGGTTCAAATCGCCCCAGCACACCACGGCTAGAAACCTTTCAGCCAACTTCCACTTCTGTCTCCCGGGGCAGGACAATGTCACTTGGCCAATCCCCACTAAGAGGGACTCTGGAAAGGCAAGAAATTATTCTGTTCTCAATAATGGAATGTG
>NW_012113030.1:144667-145295 GCF_000951035.1 Colobus angolensis palliatus | reverse complement strand
GTAGGGAAGCATGTGTTGTTCATCCGGGGACCTTGTTAGGCAAATCAGATTAGGGGCCAGGCTTTCAGTGGTGGGTGCAAGTGTGGGAGTGATGAGTGTGTAGGTGTGTATGGGAAGAGCGATGTTTTGGCCCGTGGAAAATTTCAGATGCTTCCCTGTGTCCAGCTGGGGCTTTGGGAAAGGTCAGGGCAGGGCATCTGACTGGGATGGATGTCTCTGGCAGGCAGCAGAGCATGTGGATGGTTTGTGAAGCCAAAAAGCGCATGAGATTTCCTGTGGCAGTGCCCACTGCAAATGGAAGGGCATTTGGCCTCAGCCCAGATATATACAAGTTGGGCAGAGAAGGGGGTGGGTCCCCGGTACCCACAGAGGAGCAGCTTGGAGGTACAGGGAAACCAAGGGTGTGGGGGCACATGATGCAGGAAGCTCAAATAAGATGAGGAAAGAGGTTTTAAGGACGATCAGGGCTGTGGACAGTGGTTCATGCCCGTAATCCCGACATTTTGGGAGGCTGAGACGAGAGGATAGCTTGAGGCCAGGAGTTTGAGACCAGCCTGGGCAACATAGGGAGACCCCATTTCTTTTTTTTTTTTTTTGTGACGGAGTCTCACACTGTCGCCTGGGGTTG
>NW_012113030.1:143857-144617 GCF_000951035.1 Colobus angolensis palliatus | reverse complement strand
CAGACCTTAAAGAGATGCAGAGACATTTCAGGTACTCCTTGGCCGAGCTCCTTCAGGGAAGGCCTAAGTTCGCTTCTACTTCCCATCTATTACTTGTTTTTTTTGGAGACAGAGTCTCACTCTTTCGCCCAGGCTGGAGTGCATGCTGTGGCAGGATCTCAGCTCACGGTAACCTCCACCTCCCGGGTTCAAACGATTCTCCTGCCTCAGCCTTCCTAGTAGCTGCGACCACAGGTACACGTCATCACGATCGGCTAAGTTTTTGTATTCTTAGTAGAGATGGGGTTTCATCTTGTTGACCAGGCTGGTTTCGAACTCCTGGCCTCAAGTGATCCACCTGCCTTGGCCCCACAAAGTGCTGGGATTACAGGGGCAAGTCACCGCGCCCGGCCCTACTTCACTCCTAACGCCCACCATACGTGTTTGCTGAATTGACAAGGTGAAGGAGTGAATGGGACTACCTGACTTCGGGCAGCAGGCAATCCTATTCCTTGGACCTCAGTTTCCCTTTTTGGAAAGCAAGCCTGTCTCTCGCTCTCTGCCCTAAAAGCCTGAGCTCTGGGCTTGAGATGAGCGCGTCCCGTAGACCAGACTCCAGGTGGAGGTTGAGCTTGGTCGTCTAGGAGGCCAGGATATGGCCAGCTCTCGGATCCAATCCTCCCGCGGAACCCGGTACACCCAGTCCTAGCGCCGCCCCGCCCAACCTCCCTTTGTTCCCCCAAGCCCCGCCCCTCCGCACAGCTCGTTCCCCATTGGCCGG
>NW_012113030.1:142255-142755 GCF_000951035.1 Colobus angolensis palliatus | reverse complement strand
GCATGGACCCGGGCGCTGGCTTCTGCCCGGTTCCCCCGCGGCGTGGTTGGTCCCCGCGTGCGGCAGAGGGGGCCCTGCGAGGACTCACTCGTGGGGCGGGGACCGCGTCACCGCGAGGGGGAGACTCCGCCGCCCTCCCTGGCAGTGAGACTGCTTCGCCAGACTCACCGAGGGGACTGCGCGGACCCTCAGACAAGGGAGTCTGTGACTCTGGGTGGGGGCTCTTTCCCGGCCCCACATAACGGCTGAGTGTTTTGTCACCTATCTAGGTGGCTGCGTGGACCCGCGCGCGTGGGTCCTGGCCGTCCTGCTAGTGGGGCTGTGCGCCGCCCCGTGGCTCATCTGGGTCGACCCCGCCAGAGAAGCGCGTGTAGTGGGGGGTCCGTGTGCGGGGGAAGTTGTTGGGGGCGCACTGCCCCAGCCCCGTGATTTATCCTCTCACATCCCCGGCCCGAGGAAGCAAGAGCGGCACCGACCTCTGCCCTGGCGGGGGCGGGGGG
>NW_012113030.1:140294-142205 GCF_000951035.1 Colobus angolensis palliatus | reverse complement strand
GGGCTGGGCTCTGATTGGAGGGAGCAGGGCCCTTCTGCCCCGTGCTTCTTGCTTTCTTCCGTTAGTAATGGGAAGAAAAAAAAATCTGAAAGGCAGATTGAACTTTGTAGCTCTCAGCGCCTGGAGAGGGGAAGAAACTCTCCCAAGAATTTGGCGGGCTGGAAAGTGCGTTTCAAGCAGGAGCATCCACACTCACGGAATGAGGCCAAGGCAGTTACAGTTAGAGGTCAGATTTATGAGGGGAGAGCAACCGTGAGGTCTGTGGGTGGAGAGACTCCGACCTCAGCTTGATGGGAAGACCTGATGCTGCCCCTCAGACGCTGTATTTCTCAACCACCAAAGAAAGTGGAATCACTCCTTAGTGAATGCTTTCATCAGACTTTTGAAACACCTGTAATGTCCCAGGAAGCAAAATCGAACTGGACAGTTTTCCCCTTTTAAGAGTGTTAAACGTCCCGGAGACAAACAGCAGAAGGCTCAAGGAGTCCAAATACTCCACCTGAAGTTCTTTCTGAACAAGAGATGGTGTATAAGTAACAGGCATACGAGACAAAACTAATCACCGCAGCTGTGGTTCCTAGCCCTGTAGCGTGTCATGCAGGCCCTTTTACCTTCTCTGCCCTCCGCTGTCCCAGACCCCAAGGCTACCGCTCACCTCCAGTCATCAGCTCCTGCCGACCCGTTGCTGTGAACTCTGTTTCGGTGGCTCCCTTCCCTCTGAAGTTTTGCTTGTTCTCCTGAAGTCCTGGTCTTTAAGAGCTTATGATCTGCAGGGACAGATTGGCTTTGGGCAGTACATAGTTAACTGTAGCACAGCTTGAAAAATGCTCTGATAGAGGTGGGCAGGCAGTTTGTACATGCAGGTAAGTGCGAGGTCCTTTTTCAATACCATGAAACCAAGTATTCATGCTGTTTTTAAATCTGCAATTCTTTGACTCTCCAGAGGGTTTTTAGATTAAATTTTTTTCTGTTACTTCCTAGTGTTTGTTGCATAGTTCAGAGTACTTGATGAAAACTTACCAGGTCGGCCGGGCTCGGTGGCTCACGCCTATAATCCCAGGACTTTGGGAGGTCTAGGCAGGCGGATCACTTGAGGTCAGGAGTTCGAGACCAACCTGGCCAACATGGTGAAACCCTGTCTCTACTAAAAATACAAAAATTAGTTGGGCGTGGTGGTGGGCGCCTGTAATCGCAGCTCCTCAGGAGGTTGAGGCAGGAGAGTAGCTTGAACTCAGGAGGCGGAGGTTGCAGTGAGTCGAAATGGCTCCACTGCACTCCAGCCTTGGCCATAGAGTGAGACCTCGTCTCAAAACAAAAACAAAAACAATGTACAGGGTCTACCTCTGGCTCTGGAATTTTCCTGGAAGACCTTCTCTTCTGGGCTTCATTTTTCTCACTTTTGAGGATCGTAAACTACATAATTTCCAAGAATCTTTGCCCTACACCTTTAATTCTTTCTTTAATAGAGCAGAGAAAAATTCTCTTCCCGGCAATGGTGTAAATAATGGAGGCTTTTAAAAATGTGGATTCTAAAGTGGAAGTTCTTTTTCTTCTTCCTCTTTGTTTCCTTTCAAACGAGTTTGGTTACGTGAGTATATACTTTAACTCAGAGTTAAGGACAAGTGTCTATGATGAAACCTTAAGCAGCTTTTTGGCAATGTCTTGCATATTCTTTACAATTGTGTTTTATGTGCAGCATTTTCACTATATCCAGTTGGTTTGTTTTTTTCTTATTAATGGAGTTGTTCAGCTCAGAACTTTTCAGGAGCATTTTGTTGATCTTTTAAGTGTCATGTGAAATATGTTCCAATTTAACATTTTATTTTGTTGAGTAAAATGGGAGTAAATGGAAATTTGAGAGTGCCTTGAGTAGATGTACTTGGCTTTGTGTAATGGCTTGAAGAATAGTTT
>NW_012113030.1:130663-132132 GCF_000951035.1 Colobus angolensis palliatus | reverse complement strand
AGGCTGGAGTGCAGTGGCAGGATCTCCGCTCACTGCAAGCTCCGCCTCCTGGGTTCACTCCATTCTCCTACCTCAGCCTCCCAAGCAGCTGGGACTATAGGCACCTGCCACTACGTCCGGCTAATTTTTTGTATTTTTAGTAGAAACAGGATTTCACTGTGCTAGCCAGGATGGTCTCCATCTCCTAACTTAGTGATCTGCCCACCTCAGCCTTCCATAGTGCTGGGATTACATGTGTGAGCCACTGTGCCTGGCCGACGGAGGATATGTTTTTGAGCTCTACATTTCAGAGTTCTTTTCTCTAGCCCTGGCCTGGGTCCCAAACAGGGAACTTAATTCACTCTATCACTAAAGTATACTCTTGCTTTGATGCCATTGGTATGTTGTCCTAGAGATTTGCTGTGACTGCCAGGAGTGTTTCATAGTTAAGAACTGATGCAACCTCTCTTTTGTCAGTTTATGAGTCTATAAACCATCTTGTTTCCTTTAGTATTATCTCCCTGGAACTGGAAGGTCAGAGATGAAGTTTTCTTAGATTATAAGTCTCAGTCTTTGCTATCTACCTTTGTCTGTCTCCCATGTCACCTGCTGTTTTTTTTTTCTCCCTGTTTTTCATTTTAATGTTTTTATTGGGTAAGTGTATTATTGCAGGCTACCTCAAAACATTTTTGGATATTGACAGGATATAAGTATGAATACTATGTAAAAGATAACTTATTCTAGTTCTTTTGAGCAGAGGATTTGGTTTTGCTATGTGGCCCTATTAAAGCTTTTGTTAAGTCCAAGTACTTTCTGAACTTCAGTTCCCTTACCTGTAAAATGGAGTTAGTTGTCAGTAATACCTGTTCTGCCTAACTCAGGAGATTCTTTTGAGGATCAAATGAAATCGTGAATGTAATGGAATTTTGTAAATTTTAAATGAAATATTGTATTACCTAAGATTTTTTTTTTTAAACGGTGTATTAAGAATAGAATGAATCTGGGTTTTCCTTTGAAATCCCAAGTGTTTAATGTACAGAGATGTTTTAATGTGTCTTTTGGGGAGCTTCATTAGGATTGTTTTCTATCTTTAATTGGCCAGTATTGTTTTATATTTTAGCATTTTTGGGGACCATCAAAATTTGTGTTTCAGTTATCATTAATATTTTACAAAGTTATTGAATGTGCATGATTTAGTCTTTAACAATCTCTTCAATTATTTACATTCCCATGTAAAAAATGAAGTAATGAACATCCACGTAAATAACATTCCCATGCTTTAATGAAGCATAATTTCTTGTCATTGTAGTTTCTAAGTGCCCTGTCTTGAGGTTGGGAAAGCTAAAGGGCAGTTAAAGGGCAGTCAGAGGTCAAGGTCAGCAAAGCATCACCTTTGACATTTGAAATCCAGCAGCAGGTATCACAGTGAACCCCATTCCAGCATCCAGGAAGTTTCTCTGCCCTGCCTCTCCTCCAGCCACCTCAGAATC
>NW_012113030.1:128727-129933 GCF_000951035.1 Colobus angolensis palliatus | reverse complement strand
TTCACCAACTTCTACCGAGTGCCTCTGATGTCCCAGACAGTGGCAGTGGGAGTACAAAGGCTAATAAACCCGGCCCTGGTCCTCAAAGAATTTATATTTTCTGTGCAGATATGAAGTTACACTGTCATATATAGTGTTGACAAACATTGATACAGATTTCCTGTGAAGTGCAGAAGCACCGTCATAGAAGCAGAGATGCAGAGGCAGCACTGGTGACTCACATATGGAGAGCTGGAGTTCTTGGTCTAGTGGCATAAACTGACCTGGACATCATTTCAGTGCAGCGGAGTGAGTGCTGGGATGGGCTCCCTCGGGGCATCTGGGGCTGGGTTTGTCTGGTGTTTAGTCTCCTGCCTGGTCCTTAGAGTTTATCAGTAAGATGAGCATTGGGAGGTTTCTAAGTGAAAGGAAAGGCAATCACTTACCTGAAACCTGAAATTTGTAGGTGTTCTGGGCCATTTGTAATTCACTGAATCTGTTTTGTCAGAGCAAGTCTATCATCTCTTTTGGATGGAGTGTGGCCAGGCCTGCCTTGCGATGTAAGGAAATCAGGAAATGCTTGTCAGGTGACAACACTGTGCCAGACACTCTTCTAGGGGTTTCCACATAAATCACTGTATTCATTTCTGTTGCTGCTTTACCACATTTCCACATATTTCATGGCTTAAAACAATTGAAATTGTGTCATCTCACAGTTCTGTGGGGCAGAAGTCTGACGTGGGTGTCACTGGGCAAAAATCACCATGTGGTCTGGGCTGCATTCCTCATTGGAGAATTGCTTCCAAGTGCTTTTGGCCAAATATAGTTCCTTGTGGTTGCAGGACTGAGGTGTCTGTTCCCTTGCTGGCCATCTGTTGGGGACTGCCCTCAGCTCCTGAGGCCTCTATCTGGTCTTTGCACGTGGTCCCATCAGCTCAGGACTAGCTAGGCCAGGGACCTGGCCAGGCTCTCCAGTTCCCCTGTGTACATTTATCTTCTTCCACTTGGAGGAAGTTCTATGCCCTATTTTCAAATATTTCTTTGAGATGGAGTCTCACACTGTTGGCCAGGCTGGAGTGCAGTGGCGTGATCTCAGCTCACTGCATCCTCTACCTCCCGGGTTCAAGTGATGCTCCTGCTTCAGCCTCCTGAGTAGCTGAGACTACAGGTGCCCGCCACGATGCCCGACTAATTTTTGTATTTTTAGTAGAGATGGGGTTTCACCAT
>NW_012113030.1:127261-128152 GCF_000951035.1 Colobus angolensis palliatus | reverse complement strand
CATTTCTAGAATGGAAACAGCTGCATCAACCCAACAGCGATTCACATTCCTGAGTTTGAGAGAATCCGATTGTTTCAAGGCTGAAGCCAAAAGCCTAATAAACAATGTTTGTACCTTTTTTCATAGTTAGGAATTAGGCGCATCCTGTGGTCAAGAAAATAACTGATGGTGGTCATTTTATCATGTGGGTGTTTTTGATTTTCTTAACGAAGTTTTAATTTTCCTTTGCAATGAATGACAAGCTCTGACTTGAAATACATTTCCTTTAATAAACCAGAATCTAGGGCCAGGTGCGGTGGCTCACACCTGTAATCCCAGACTTTGGGAGGCTGAGGAGGGCAGATCACGAGGTCAGGAGACTGAGACCATCCTGGCTATGGTGAAACCCTGTCTCTACTAAAAATACAAAAAATAAGCCAGGCATGGTGGCGGGCGCTTGTAGTCCCAGCTACTTGGGATGCTGAGGCAGGAGAATGGCGTGAACCTAGGAGGCAGAGCTTGCAGTGAGTGGAGATCACGCCACTGCATTCCAGCCTGAACGACAAAACGAGACTCTATCTCAAAAAAGAAAAAAGAAAAAAAAAAGAAACCAGAATCTATAATCCTAAGGTTTTTAACCTGGCTTTCAGAACTTTATGAAGTCCCCAAAATCCTGTGCAACAATTTTGTGTATATGCATCCATGTGTGTTTATGGGAAGATGATTTATAGCTCTCCATATGTTTTCAAAGTGGTTGGATTCCGAAATACTTTAGAATACACCACTTGGGCCTGGTGTGGTGGCTCACACCTGTAATCCCAGCACTTAGGGAGGCTGAGGCAGTAGGATCCACTGAGGTCAGGAGCTTAAGAGCAGCAACATAGCAAGACCTCCACCTCTACCAAAAAAAAA
>NW_012113030.1:121824-126630 GCF_000951035.1 Colobus angolensis palliatus | reverse complement strand
CAGCAATCCCCTACCTTACCCTTCTCCACTCTGATCCCTGCTCCTTGGAGGTTACTGTGTTTATGTTTTAGCTTGTTCTTCTAGATTGTGTGAAAGACAGGGAGATGTCCTGCTGTGGAAGACAAGGATTCAGGTTGCTTACCCTCCCCGCTCCTCCTGTTGCCCACGTTTTTCTCCCTCATCCTCTCAGTATAATTATTGTGACAGTGAGGCCAGGCACAGTGGCTCGTGACTTATCCCAGATTTTTGGGAGGCCGAGGCGGGCATATCACTTGAGGCCAGGGGTTGAAGGCCAGCCTGGCCAACACAGTGAAACCCCGTCTCTACTAAAAAATACAAAAATTAGTCAGTTGTAGTGTCGCACACCTGTAGTTCCAGCTACTCAGGAGGGTGAGGCACAAGAGTTGCTTGAACCTGGGAGGTGGAGGTTGCAGTGAGCTGAGATCACACCATAAGCTGAGACCACACCACTGCACTCCAACCTGGGCAACAGAGGTAGACTCTGTCTCAAAAAAAAATTATCGTGATAGTGGGATACATAGTACAATAGTGTATCTATTTAGTATTCTTCCTGGTTTTTGGCCCGGAGCTTCTAAAACCCTTGTAATTTCCTGAGTGATAGGAACATCATTGGTTATAATATTTGGTCTTAGGTTTCAATACCTGACACAAGAGTTTCTAAGACTTTTGGAATCTCTGGGGTGATAGGAGTGTCTTTTGTATGATAATGAGATGACAGGTGGCTTTGGGCCCCTGGACAGGTTCAGGATTAGGGCTGGTTGCCAGAAAGATGAGTCATGAGTAAAGAGTTGGACATATCAGCCCCACCCCTACCTCTGGGAGGGGAGACGAGACAGGCTGGAGATCAAGCTAGTCACGGGTGGCCAATGACTTAATCATGTCTATGTTATGAAAACTCCATAAAACCCTCTAAATACTGGGTTTGGAGAGCTTCTGGTTTGGTGAACTCATTTGGTGCTGGGGAGGTGGCACTTCCAGGGATGGCATGGGAACCCCGACCTCTCTGCCCCATGGTGTGCCCTGTGCATCTCTTGCATTTGGCTGTTCCTGTGTTCTCTTCTTTGTAATAAACCAGGAAAAGTAAGTAAGTGCCAAGCACTTTGCGTCTGTCACCTCTTACTTTTTCAGTAACACTGTGTGGCAGATAATGTCCTCATTTTGCCGGTGACAAAATGAGATTGATGCATTGAGTAACTTTGCTCAAGGTCACATAATAAGTGGAATTCAAGCTCTGACTCCGAAGCCTGTGCTTTTAGCCAACATGCTGCATACATGGCCTCTTTGTTAGGATTTTTGGTGTCTCTAGGGCCTGACACCAAGTTAAGTTGACCCTTGTGGCCTAGAGCTGTTATAAGGGAGCTTTTAGCTGCCCTGCTGAGAACAGAGCCAGCACCTCTGGATTGGCAGGGCAGGGGTCGTTTTTGCTGGGAGCTGCAGGCCACTCCCTGTGGCCCTTGGCTGATCTTGTTCATCCACTCTCTCCCTCATTCAGTAGTTCCTGAGTGCCGCCTCTGTGTGGAGGAGAAGGAGGCAGCCTTCCAGCCCAGGTGGGGCCTGCAGGTACACACAGGGAGAGGCAACTGTGCACTGAGCTGGCTGTAGGCTGGGACAGTGTGGCTCCAGAGGTGGTGATAGAATGCTCTGGGACTGCAGAGGGAACACGTGCTTGTGAAAGGGAGGAATGGGCAGGTACCGCAGAGGAGGTGTACTTGAGTTGGACTTTGAGGGAGGAGTTGGATTTCCACAGTGGAACTGAGCAGCTGAGGCTTTCTCAGCAGCTGAAGATTACAGCCAGCCAGCCTCAAATGTTCAGTTTTTCCTGAACACCCTTTTTTAGGACAGTGCAGTAAGTTTTCAACAGAGATAAAGCAGTCACCTCCATGTCATTCATGTTCTGCAAATCCTGTGTGTAGTTTTCGATGCTTAGCAGATGGGGTCAGCCTCGGCCATAAGAGAAGAGCCTGTGTGTCCACCTGTTGGGACATCAGTCAGGTGTGGCACAGGGCAGGGATCACTGCCTGCCCCTGAGGAACTCAGTTGTACTTTTATATGGAGAGGACAAAGAAAGCTGTTATACAGGGGGCAGGAGACATTTCACCTGCAAAGCAAGGCACAAAACACATAGTCTGTGCCCTGCATGAGAAACCTAGCAGAACTGTGTGCTGATTCCCACCCCTGCCTCCCCTCCTGAGAGCGAACCGTCCATTGTACCATGGTGGAAGGCATTTCTGAAGCCTCTGCAATCGGAGTGATCTGTTACTTGCCCATTGAGCTTTAGGGGCAGCAACCAGGTGGTGTGGCTGAAGCACAAGCCTTGGCCTGACCTGGTTGGGCATGTTGGCTCTGTCACTGATTGTGAATTACAAAACCTTGGAGAAGTCATTGTCTTTCTCTGTTCCTCTCATGCAAGATGGGGAACACTGTGACCATTGCAGAAAAGTAGATAGGTGGAGCGAGTATGAAGTGCTTTGTGTGTGTGTGTCATACGGTGAATGAAATGGTACTGATTGACATTATTGATAGTAATAACAGGTTTAATTCAGGAATAAAACTGGTAAAGTAGGCCAGGTGTGGTGACTCACGCCTGTAATCCAGCACTTTGGGAGGCCAAGGCGGGCGGATCATGAGGTCAGGAGTTTGAGACCAGCCTGGCCAATATGGCGAAACTCCATCTTTACTAAAAATACAACAATTAGCTGGGTGTGGTGGTAGTCCTGGGTGTGCCTGTAGTCCCAGCTACTTGGGAGGCTGAAGCAGGAGAATCGTTTGAACCCGGGAGGTGGAGGTTGCAGTGAGCCAAGATGGTGTCACTGCACTCCAGCCTGGGTGACAGTGTGAAACTCCATCTCAAAAAAAAAAAAAAAAAAAAACCTGGTAAAGTATTTTACCCAGCCTAGGTACAGGTGGTAGAGCCAAATGAATGCTTAGAAACAGATGACTGGAGAACTAGCCCAGCAGAGAAATCAGGCGGAATGTGTTGTTACTGAGTAAGTGAAATTTGCAGCTGCTTCCTCCTAGGCCTCATTGAGTTGTGTACAACAGAGAGCTCAGGTGTTGGGGCAGTTGGCCGGTTGAAGAACGCATTGCTATTATGTGAGGAACATTGGCCTTTGAAAAAGCAGAACTGGATCCACGTTCTTGCCTGGTAACTGTAACTATCATCTAGTTTGTAAAGGGGAATACAGTTCACTGAAAAATTCTTACGACAGTGGGGAAAGGATTGGGGTGTCTGCATTGGTTTGTGTCATATAGGTCATATGAAAGAGCATTTAGGCTGGAGGGAGACTTTTCATCTCTCTAACTTTACTTTCACAGGAGAATTCCATCATGATTTGAAGATTTTTGAGTCAAAACTATATTGTTCTGCTATGTGTTTCGGGGCAAATTTATATATACAATTTGCTTAAATATTTCAGATGATACAAGAATATATGTGTAGGGTAAAAATCTGAAATTTGCATTCCCCTTTCTCTAGAAGTAACCATTGTGAATAGTTAAGCCTGTATTCCAGCTATTTTGTATATTATAAATACACTGTGAATATATGAGTGTATATATACATATATGTTTTATTTTTAGAGATGGAATATTGCTGTGTTGCCCATGCTAGTCTCAAACCCCTGGGCTCAAGTGACCCTCTCGTCTCAGCCTCCCAAAGTTTTGGAATTACAGGTGTGAGCCACCGCGCCTGGCCTGCATGAGTTTATTTACTAATTGCTAAGGTACTCTGTTCAATACGTGTCTGTTGAACTCCCCCATGTGCCAAGTATTGTTCTGAATACCTTATATGCACTAATTTACTTAGTTTTTAGAGCAGCTCTATTATTGTGGCCCTTTTACAGTGAGGAAACTGAACCATAGAGAGGCTGGGGACATTGTCTAACATCACACAGCCAGTGCTGTTGGAATTGAGGTTTGAACCCAGACAGCTGGCTTCAGATCTCTTAGCTGTTATCATAGATGGCACACCCAAACCTTAGGGCCACCTCCCAAGCCTTGCCTGAGCTCTGCCTGAGCTCTGTCAGAGCCATGTATGTTAGATTTCTTTCCTTTTTAAGAACACAAGTCTTGGAATTGTCCTAGACCCTGGTAGGACCTCTTGAGGACCAAAAACAGGAATTCTTCAAGCCTGCCCCAAGGCCAGATCTCTGATTTAGCTACTTGGAAGGTAGACGTGGAAGGCAGTAGTTTTGCCAGAACAAAAAGTCAGGATGGCTGGGCTGACTCGGCCAGATGTGGTGGCTCATGCCTGTAATCCCAGCACTTTGGGAGGCGAGGCAGGTGGATCACCTGAGGTCGGGAGTTCGAGAGCAGCCTGGCCAACAAGTTGAAACTCTGTCTCTACTAAAAATATAAAAATTACCTGGGTGTGGTGGTGGGTGCCTGTAATCTCAGGTACTTGGGAGACTGAGGCAGAAGAATTGTTTGAACCCAGGAGGCAGAGGTGGCAGTGAGCTAAGATTGCACCACTGAACTCCCACTTAGGTGATAGAGTGAGACTCCATCTCAAAAAAAAAAAAACAGAGGGAAGGGGAATGGCTGGGCTGACTCATCCTAGGGTAGAGGCTCTACAGCAGCCATAGGACCTTGGGCACTTGGGTAGAAAAGAAAGGAAAAGCTTCACCCATGGCGGTGACCTGGACTGCAGAAACCACACTAAACAGTCCACGTCCTGGAGCCTGGCCACCCAATTTGCTTCTCTTCTCCTTGGGTAGAGGGTGTGGGGAGCTTTCTACCCTGGAGGCTGAGCAGCGCAGCTTCTAACCAGGGTAGGCATTTGTCTGT
>NW_012113030.1:121462-121774 GCF_000951035.1 Colobus angolensis palliatus | reverse complement strand
AATACAGACAGCATTCTCATAAGCAGCCCAAATACTCCTTGAACAGCTTTTTGTAGGGTGGGGCGGGGCGGGGCAGAGGGTCATTTAGACTCATAGGTACCTTTTCTGCTTTTACTGCTGATAACTGTGTTACAGATTAAAGTTTTGTTTTTGATGCTGAAGAGGGCTTAAGAGAGTGAGCTATTATAGCACATCTAAGTCTGCTAAAATAGAACCGTGGGGTAGTGTAGGAAAATCTCTTCTAAATTATGGATCATATATGGTGAACGTTAGAAGCCATGTGTACCTAAGTTGAAAAATCAAAACATGTCT
>NW_012113030.1:121027-121412 GCF_000951035.1 Colobus angolensis palliatus | reverse complement strand
GCAGGAGAATGACGTGAACCCGGGAGGCAGAGCTTGCAGTGAGCTGAGATCCGGCCACTGCACTCCAGCCTGGGCCACAGAGCGAGACTCCGTCTAAAAAAAAAAAAAAAAAAATTGTTCAAGGTCATGTCATTTGTTTTTGTTTGTTTGGTTGTTTTTGAGACAGAGTTTTGCTCTTCTTGCCCAGGCTGCAGTGCAATGGCATGATCTCAGCTCACCACAACCTCTGCTTCCGAGGTTCAAGTGATTCTCCTGCCTCAGCCTCCCGAGTAGCTGGGATGACAGGCGTACGCCACCACGCCAGGCTGATTTTGTATTTTTAGTAGGGACGGGGTTTTTCCATGTTGGTTAGGCTGGTCTTGAACTCCCAACCTTGGGTGATCTG
>NW_012113030.1:112992-114497 GCF_000951035.1 Colobus angolensis palliatus | reverse complement strand
AAAAAAAAAAAGGTGGCTGTCTGCAAGCCAGGAAGAGGTCCCTGTCCCGGAACTGAGTTGGCCGACACCTTGATCTTGGACTTCCAGCCTCCAGAGCTGTGAGAAATAAACTAATGTTTAAACCACACAGCCTGTGGTGTTTATTTTGGTATTTGCCATGGTATTATGGCCATCTGATTTGACTGATACAGAGATGGTTCCAGAATACTGTAGCCTGTGTTTAAGTTGATGATGCTATGAAAATAAATGTGGTAGTTCATTCCTTTGTATAAAGATAGCGCTGTGAACCCAGGGGCTTTGCTCATGTCTTAGTTGAGTCTTCTTATAATAGCTTCCTAATTTCTCTTTTCCCCCTCTAATTTATATATCTGGATTAAATCATATATTGTATGATTTTATACTTTCTGTCTATACAAACTTTTAGTGATTTTATTTAATTTTATTTGATTTTTGAGACATGCCCTTGCTCTGTTGCTCAGGCTGGAATGCAGGCGTGCCATCACAGCTCACTGTAACCCTAAATTCCTGGGCTCAAGTGATCCTCCCACCTCAGCCTCCTGAGTAGCTGGGACTACAGGTGTGCTATCTTGCCTAGCTAATTTTTAAATTTTGTAAGGACAAAGTCTTGCTGTGTTGTCCAGGGTGGTTTCAAACTCCTGGCCTCAAGCAGTCCTCTCGCCTCAGCCTCTCAAAGCACTGGATTACAGGCATGAGCCACCACACCCAGCCCAGTGATTTTTTGTTGTTAAGATCAAGGACAGGTTCCCTGGCTTGGCATTCAAGGCTCATGATCCGGGCGTGATATGCAAATTTGGGTTTCAGTGTTTCCATTCCCGCCATCAGCCTTGCACTCCAGCTTGTTGCCTAAGCCCTGTTCTGAAGCCCAGCCTGAGAGCTGCACTTAGAATTTATACCTTCTCATCTCTTCATCTTCTTTGCCTATGTTCTTATCTCCATCTGGCACATCATCTCCACACTTCTGCCTCTTTAAATCTTCTCTATCCTTCAAGACATGAAATACTCACTTCCTTTACACGATCCCCGCTCTGATATCCAAGCTAATCTTTTTCCTTTGAACCCTGATAGTGCTTAATGTTTTTCATCCTTTAATTGTGCAGCAGTCCTGTGTGTTGGATATTATTTCCCCAGTTTTTCATAGTTACTTTGAAAATATTTGCCGTAGTCATATATTTTGAAAATGTAATATGAGCGACATTCAAAAGGTCCTGGAGAGTGAAAGGCGGACCTACTCCAGTCACTGCCCTGTGACCATTGTTGCCAGTTTCGTTTGTTTGTTTGTTTGTTTTTCCAAGATGGAGTCTTGCTCTGTCACCAGGCTGGCGTGATGTCAGCTCACTGCAACCTCTGCCTCCCGGGTTCAAGTGATTCTCCTGCCTCAACTTCCTGAGTAGCTGGGACTACAGGCGTATGCCACCTCGCCCAGATAATTTTTGTATTTTTAGTAGAGACAGGGTTTCACCATGTTGGCCAGGATGGTCTGTATA
>NW_012113030.1:111341-112942 GCF_000951035.1 Colobus angolensis palliatus | reverse complement strand
CGCCCAGATAATTTTTGTATTTTTAGTAGAGACAGGGTTTCACCATGTTGGCCAGGATGGTCTGTATATCTTGGCCTCGTGATCCACCTGCCTCAGCCTCTCAACGTGCTGGGATTACACGTGTGAGCGACTGCGCCCAGACTATGTATTTTCTTTTTAAAAATACAGATGTTGGCATAAGATAAACACTGTTCTCCACCAGTTCCCCACTGGTAAGTATTTAGGTTGTTCCCAACCGTTTGGATTAATCAATGCTGAGTTGTACATAATTCTTGCATATTTGCATGAATATGTTCATAGGATGCATTGCTAGAAATGGAATTGTGGGATCCAGCGTTCTGCACATTTTAAATGTTGATGGGTGTTGCTCGATTCCCTTCCGTTAGGGCCATATATCGTTATCTCATTGTCAATGTGTAAGGGCACCTATTTCTGTTTCCTTGCCAACAGTTTTTTCTCAGCTGTTTTCTTTGACATCACACACAGACAAATAGCCCTATTGTTCCAAAAACATGGACATTCTACATTTCTACTTAAAGCGTGTGCACACTGACTGAAGCTCTGTGTTGCAGTGATGTGTGCTGCTAGGATTGTGGCTCTGTTTTGAATTTGCTAGCCAGGCTATGGCTTTCCAGTCAGGTATTTTTTATTTTGTTCATGCTGTTGCTGCCGTTGGGCTGTGTGAATTTCCCTCCACTGCCCAGCCAGATTTCCTTTCCGGTAGATGGGCTTAGTGTCTCATCTGGCAGACCTGTTTCCTAGTGACCTGGGCCGAGTGTCTGATCCAGCAGCCCTGTTTCCTGGTGATCTGGGCCGAGTGTGTCATCTGGCAGCCCTGTTTCCTGGTGATCTGGGCTGTGTGCCTCCATGAGAAGTTGCAGACATCTTCTCCAGTAGTGCATCTTTTCACAGCAAGCAAAACATTTTCACCACGTTTCTAGTGGGACAGGCACTAGCTCTTTTCTGGGCATCAGGAGACCTGGCTTTGTTCTGGTTCAAGCAACAGCTGGTGAGTTACCAAAGACAAGTCACATCTGGCCCCTGGTCCTTTGCTTTATAAGTAGAATCACAGTCCGAGTGGGCATCACTGCCCTGGCCTCTATCTGGTGCTGAGTGTTGTGAGGATGATGGCTAAGTGTCAGGGTGCATTTCCACCACTAGGGTATTACAGGCCAGCCAAAGACACAGGAGGAAAGCTAACAGCCCCGGGCAGGTACACAGAACCAGAGGAGTTTGGAAGGGTGGTTCCAAGGTCCTTGTGATTGATGTGATCACAATAAACATTTTATCTCTAAGTCTTGGGCCATTGGACCAAGAGAAGAGAGAGCTGAGATTGAGTTGTAGTGATAGGTGCGTGGTTCGTGTGCCTGCTGAGCCTGGCTTGGCCTCAATTCCATTGAGTCCCATTCCATTTTACCTTCTGTTTCCACCTTTTTCATGCTCCTGCTTGTTTCTCCAGAAAAAGATGCAATAACTTCCTTTCATAAACTTTACAAAAGCCATAGATGCTTATTGAAAATAGTTCAAATGATATGGAAGACAGAAAGATAGTGAGTGTTTCTCTGTTGTGTGTTTGGATGAATGTGTCTTTGGGGTAGTCA
>NW_012113030.1:109207-109511 GCF_000951035.1 Colobus angolensis palliatus | reverse complement strand
TCACTTTTTGCCACCAAGTATTTACAGCCGTTGGTGCCTCCTATGTGGGTCACTTTTGTGCCGTGGTTTCTTTGGGGAAATTGTAGGTCTCCTACTCAAAGCACATTGCCCATTTCAAGGTGCTCCTGGTTTCTGAACACCTGTGGCAGTGCCTTCCATATGGGTGATGCCAGCCGAGAAAGTACCCCTCCCCAGGAGGTGGGGACTGATGATTGCCTGAGTGAGGAGGCCGGGGATGAGCCCTGGACTAGAACTTGTGACCGGCTGCTTTTCCTTCCCCTCCTCTCCCTCCTATTTTCCCACC
>NW_012113030.1:107824-108197 GCF_000951035.1 Colobus angolensis palliatus | reverse complement strand
TCCTTTATTCGCTATTCCTTGCTAATCATATGCAGAGTGAGCCTGGGACAGTGGAAAGGAAAGTTGTACTTGGCTTCAGATGATCCTACCAGCCCTGCATTGAGGGGCTTCCACCAGGCGGCATTGTGAAGTGGTGTTGTGGAGGTTCTCCTTTCAGTCCTCAGCGTTAACCAGCAGAGGCAGATGGTATTTAGTCCTGGCTAATGCTGAGGAAGTTGAGCTCAAAGTAGCTAACGGAACTTCCCAAAGTCACATAGGAAGTAGCAGAGTAGAACCAAACACAGACTGTCTCTGAATCAGACAGGTTGTCCGATTCCAAAATGGGCTCTTAATTATTTTTGGAGATCAAAAAGCTGAACAGACACAGACATTT
>NW_012113030.1:106030-107436 GCF_000951035.1 Colobus angolensis palliatus | reverse complement strand
TGAGGTATCATCTCACCTGTTAGGATGAGTATTATCAAAAAGACAAAAAATAACAAGTGCTGGTAAGGATATGGAGAAAAGGGAGCTCTTACACACTGTAGGGGTTTGTACACTAGAGCAGCTGGCTCAGCGCGGGGTGCACACTGACATCCCAGCACTTTGGGAGGCCGAGGCGGACAGATCACCTGATGTCAGGAGTTTGAAACCAGCCTGGCCAACATGGTGAAACCCCGTCTCTACTAAAAACACAAAAATTAGCTGGAAGCGGTGGATCACACCTGTAATCCCAGCACTGTTGGGCGGCTGAGGTGGGCGGGTCACTTGAGGCTAGGAGTTCAAGACCAGCCTGGCCAACGTGGTGAAACCCCATCTCTACTAAAAAGTACAAAAATTTGCCCGGTGCAGAGGCGGGCGCCCGTAATCCCAGCTACTCAGGAGGCCAAAGCATGAGAACCACTGGAACCCGGGAGGCAGATGCTACAGTAAGCAAGCCGAGATTGCACCACTGTACTCCAGCCTGGGCACAGTGAGACTCTGTCTCAAAGAGAAAAAAGAAAATGAGTAAGAGTAAGCTAGGGCACCCACTATGGCAAACAGTATGGAGGTTCCTCAGAAAACTGCACATGAAATTACAGTGTGATCCAGCAGTCCCACTACAGTGTAGATACCCAAAGAAAAGGAAATTAGTGTCGGAGGGGCATCTGCACCTCTGTGTTTCCTGCAGCACTGTCCACCATAGCCAAGATATGGAACCAGCCTTGGAGTCCAACAGCAGATGATGGATAGAGAAAATGTGGTCTTGATACACAGTAGAGTACTATTCAGCCATAACACAGGATGAAGTCCTGTTATTCTCAGCAACGTGGATGGAACTGGTAGATATTATGAAATAAGCCAGGGACAGAAAATTACACAGCACATGTTCTCTTATGTGGAAGGCAAAAAAGAGTGGATCTCATGGAAGTTGAAAGTAGACAGAGGCTCCTAGAGGGTGAGAAGGGTGAGGGAAGAGAGAGATAGGGAGAAATTTGTTAAAGGATGCAAAATTATAGCTGGATAGGAATAAGTTCTAGTGTTCTATAACATAGGATGACTATAGTTAACAAGAATATATAGTTTCAGGCTGGGTCCGGTGCCTTATGCCTGTAATCCTAGCACTTTGGGAGGCTGAGTTGGGTGGATCGCCTGAGGTCAGGAGTTTGAGACCAGCCTGGCCAACGTGGTGAAACCCTGTCTCTACTAAAAATACAAAAATTAGTCAGGCATAGTGGTGGGTGCCTGTAACCCCAGCTACCAGGGAGGCCGAGGCAGGAGAATAGTTTGAACCTGGGAAGCAGATGTTGCAGTAAGCTGAGATCACACCACTGCACTCCAGCCTGGGCAACAGAGCAAGACTTTGTCTCAAA
>NW_012113030.1:99251-100873 GCF_000951035.1 Colobus angolensis palliatus | reverse complement strand
ATGCGGGGAAACGGGATCACTCACACTTGGCTGGTGGGAATGGAAGATGGTACAGCCATTCTGGAAAACAACTTGACAGTTTCTTAAAAAACTAAACGTGCAATTGCCATAGGATGCAGCACTCACATTCACGGGCAGTTATCCCAGAGAAATGAGGACTTATGTTCACACAAAAGCCTTTGTGTATCTGTTCATAGCAGCATTATTTATAAAGGCTAGAAACTGGAAACAGCCTGGAGACTGCTCAGCAAGTGAATGGTTAAACAAGCTGGTGCACTCAGGCCCCAGATACCACTCTGCAGTAGTTCATGACATCCTTGTTCATCCGTACTTCAAACTAGAAACCACCATCATCCTTAATCCCCTTTTTTCCATCCTGGGTCTGAGTGGACTTCATTTTGCATTTCTTTCCAATGCATTTTCCCTCTGTCCTTTCTGGTTGTGCCTCATGCCTCATGTGAACTGTTGTAAGAGCCACCGAATTGTTTCTCTGTCTCATCATGGAATCCTTTCTACACTTCATGTCCCGCATTGCCATTGGAACAATCTTTCCAAAACATGTACAAACTAACTTAAAAGTAACATCCCAGGTAGCCTTCCAAATAAGTCTAAGCTTTCTGTTAGAAGTTTTACTTCTTGTCTATAGGGGACCCCAGGACTGTAGAGAGATGAATTTACTGTCTGCATTTTAAGATCAGGCAGAAATCCCTAGAGGGGCCCATGTGGAATAGTGGTACAAATACTGGTTCTAGAATCAGAAGCCCTCATATCCTGGTTCTACCACTGGCTGGATGTTCTTGGGAAAGTTTTGGTTTCAAACCTCAGTATGAGGAGGCATACTCAAGGGATCACACAAGGCTGCTGGGAGGATCGGATGAGGGGCCTGGCGAAAATGCTGTGTAATCCGTGAAGCACATCATATGTGTGAGAAGTGGAGCTGTGTGGATAGCGGTTCTGGAATCATTGTATGAAAACGATGGAAAGCACATTCGTAGTTCTGCCTGATGATACCACTGGGCACCTGTGCTGTACGTGCCTGCAACATGGGTGAGACCCGGGTCAGTACAGCTCACAGTTTGGTTTTCATGCAGTTAGAAACGCCCGAGAGGACCCTTCCCCCCTCCAGCTGGAGGAAGGAGGTGGCTGTCTCCTGCCTATATTTGGTGGGATTGTCTGTGGCTCCTTGGGGACAAGAATGCAGGGAGTGGGGGAAGAAAGCCAGCCTGACTGCTCGCTAGTCAGCCTTCCCCCAGGGAGGAGTGGAGGGGTCATTTCGTGGTAACTTGCCATGTCTTTCTTAAGCCATCTGCTCTTAGAAATGACCAGCATGACAAGTAAAAGACCCATTAGAGACAGATGGGCTGTGTGTCCTGTGCGTTTATGGCTTTGTGGCCTCAGAGCTGCCAGGACTTCATAGCTTTCTGGGGAATGCTGGGTCAGCCAAGGGGCTGAAAATAGAGGAAGAAAATTCCCCCTCGTTGCTCTGGTCTGGGAGTGATTACTGAGGAGAGCGGCATGGAGGGCCCAGTCGTGGGGTCCCTCTCAAGCACACCCTCACCACAGTGGGAATGCGGGTCTCAGCCTCCCTAGGCCTCTGTGATTTTTGTCTATCACATACTCAC
>NW_012113030.1:97831-98278 GCF_000951035.1 Colobus angolensis palliatus | reverse complement strand
AAATCTCTGATATTGATTTCTTTGCCAATATTATTAGGGAGTGGAGTCTGACTTGTTAACTTAGCCCGATTCGTAGTGCTTAGAATCTCAGTGAGTGTGTGTTGAACTGAGCGGAAGTGTGAGTGCATCTTGGACAGTGGTTTGCAAACCTAGCTGCAACTGGGGGGCTGTGAAAAAAGCATGCGTGCTTACTCCAGACCAGTTGAAATAGAACCTGCAAGAATAAAGCCTGGGCAGCTATAGTGCTGTTAAAAACCCCCAGGTGGTTCGGATATACCGTAAAGGTTGAGAACCACTGATCCACAGTGAATTGGAGGCCTGGATCATAGATGTGCCTTATGCTTTCATCAGTTTAGAATGGTTCTTGTGCTTTAGAACTGTGAAAAAAATGTTATGCAAACAAATGTGGAAATAGCCAAATGCCACATCCTGTTACTACCTGCCATG
>NW_012113030.1:97389-97781 GCF_000951035.1 Colobus angolensis palliatus | reverse complement strand
ACTGTGAAAAAAATGTTATGCAAACAAATGTGGAAATAGCCAAATGCCACATCCTGTTACTACCTGCCATGAAGTATATTTACCAGTTATTCACTATATTCTGATCTCTACCCATTCCACCATTTCTTCATGGAACAATAATTTGACAGTTGGTTGTGCAGAACCAGAGTAAGTCTAGTTTGATTGGCAGGAAACGATTTTGGGTATGAAGTACTCGTTAGGCATTTATTGAACTCTTGTTTGTATCACCTCTCTGCTGGACAGTTTATAAATATTACTTCTTTTTTTTATTTATTATACTTTAAGTTCTAGGGTACATGTGCATAACGTGCAGGTTTGTGACATATGTATACTTGTGCCATGTTGGTGTGCTGCACCCATCAACTCGTCAG
>NW_012113030.1:93837-94229 GCF_000951035.1 Colobus angolensis palliatus | reverse complement strand
CTTGAGCTGCTGTGAGCTCCACCCAGTTTGAGCTTCCCAGCGGCTTTGTTTACCTACTTAAGCCTCAGCAATGGCCGGCGCCCCTCCCCCAGCCTCTCTGCTGCCTTGCGGTTAGATCGCAGACTGCTGTGCTAGAAATGAAGGAGGCTCCGTGGCCGTGGGACCCTCTCGGCCAGGTGTGGGTATAATCTCCTGCTGTGCCTGTTTGCTTAAAGCGCAGTATTGGGGTGGGAGTTACCCGATTTTCCAGGTGTTGTTTGTCTCAGTTCCCCTGGTTAGGAAAAGGGATTCCCTTCACCCTTGCGCTTCCCAGGTGAGGCGATGCCTCGCCCTGCTTCAGCTCTCACTGGTCGGGCTGCAGCAGCTGACCAGCACCGATTGTCCAGCACTCC
>NW_012113030.1:90527-92232 GCF_000951035.1 Colobus angolensis palliatus | reverse complement strand
CTTTATACTAGAACTTCTCTTTGAACAAGGAATGTTGTTTTGTCACTGCTAGGTCCCCAGCAATTAGTAATGCCTAGCACATACTAGGTGCCTCCTGAATGTGAATAGGTGATAATCTAGCAGAACACAAGATAAATCCGTGAGTTGAGATTTAAGCCGTGTGGTATGAATGCTGCATTGGTAAACTTATTAAATGAATTTTCTTAATACAAGTTTAACATGTCTAAGTAACTAACTTAGTTCAGTAATCATTTACTGAGTGTCTTCTAGGCCAGACAGTGGGAACAGAAAGGTAATAATATATGATTCCTGCCTCATGCACAGGAAGTCTAGTGCGATGGACAGACACGTGCCAATGGCTGCCATGGAATATGGTGAGTATTAAGATAAAGGGGTACCCTGTGTGCCCTTGGAGCATAGAGCAGGGCTTGTGTTCTGGGAACATGGGCTCCATTTGAAAACACAATTTATATTAATTTTCTTTTTTCTTTTTTTTTGAGAGAGTCTTGCTGTGTTGTCCAGGCTGGAGTACAGTGGTGTGATCTTGGCTCACTGCAACGTGCTCCCCCCAGGTTGAAGCAATTCTCGTGCCTCAGCCTCCCGCATAGCTGGGATAACAGGTGTGCACCACCACGCCCGGCTAATTTTTGCATTTTCAGTAGAGATGGAGTTTCACCATGCTGGCCAGGCTGGTCTTGAACTCCTGACATCAGGTGATCCTCCTGCCTCGGCCTTCCAAAATTCTGGGATTATAGGCATGTATGTGTTCACCCTTTTAAATATCTGTGGGTAGCACTTAACTTTAAATGGGTACTAATTAAACTATTGAATGACTTTAGTATGGATTGAATGACTTTGCTCAGGCCTCGTTTTTAATTTCCTTCATTAGAGGGGAAAAAAAATGCAGGTTGAATATCCCTCATCCAAACTGCTTGGAACCAGAAGTGTCTCAGAATTTTTAAATTTTTGGATTTTTGAATATTTGTATTATACTTGCTGGTTGAGCATCCTGAATTCAAAAATCCAGAATCTGAGCTACTCCAATGAACATTTCGTTGAGCGTCACGTCAGCACTCAAAAAGTTGTGGATTTTGGAGTTTCTGGTTAGGGAGACTCATCCTATTCAGATGCTGGATTGTTGCAGGAGTTCTGGACCAGAGGTTAGGTGACTAGGCTTTGGTTTTCCCTTTGTTACTAAACAGGCTGTTTTCTTCCATAAGCTCAGCTTTAGATACCCTGGTTGTCAAAGAAGGGGATTGGCCATCTGATGTTTAAGGCTTCTGTTAGTTCTGACTTGGAGACACCTGGCTTCAGTTCATCTTCCTTAGGAGTGATTAAGAATATAGGAATTTTGAAATTGTTAGTCAACAGTTACAGGGTTGTTGCAGCCTGGTTTTGGGTAAAGGTCATCTTTAGTGAGCCCGGGGAGAAGCACTGGTTTAGCTGTCAGCTGAGTGGGGTAAGCGGTCCTCTTAATTTTCCTCTGTTTTAGTGAAAGCATTGTTAAGGGTCACAGCGTTAGTGGAGCTGGCTGGACAGAGGAGGAGAACTCACTGTTACAGGTTATATTGAATGTCTTTTCAGTCACTAAATGCTTTTTATGATATGTTTTTCAGGATTTCAGTGTTGTATGATTTCTCTGTGTTAAGCACAGGAAATTTAACATCAACAAAAAAGAATGCTCTTTGTTTTTTTTTTCTTTGAG
>NW_012113030.1:85038-90112 GCF_000951035.1 Colobus angolensis palliatus | reverse complement strand
TTAGTAGAGACGGGGTTTCACCATGTTAGCCAGGATGGTCTTGATCTCCTGACCTCGTGATCCGCCCGCCTCGGCCTCCCAAAATGCTGAGATTACAGGCTTGAGCCACCGCGCCCGGCCCTCTGTTCTTGAACTTCTGACCTCAGGTGATCCACCTGCCTCCGCTTCCCAAAGTGCTGGGATTACAGGCGTGAGCTGCCACGCCTGGCCTTGAATGTTCTTTCTATGGGAATCTACAAAAGCCAGCTTTTGAGTCTAGTGGCAGAAAACCTCTTCTTCATTGTTGAGCTGTGCTGTGAGCTTGGAGGGCTTCAAGCCCAGCTGAAAAAGCTGTAGTATTTTATGTCAGATGGCTGCCTTGGAGAACTTAATGAGCACTGGGCTGGAGTAATACTGTCAGAGTTCATGAGCTGTTTGAGGCTCTCGAAGCCTAGATACTGGGGTTGCCCAAATACATCGGCTGGACTCACTATTTCTCTCAGGAGTAAGGGTGTGGAAAATGCTGTGGTCTTAACTCTGCTCTTAATTTTACAGTGCTGTTATTAATGGTAAGAATGATTTCATACGTTTGTATTTTGCTTCATAATTCACAGAGAATTTTAAAATCCATTATCTGATTTTATTCCCTCAGCAGTTCTGTGAAAAAGGCAGAGCAGTTTTCATATATTCTGTTTTCCCGTGATTCTCTTGTGGCTCACAGAAGCTAAGAGCCTTCACCAAGGTCATAGGGTGAATGAGTCGCAGAGCTGGGAATAGAGGGTCAGGCTTCTAGGGACCCTGTTTCTTCCTCAAATGGCTCGCTCTCATGGCGCTATGCTCAGGTAACTGCGCATGCTGGGTTTGGTCTTTTGTAAATCCCTGCCCCATTTCGGGGGAGGTTCTTGGGAGGCTTCTATTCATTTTGGAGCATTTAAGTATCTTGTCCTCTCTCCCTCCTCCCAGATGCATAGGCATTTCTGCAGGCCCCGAGGCTGGCCATTGTGTGTGGGGGCGTCTCCTGCCTCCACGTTGTTTGCATGCCCTTTCTGAAGGTGCTCTTCCCCGCATGGAGCCTCCTCATGCCTGCCTGCACACTGCAGGCCGTTCCGTAAATGTTACTGACTCAGCATCATTGTTTTCTAGAAATGGGACAGGGTATGGATGCCAAGTTCTTTCCTGTGTGAAGGCTGCGATTGTATCATCTTGCCTTCCCCATGTGTGCTCCTTGAGGGTGTCGCTGTGCTGCGGTCATCTGTGTTCCCTAGGGTGCCTCCCTTGGAGTCCCGGCCGTAGCAGACATGCAGTCAGTGCTCATGGCCTAAATGAGAGGAAGGCCAGCAGAGCCATGAAATCTGGAAAATGACAAGTGAGGGAAAGGAATTTTTATTTAAGGCATGTGAAAATGAAATCTTTTTAGAAAAGTTGACCTGTTTCTCAACTGGAGTTGAATTTCAGCTCAGAAAAGCAGCTGTGTGCCCAGAGGGCTTTAGGATTTCAGTTTGTGGCAGATGAATTGAATTTGTTGTATGAATTTATTATCCTTTTGTGGTTTTATTAGGCCTTTCTCCCAAATGGTATCGATTTTTCTATAAAAGTCACACTTCGTTTTTGAGAAGTGTAACACTAATTTGTGGGATGGTCTCCCAAAAGATTACCTGCCAGGAACCAAACACACTGCCTCAGACTCATGGTCCCTGGTTTCTGCCTGTGCAGCTGCAGGGCAGAGAGGCATGCTCGAGCTGAAATCAATACACATGTCTGCATCTTCTCTTTCTTGATTGCTGTTCTGTCTGTGAGCTGGCCTGCCTTCAATGTCTAGGAGCTTGGTGTGTGTAGATACATTACGGTATGGAGGAGGGATGTGGTGTTGCAACAGCCAGGAGACTCGCTGAAGTCTCTGTTCTCTTTCTGCTCACTGCTCTGACTTTGTATAAGTCACATTTGTAGGGCTGTGCACAGTGGCTTACACCTGTAATGTTGGAACCGAACTCTCGATTCCCTCCTGGGCAGGGGTCGTCGCGAAGGATCACCAACACGAGGTTCACAGCAGAGAGTTATTTATTACTAGCGCGCTAGGGTCCCAAGCTCTAAGTTGGTCCTGGGACCCCGACTGCTTGTTACAGGCTGTTTATATAGGCTAACACAAGTTCAAACACAGCTTATGGCGCGAAATTCAAACAAAGCTTAAGGCGTAAAATGATTGGGTCTAGCTATAGCCTGAGCAAGGGGTCTTGGTTTAATTGGTTAGAGCAGGACCTTATGAGGTTCTTTCCTGGAGTTGATGATTCCGGGAACTTCGAGGCAGGGTGAGACCCCTGGAATTGGCAGGGTGGGACCTCATGAGGTTGTTTCCCGGAATTGGCAGGGTGGGACACTATCGAGGCAGGGTGGGACCCTATCTAGGCAGGGTGGGACCCTATCTAGGGCCACCTGGTGCTAACTTTTTAGGTTTTGTGAGGCCTACTAGTTTCAGTAATCCCAGGACTTTGGGAGGCTGACCTGGGAGGGTCTCTTGAGCCCAGAGTTTGGAACCAGTGTGGGCAACGTGGTGAAACCCCATCCCTAGAAAAAATTAAAATTAAAAAATTAGCCAGATTTGGTGGCTCATGCCTGTAATCCCAGCTAGTGGAGAGGCTGAGGTGCGAGGATCACTTGAGCCAGGGAAGTCGATGCTGCAGTGAACCATCATCACGCCACTGCACTCCAGCCTGGTCAGAGCAAGACCTTGTCTCAAAAAACACCAAAACAAACAAACAAAAACCCATTTGTAATAGTGGCAATAGTTAACTTTTGAAAGTTTGGAGAAAAGGTCCTAAATAACCTGTGACCATGGACAACTTACTTCGCCTTTCTCTGCCTTAGTTTCCTCATCTATGAAAAATGAGAGAATATGGTACTGATCTTACAGGATTTGAAGGAGAACTAAACGAGATCAAACTCAGAGCCTGGCACATCGTGAGTGTGCACTCAATGTTATTATTTCAACATTTTAGAGGAAAAACATGCTAATGGGCCATTATGGCTAAACATAATCTATCACTGGCGTTACTCATGGTATTGGAAGGAACTTGAATTCCATATAGATAGTGTGATGGAGAAAGTATTTTGGACATTGACAGTATTTATTCAAAGAACAAAGGACGTGTCTGTCCTGTGTGGAGAGCCGTTTCCGCTTGTTTCTTTAAATGCTATGGGAAAAGCAGTCGACCCTGTGCTCTCTGCCGGACAGCTTCAGTCTCTGCGTATTGATTTGGCCAATTGTCGCTCACTGTCATCATGGCAGCTGCAGTTGAAGGGACAGCTTGTCTTGATTTGCGTTTTTGGGTGTTTGTGCTCTTTATAGACAATTAAGACATGGAAGCCTGTTTATGGCAAGCTGGCAAATTCAGCAAAACATGGAAAAACCCGTTAGCAGAGTTTGCACGTGTGCGGGCACAGAGCAGCCAAATGAACACACACGTTTTCATATATTTGAAAAACTCTCAAAAAAAAAAAAAAAAGACATTAAACCATTGCCCAGATGGCTTATAGAGCTAGAGCTTTTTCCTTGAAGTACATGAGTATGGCTGTCAGACATCTGAAACCCTAAGCCATCTTAAAACATCATTTTGATGCTACCCCCTACCCGCCCTTTTTCTCCGTTTGTAAGGGACAAGTATCCAGGAAGGAAAGTATCAGCTTACAAAGGCTTTTGTTACAATTAATTGTTCATGTTCTTTCTTTTGGTATCTTATTCTCTGTTTACATTTTATTTTTATTTTTATTTTTTTGGAGACAGCGTCTTGCTCTGTCACCCAGGCTGGAGTGCAGTGATGTGATCTCAGCTCACTCCAACCTCTGCCTCCCAGATTCAAGGGATTCTTGTGCCTCAGCTTCCTGAGTAACTGGGATTACAGGCATGTGCCACCACGTCCAGCTCATTTTTATGTTTTTAGTAGAGACAGGGTTTCACTGTGTTGGTCAGGGTGATCTTGAACTCCTGAACTCAGGTGATCTGCCTGCCTCAGTCTCCCAAAGAGCTGAGATTACAGGTGTGAGCCACAGCACCTGGCCGCTGTTTCCATTTAGTAACGCTAGCGTCAGCCCAGTGTAGGGTGGCTAGGGGTATTCTTCTTCCCTGTTTCCTGGTGTATTTTCCTCTACAGCATTGATCACTCTTTAACATGCTTTTTGGTTGTCTGTCTCTACCTACAAAAATATATGTTCCCTGTTATATCACCGGTGCCTGGCACATAGATAGTCAGTCAACATTTGTTGAATGAATGAATGAATGAATGGGCTGAAAGAACCTTACTCTTCTTTCTTCTGTCACTTCACACCAAATGCTTTTGGAAAATGCTATGTGAACAGGGATCATAAGCAGGAGAGGTTACACACATTGCTGTGGGATAGCCCCTCATCCTCAGATACTTGTCTGGAAGGAGGTGGAGTACTTGAGTAGAAATGATTCAAGATAACTTCTTCAGGAAATCAACCAAGTGTCACCGCTTTTCACATAGGCGTGTGATGTTTGCGTATGTGTGTATGAAGAGCTGTCGTGGCCTAGAATCATGGGCCTTTAGATCCCTTGTACAGATAGAAAAGTAAAGGCCGAGGCCCAGGAGTGCTGCAGGCCACCAAGGTAGAGTCCCTGTCTGCCCTTCTCAGCGTCCGGTCACTTCTCACTGCACTCCCCTCTTTACTGCTAAAGCCACCTTCCCTGACTCTGAATGTGTAACCACGAGGGAGAAAATGTACTCCAGGCTCACAGTTTGTGGAGAAAAAACCCAGCAGCTGAAAATAATGTTCACAAAGTTTGTACCTAGAAAAAGTGGCCATTTCTATCATGTCTTTAAATGTCCCTGTTTCTCATACATTTTATAAACAAGACAGTAGAAGGAGATTCGGGAACAGCAACTTTAGAACAAGCGGGGAAAAATCAAACCTAGAGCACTCCAGTTTCTGTTTTCTTCTCAGTTTAGGGCTGAGACACTTTAGCTTCCTGTCTAAGGGACCACTCAAATCTGATTAGAAGCCATTGTGGGCTGGTAATTATCCATAATTTTAGGAAGACAGATGCTGCACCAACTCTGTTCTCTTTTTTTTTTTTTTTTTT
>NW_012113030.1:84390-84771 GCF_000951035.1 Colobus angolensis palliatus | reverse complement strand
GATGGTCTGGATCTCCTGACCTCGTGATCCGCCCGTCTCAGCCTCCCAAAGTGCTGGGATTACAGGCTTGAGCCACCGCGCCCGGCATGATGTTTACTAATTAATCATATTATTGCTCCTAATACCGCAGGGGGTGTACACCTACCTGTGATGTTGTTCCTAATGTCCATGGACAGAGGACATGATCTTTGTTTTAATATCGCAGTAGGTGTACACTCACGCTGTGACACTGATCCTAATATCCAGGGGGTAGAGTATGACATGACTCCCAACATAGCAATGAACAGACAGCCACCCGGTGATATTGCTCCTAATATTCATGGAAGAAGCATATGATATTACTCCCAATATCGCAGGGAGGATACAGCTCTTCTGTGATAT
>NW_012113030.1:64724-83270 GCF_000951035.1 Colobus angolensis palliatus | reverse complement strand
TACTTTCAACCCCTGCACCCTGCAATGCTCTCACCCTGCAACACCGACACCCAGCTCAACCTGACATGGGACCAGACGTGCTGGCTGGGGGTGTTGATTGCTTCACTTCCTTGCCAGACTCAGTAGAGGAAGCTGAGACTGAGCAGCCGCAGGAACAAGGTGGGTTTTGCAGGTGGCTCAGGCTTCCTCTGGTTATGAGCTGGGCCTTGGGGTAACCTCGGGGGAGGTGACAGAGCTGAGTACGGAGGGCATTGGATGCGGCTGTCACCCCTCTGTGGTGCGGGCTGGGGGCTTGGGGGACGTTGACTGAGGTGGGCCTGAACCTCTCGTCTACTCTGACACTGGAGGCTGTGGGGTCCCACGCTTCTTCCAATGAACATGCTGGCCCGCGTCTGGTCCCTGACCGAGATGGGACATCCTTTCCACTGCTGGGGCCCACATGTAGCTGTGGGTTCCTTTCTCATGACCTGGAGAAGCTACAGCTTGCCCTGTGCTCTGCCTCAGAGATGGGAGGCCACACTGCCCTCAGCGGGTAGCAGAATTCAGAGCCTTAGGTTGCAGGGGCCTCAACTGAGGTCCCTGGTCTGCTCTTTCCTGAGGGGCTGATTCAGGGAGGCCCTCCCGTCTCCGCTCTGGGCTCTGTCTCTTCCCCTCACACAGGGTCCACATGTGGACAGCCTGGTGATGTGGACGCACCAAGGGCCCTTGAAAGTTCCCTGGGAATGGGATCCATCCCAGTACATTTGGGATGCAGGCACAAGGTCCCAGAGGAGGCCTGGGAAGCCAGTGGGGAAGGGAAGGCTGTAGTAGGTTTAGCCTCGGGGAGGGGGTGGTTCCACCCTCTGCCAAAGTCCCTGGAGCAAAGGCACGTGGCTCTCCAGCTGCCCCAGAGGCCAGGGTAGTGGCTGGGAGGGGCTGTGTGCCTCTGCCGGGTGGGGGAGATTTCTTAGCTAATCTAGTGAAGTCAAGTCAGACATTTGCCTGTAAATCATATTTATTTATTTTTTAATTCCAAGGCTTTACAGATGAATAAGGAGACAGTTTGTATTGAAAATAGTCTTTTACATGTGAGCTTGAAAAAGAGAGTCTGTTTAAATCTAGTTTTTTCCTTCCCTGTAATGCCTCTTTTCATCCCAGGTTTTCCAACAGGAAATGCGCTCGTTTGCTCACCTCTGGGAGGGGGCTTTGGCTAGGAATCCACCAAAGACAGCAGGTGCCAGTGGACTGCTTGAGCAGTCTGGCCTTTGTTAACCCTTTAGGAACTGTGGGCTTCAGGTTTTCAGACCATCCAAGGTGAAGGTGGCCACAGTGGCCTGGAAGCTTTCCCATCCTTCCTGCAGGGATGGTCCGTTTCCCTGCACAGAGCTTGGTACCTGGGCACAACACCCCTGTCCTGTGCCATCGGTGGCTTTACCAATTTTGCATAGCAGCTTTTGAGCTGATCAATAGCTCTGATTGGCTGTTGAGGATTTCATGGATTCCTGTACCCCACTGGGGGGCCCAATATGCTGACAGAAGTTACATTTGTAGTTGTAGTGCTGCATACACATGGGTCCAGTTAGAAGGCTTTGATTCTTTCTAAAGGGAAAGGCATCTCTAAGGGATCACTGAGCTGACATAGTCTCCTCAAACCATGCTGTTAGGTGGGCGACAAAGCAGGACAGGAGGGTGATTTCGTAGGAGAGTCGGGCCACGGGCCTGCGTGTTCTCTCTGTCTCCATAGTGCCGGAGTTCTTACGTGCTCCAGGCCCTGGGTTTGCATTGCACATAATTCTCAAGGGCTCATGGCAAGCTGCACCAGGGACACAGGGCGGGGATGCGGGGACCCTGCCCCCAGTGGACCAAGGACTCACTGCTGGACTCTAATCTGTCTAGGTATTTTTGTGACTTACAGAAATACCTGCACCTTGCCTGGGCCTGGAGCCACAGGAGACCCTTCCGAAGGTTAGGAATGTTCTGGAATAATGCAAGGCCTGCCCAGGCTGCCCCCAGGAGCCAGCGTCCTGGGGTCTCTGTGCGGCATCCAGCAACGTGAGCTTGCAGGACCCCGAGGAGCCCTCCTTCTGCTTGGAAGCTGAAGACGACTGGGAGGATCCAGAGGCCCTGAGCTCATGGCTGCTGTTCCTGAACAGCTCCGGATACAAGGCCAGCTTCCGTGGCCTGTACAACATGGTGCTGCCATGGCTGAGCGGCATGTTCTGCAGCTTTAGCGACGAGGAGGAGCTGACTGGGTGCTTGGCACAGGCCCGAGGGGTGGCCAAGAAAACTGGCCTCCTCATGACCCTGGCCAGGCTCTGCTTCCTCCTGGGGCGGCTGTGCTGCAGGAGGCTCAAGCTGTCCTAGGCCCAGGTGTACTTTGAGGAAACACTGGGGACCCTAGGGGGCAGCTTCGGGGACCTGTTCCAGGTGGTGGCTGTGTACGCCAACCTGACCAGCATTTACCGGAAGCAGAACTGGGAGAACTGTACACAGGTGGTTCCCAAAGCCGTGGCTCTGCTCCTGGGGACGCCCAGCCACATCTGCAGCACCGAGGCGGACGGGGAGCTCCTGCAGCTGGCGCTGCAGTGGGCGGTGGGTGGCCAGAGCCTGCAGGCCAAGGCCCGGGCCTGCTTCCTGCTAGCCAGGCACCACGTGCACCTCAAGCAGCCCGAGGAGGCCCTGTCCTTCCTAGAGTGACTGTTGCTTTTGCACAGGGACTCGGGAGCCCCAGATGCTGCGTGGCTCTCAGACTGCTCCCTGCTGCTGGCTGACATCTACAGCTGCAAGTGCCTGCCCCACCTGGTGCTGAGCTGTGTCAAGGTGGCCTTATTGAGGACACAGGACTCACTGGCCGGCTCGCTGAGGAGCGTGAACCTGGTGCTCCAGAACGCCCTCCAGCCCCACAGCCTCTCCACCCAGACTTCCCACTACATCAGGGAAGCGCTGGCCTCCCTAACCCCTGGCACAAGCCAGGCTCTGCGTGGCCTTCTCCACGCCAGCCTGGCCCAGCCGTACAGCCACCATGGCTACCACAGCCCGGCCATAACCTTCATGACGCAGGCGGTGGAAGCCAGTGCTGTTGCTAGAATCTGTGCCATTGTGGACACCCTGGTGGCCCTGGCCTGGCTGCACGTGCTTCATGGGCAGAGCCTGGTGGCCTTGAACATCCTGCAGTCTGTCCAGGATGCGGTGGTGGCCAGCGAGGACCAGGAAGGTGTGATTGCCAGCATGGTGGCCGTGGCTCTGAAGAGGACGGGCGGGACGAGGCAGGCAGCCGAGGGCTACTACCGCGCCCTATGGGTGGTTTGGGACCTGGGCCAGTGGAGGAACCAGGCAGTGGTGCTGGCCATCTTCGGGACCCTGTGCCTGCACGCAGATGCCAGCAGACTGGCCCAGCACTACCTCCTGGAGGCCGTGCGTCTGTCCTCGAGGCTTCCCTGTTTGGAGTGTGGCCAGGACTTCACCCACGTACTCCTGCAGCTGGGTCACCTCTGCACCCGTCAGGGCCCGGCCCAGCAGTGCAAGGGCTACTGTGAGTGGGCCCTTCTGGTCGCCGTGGAGATGGACCATGTGGAGAGTGAGTGTCCCAGTTCCTCCTGTGCGCCTTCGGGGGCCACTCGGGTCAGGGCACACCTGGGGTTTGTGATTCAGAAACAAGTGGTGGGTTTTCCACCATCGAAAGTGCTGAGTCATGGCCAGCAGCAGATGTTGGCAAGCGCCCTGGGGACAGGCGGTTCCCATGCAGGGCCAGGCCCTCTGTGCCCTACTGGGGCAGCCAGCTCTTTCCAGTTTGCTCAGGGACCATCCTGCCTTGAGCACGGAAAGTCCCGCATGCTGGGAATCCCTGGCCATAACCCTGGGATCAAGGCAGGCTCTGCTGAGCTGGAACTTGGGGCCCTTCCATGAGCCAGGCCCTGAACGCCAGTTCTTGTGCCTGTGTTATCTGATTGGTATCTCGGCAGCCCTGCACACCTGTCATCCCACTTCACAGAGGACACAGGGGCGGATGATTGCCCAAAGCCACAGAGCAGCTCATGCAAAAGCAGCTCGTGCAGAGTGTGCCAGGCCCCACCCACAAATGGAGCTTGTGGGGTCCTGGGGAAGCAGGTGCTGAGCGTGGGAACGTGAGCTTCAGGCCAGAGAAGCCACAAAAGGGTGAGTGGCTTGATGGCGGGGCAGCACTTGGCCCCGGGTTAGGGAAGCCTCTTTAGTCTGGGATCAGAGGGTTGAGAGGATTTAGTCAAGTAATAGGCGTGGATGAGGAGCTGGTGGTGGGGTGAGGGGCTGGCGGTTTAGCCTGTGTGAAGGCCCAGGGGTGAGCGAGTGGGGGTGAGTGAGCGGGGATGAGTGGGGTGTGAGCGGGGGTGTGAGTGGGGGTGAGTGAGCAGGAGTGTGAGCGGGGATGAGTAGGGTGTGAGCGAGGGTGAGTGAGCAGGGCTCATACGGGGAGGTGCAGAGTTGGGAGTGGGTGGGTTGGGTGCTGGATGGTGAGAAGCTCTTCTGGAGAGCTAAGCAGGGCCTGGGGCCTCAGGCTGTGGCTTGGCCTTTTCCCCAAGAGCACCGGGGAGCCATGGAGTGCTGTCGAACAGTCACTGCACACTGAGCAGTAAATGGACAGTAGGTGGGCAGGGCTGTCCGAAATCTAGGCCGCAGAGAATAGATGAGGAAGTTGAGTCCAGGGAAATGGCTGAGACAAGGGATACTGTTGAGTTCCCTCTGCCTTGCAGCACTTTGTCATGGCACAGTGAGACCACTCAGAGGTGCCTCCTGTGGCCTGGACCAGAGCCCCAGGGGCAGTGGCCAAATCTGCCCATTTCCCAGCACAGGCCTGGCACCCACTCCTGGCCCTAGGAGGGATGAGATTTTGGAAAGGACCGTGTGAAGGGGCCCTGGTCCCACACATCTGCCCAAGGAGGGGTGGGGGGTCCATACCCAGGCTTCTTCCCCAGGGCATTCTCTGACTGGAAGGAGACCCTCCAGGAGCCCAGCACCCCAGCCCCCACTGCAGCCTCCGGTGGCTCCTGGCACAATAGCCTGTGGCACCTCCTCCTATGAGGCCCTCCCCAGGGTGCTGGGGGATTAGACTTGGAAATGCAGGCCAGGGAATAGAGATCATGCTTCCCTGTCTCCCCACCCTGCGCTGAACGGTCCAGGAGACCAAGGGTGGGGTTGATACCCCACATGCTTACTTGGGGTCATTTTTGAGTCACTTTCGGTAGTTTGTGTCCTTCTAGGAGTTTGGCTGTTGTGTCTAGATGGTCTGATTTGTTGGTGTATAATTGTTCGTAGTGTTTTCATGGAATCCTTTTATTTCTGTCAGGTCGGCAATAATGTTTCCTCTTTCATTTCTGATTTTAGAAACTTGGGTTTGTAATTGTTTATTTATTTTTATTAGAGATGGGGTCTCATCATGTTTCCCCAGGCTGGTCTTGAATGCTGGCCTCAGCGATCCTTCCACCTCGGCCTCACAAAGCGCTGGGATGACAGGCGTGAGCCATGGTGCTCAGTCTCTGATTTGAGTCATTTGTGTCCCATCTTTCTTTTCTTGGTCAGTCTGGTGAAAGACTTGTCAATTTTGTTATTATTTTCAAAAAACCCACTTTTGGTTCTGTTGACTATCTCTTTTGTTTTTCCATTCTCTGTATTTTTACTTCCCATTTCCACTCTCACGTTTATTATTTTCTTCCTTTTATTCACTTTGAGTTTAGTTCATTTTCTAGTTTCTCAAGGTGGAAGGTTAGGTTTTTGATTTGAGATTTTTCTTCTTTCTTTGAATGTAGACATTTACAGTTACAAATTTCCCTTTCAGCACTGCCTTAGCTGCATCTTGGAGTTTTTGATACACTGTGCTATTATTATTATTATTATTTTTTAGGTTTTGCTCCATTGCCCAGGCTGGGGTGCAGTGGTGCAATCTTGGCTCACTGCAACTTCTACCCAGGTTCAAGCCATTCTCATGCCTCAGCTTCCCGAGTAGCTGGGATTACAGATGTGCACCACCACACCCGGCTAACTTTTGTATTTTTTTATAGAGATGAGGTTTCACCATTTTTCCCAGGCTGATCTCAAACTCCTGGACTCAAGTGATCCTCCCGCCTCGGCCTCCCACAATGCTGGGATGACAGGCGTGAGCCACCGTGCTGGCCCGGGCTGTGCATTTGTTTGCATTCTTCTCAAATTAGTTTTCAATTTCCCTGATGGTCTCTTCTTTGACTCACTGGTTGTTTAGGAGTGTGTAATTTCCACATATTTTTGAATTTCCCACTTTCCTTCACTCTTGATTTCCAGTTTCATGCCAGTACCGCTGAAGAACACCTCTATTTTGGCCTCAGTCCTTCTCCATTCACTGAGGCTCGTTTTGTGGCCTGGCACATGGTCTGTCATTGGGAATGTCCCATGGGCGCTCGAGAGGACTATGCATTCAGCTGTCGTTGGGGGATGTGTGTGACAGATGTCCATTTGGTGTCCCTGGTTTCCAGTATTAATCTTCGGAATGTTTCTGACGCTAGAAAATCAGAAGCTTTCCACTGTTCCTAGCACCGTGGCTTTGAGAGAGGCCACTGAGCCTATGGTTTTGGAGCCTGGTTGCATGAGAGAAGCATGTGTGGGAACACCAGGGGCTGGCTTTGAACGCCATTCCCCCAACGCGATGCCATGTGTGGCAGACATGACGCTTGGCTTTGCTCTCTCAGGGTTCCGTCTGCTACAGGGGCTACTTGTGCCCCTGGCCTCATCAGCTCAGGCTGAAGGCGGCCCTCGCCAGAGGGACTTTGTGAAGCAGAAATAGATGGCCTGGTGCAGGGGCCAAGCCTGGCCAGGACCTCAGCCCTGGGAGTTGTAAAGAAGGCCGGCCTCTACCATGAGCATCTGCACTAAGCTGTGCCCATGTCACGGTGTGCTCGGTGTCTGCTCTTGTACAGGTACATGGCCTGTCTGAGCTCAGGCTCCCCGCCTATGGGGCCCAGGTTCATAGAGGTGTGAAAGAGACAAGCACAGCGCAGGGGCCTCCGAGCCCAGCCAGCCTTGCTTCGATGCTGGGAGGCTGACGTCTTCCATTTTGTCTTCTGCCCAGGCCAGCTGCAGGCCGTCCAGTGGCTGTGCTACTTCTACAGCGTCGCCATGCCCAGCGAGGCCCAGTGTGTCATGTACCATGAGTTCCAGCTCTCCCTGGCCTGCAAGGTGACCGACAAGGTGCTGGAGGTGGCAGCTCCTGGAGACCATCAGTCAGCTCTACCTGTCCCTGGGCACCAAGCGGTGAGGGCTGGCTTTGCAGTGGTGGGGGTGTGGAGGGGGGCAAGGGGGTTGGGGGGGCAGGGAAGGGGGCATAGGGAAGCTGGCCCAGGGCCCCATCAGCCCCTTTCCTTTGGATCATTTGGTTCCTTGGCATCAGATGCTTTGAGCTGGTGGGTCTGGAGTCGTCCCAGGGCTGCTGCTGGCTCGTGAGTCCCAGCTTGAGCCTCCCTTGTTGGGTCAAAGGTCATCTCAACCCCAGCAGAGGCAGTACGTGCACTCTGGGCTGTTCTTCCTACTATGGTGGCTTTTGTCATCTGACCTCTGCCTGCCCCGAGTCTTCACTCCTGGCCTTCATCTGTCTCCTTAAATGTGACCACAGCAGCTACCTGTGGCTTCTCTCCCCCAGAAGAGAGCCAATTGTGTCACCTGCTTCCCTGGGGCAGGGTTTCAAGGTCTCACGTCCCATATCTGGCCCACTCGGCTTCCCCCGAGCATCCTGACCTAGTGGGATAGCCATGGCCCTGGCCAACCCACCCACAGCCCCTCGAGTGTCGGACTTACTTAGAGAGTGGGGAAGGAGCCAGATTCCATGGGGACCCGGGAGACTGGCTCCATCCAGTCTTGGCCTCAGGTTCACAGAAGGAAAATGGGCCAGTGTGCTAGAGCCATGCTTCTCGAAGTGTAGTCCCTGGACCAGCAGAGCAGCATCTATATCACCTAGGAGCTTGCGGCAAGTGGGAGTTCTGGGGCCTGCCCTAGGCCTGTGGAGCCGGAAGCTCTGGGGGCAGGGCCAGCAAACTATACAGACAGGCCTCCGAGTGACTGTGATGCCTGTACACCTTGAGAACCATCGGCCTAGATAGCCTCTGAACACTAACGGCTCCTGGTGCGTCTGGAGAAGACACAGGCCATGTCTGGGAGGCAGGGGAGATGGGCTAGCACACTCCTCCTGCCACAGGGCAGCATGATGCTCGATTCCCTCAGAAGAATGTCCTTCATCTTTTCCATGCCATGTGTGTTCACCCTGGCCCTCCCAGCAGCCTGGGAAGGGCAGAACACTGCACACACAAGACGGCCGTTCGCAGTCCTCACATGCCAGATTCATCTGTCACCAGACCCGCGGGAGGAGGCAGACTGGTTCCAGGAGGATGACAGCCCTTGTTCTGACACCTGTGTCTGATTCCAGGGCCTACAGATCCACTCTGGACTACACCAAACGAAGTCTGGGGATTTTCATTGACCTCCAGAAGAAAGAGGAGGCGCATGCCTGGCTGCAAGCAGGGAAGATCTACTACATCCTGCAGCAGAGTGAGCTGCTGGACCTGTACATCCAGGTGAGTGGCAAGGGATGCAGGAGGGCCCCTGTGCTGTTCACTCTCTGTCCATCCATCCATCCGTTCATCCTTCCATCCATCTATCCATCATCCATCCATCTGTCCTTTCATCCATCCATCATTCATCTATCCTTTTATCATCCATCTATTCACCCATCTATCCATCCATTCACCTGTCCATCCACCCATCCATTCATCCTTCCATCATCTATCTGTTTACCTGTTCATCCTTCCATCCATCCATCCATTATCCATTCATCCATCATCTTCCCATACACCTGTGGGTCCTTCCATCCATCCGTCCATCATCCATCCATCATCCATCCATCATCATCCATCCATTCACCTGTCCATCCATCCATTCACCTTTTGGTCCATCCATTCACCTGTTTGTCCATCCACCCACCCTTCCTTCTATCTTTCCATCATCTATCCAACTGTTCATCCTTCTATCCATCCATCCATCATTCATTCATCTGGTCACCTCTTCATCCATCCATTCACCTGTTTGTCCATCCATCCATCCATCTTTCCATCCATCCTTCCATTATCCATCCATTCAGCTGTTCATCCTTCTATCTATCCAACCATCTTCCATCCATCCATGATCCATCCATTCACCTGTCCATCCATCCATCCATCTATTCACCTGTTCATCCATCCATTCACCTATTCATCCATCCATTGTTCATCCATTCTTTTATCATCCATCCATTCAGCCACCATCCATCCACCTGTTCGTCCGTCCATCCATTCATCCATCCATTCACCTGTTCATCCATCCATTCATCCGTTCATCCTTCCATCCATCCATCCAGCCATCATCCATCCATCTGTCCATTCATCCATCCATCATTCATCCATTCACCTATCCATCCATTTGCCTGTTCATCCATCTTTCCACCAACCATCCATTCACCTGTTCATCCATCCATCCTTCCATCATCCAATCCTTCCATCCGTCCATCTCTCCATCCACCCACTTATCCATCCATCCATTCACCTGCTCTTCCATCGATCAGTCCATTCATCCTTCCATCATCCATCCATTCACCTGTTCATCTGTCCATCCATCCATCTATCCATCCATCACCCATCCATCCCCCTGTTCCTCCTTCCATCATTCATCCATCCATCCTTCCATTATCCATCCACTCATCTCCTGTTCTTCCTTCCATCCGTCCATCATCCATCAGACAGACACACATCATTCCAACCACCCACCCATCCGTCCATCCATTCATCTGTCCATCCATCCATTCAAGCATCCATCCATCCATGTGTCTACACATCTGCTCATCCATTCATCCATCCATCCACTCATTCCTAAGCCACTGCTGAGCACCTGTTGTATGCCTTTTCCCTCCCTCCAACTGGTTCCCTCACATCCTCCCCCAGTGGCCAGCATCTTCTCCCTGAGGGCAGAGGCATGGCCCCTCACAGTGCCTAGAACCTGCTGGTATACAGCTAATGCTCAAAGAATGTGACCACTCAGTTAACACACAGAAGAATGTGCTCCAAGCAACACGTGACACATCTCCTTACAAAATGAACCTATCATAGCGGCTGTTTTCAGAGGCTTTCCCACACACAGTGTGATCTGGAACAAATTGTGAAGCCCACGAGCCTGGTGAAGCTTTCATTATTGAGCCCCTGCTGTATACCTCCTTGAGCTGAGGAGAAGGATCAAGAGCTCATGGCCAAGAGGGGACCAGGCCCACCCACAAACACTGTTGATGTGCAGCCCTGAGCTGCAGCAGGGATGTGGCAACGCAGAAAGGAACCAGGTGATGGGCTCCCAGCAATCTGGGGGCCACGGAGACTGTTTGAGTGCCGGGGGGTGGGCTCGGGCTAGCCCTGGTGGTAGGATTCACAGGTGTCAGGCTCCTGGGCTGTAGCTGCTCAGTCACCTCCTGGCACTCAGGTGCATCAGTCCATTGTCCTCATGCCAGTGGTGGGGCAGCCCTAATGCACAGGTCTGAAAAATGCTCAGGTGTACCTGCAGTGTGTGAGAGGAAGGAGGCTGGCGAAGGTGGGTGTGGTCACCTCACCAAGTGTGGATCTTGAGGGAACTTCTGCTCCTTTCAGGTGGCACAGAATGTGGTCCTGTACACAGGTGACTCCAACCTGGGGCTGGAGCCATTTGAGGCAGCTGGAGACATCTTCTACAACGAAGCCTGGGAGCGGGAGAAAGCCGTGTCCTTCTACTGGGTGAGCTGGCCTGTAGGCTGATGTGGGTGGGCCTCAGGGAGTCACCTGGAGGGCTGAGGCACAGGTGTGGCAGGGCAGAGGCCTCCCACCTGGAGGCAAGGCCACCCATGCACATGCTTCGTTTCCCAGTGGTCTCACCGGGAATGATATTGACTGTGCCCCTGCCCGGGACAAATGCTTGGGGCCTGGATATGGCAATGGCCCTATCCTTGCCTAGTGATCTCACCATGACGTGCCCCCTGCCCAGGACAAACGCTTGGGCCGTGGACGTGGCATTGGCTCTACCCTCGCCTAGTTGTCTCACCGGGAAAAACGCTCGGGTCTGGATATGACAGTGGCTCTACCCTTGCACCTGATGATCTCAAGCAACCATGAGTGGGAAGTCCTGTCCCCATCTTCCAGATGAGGAAGCTGAGGGTCAGAGAAGCACAGGGACATGTCAAAGGACACACCGCATGTCAGTGGGTGGGCCAGGGCCCAAGTCTGCCTACACTCTGAAGCGGGGACGGCTTCTCCCTTCCTCTGAGCTCACGGTGTGGCTCAGCCCTGGGCACAGATAAATGTGTTTTTAGAGCAGAGAGGAGTGCTGGCTCTCCCTAGTCAGACCCCCAGTGCCCTGGTGGGAGAGGCTGCTCTGAGGCTGCCAGGTGTAGCTAGATGGGCCTCAGGTGACTCTTCAACCCCCAACTTGGGTGTCTGAACCGTGCGTTATCCCAGAGCACAGAGCTCTGTGGAGGTGCAGGGGGTAACTGGGGCATGGGATGCTAGCACATGTTTGAGCTCTGAGGAAGGTGCTGGGTAAGGTGGGTGCTGCGGGAAGCCTGACCCCACCTGCCTGTGTGGTGGGACCGGGCCCTGCCCCTGGCAGTGATTATGGGCAACCGCAAGGTGGAGCCGCAGCTGCAGCTGTGCAACAAGCTGGTGGCACTGCTGGCCACGCTGGAAGGAGCCCCAGGAGGGCTTGGAGGTTGCCCACATGGCCCTAGTACTCAGCATCACTCTGGGTAAGTCCCCTGAGCCCCCGCCCTGCCAGGACCACACTTTGCCAGAGCCCAGCCTCCAGGTCTGTAGGGCAGGGGCTAAAACAGCTGCTGGATTTTCCTAGTCTCCTGTCCAGGCAGGCAGATCTGCCCAGCTGGCTTCCCCGTCCAGCCGTGTGGCACAGCCCGAGGTCTCTTCGCGCAGTGCTGAGCTCTGCTTCCTCTGTCTCTTCCCGCTGCTGACCACAAGGGCCACCCAGTGTGCCCTCTGCCTTCCAGACATGCCAGGCATCTCGGTCCCTGTGTGTGCCAGGCTGAGTGACACATTCCCTTTGTCTTGTGCCCTTCCCACCCTCATCAACCACATGGCTCTCTGGCTGATGAAATCCCAGTGCCCCTTCCAGCAGCCTGCCCCTTAAGGCCGGGCATCCCCTGGTGCTGTGCCAGGATCGTCTATCCTCCTCCAGAGACAGGGAACCCTGGGCGGGCCGCATGCCCCAACGCCTTGTGCCTTGGGGCCCAGTACACAGTAGGTGTGCAGCTGTGTGGAAATGCATTGAATGCAGGCTCCACGGCACTCGCCCTGAAAAGGGGAGGACATCAGAGACAGCCTAGGTGGGTTTGTGCATCTGGGGGGGGACCTGGAGCTCAGGCATGCGGTGACTCCCCCAAGGTAACGGGCTGTGATCGTGACACACCCAGGAGGAGTCGGATGTCACGTCTGTGGGCTGCATGGAGCCGGGGTTCCCGGGAGCACCTGGACTGCATGGGTTGTGGGCTCCCCTGGTTAAAACCAGTGAATAAAGGCAGGTGGCTATGTGTAGGCAGAGCTGGGCCATCCAAGTCCGACTTTGCCAAAGCCTCACAGTAGACAGGGGCAAGCCTTATTTGTTCTGCTTTGCAGATGGGAAGTGAGTCTGGGAACCCAGAAGGGACTGGCCAGAGCTGCCCAGGTGACCGCAGGTGCCCGGAGGCAAGCCAGGTGCTGCCCAGGGTCTGCATACCTGCTCCTGAGGGGCCTGTGTCCCGACTGCCCCAGGGAGCCACGTCCTCACACCTGCTCCTTTGGCCTGCACCCCAGGGGACCAGCTGAATGAGCACGTGGCCTACCACTGTCTGGCCGCCCTGCACCACCTGCTGGGCCATGGCAAGCTGGCAGAGCACTTCTACCTCAAGGCCCTGTAGCTCTGCAACTTGCCACTGGAGTTCGACGAGACCACCTTCTACTACGTGAAGGTGTACCTGGTGCTCGGTGACATCATCTTCTACGACCTGAAGGTCGGTGGGAAGGGACATGGCTGAAGGTGGGTGGGGAGGGGCAGGGCTCGGGGTGTTTCCAGCCCCCTTGGAGTGGGATCTCCACCCAGACCCCAGGGGCCTGGGTTCCAGCCTTCCTTAGGAATGGCCCAGTGGTCTCCCTGGAGCTCTGCACGTGGCTGGAGGAACCGGCAAGGTTCGCAGATACAACCCAGTTCCCAAGCTGGCCAGGCCCCACCCTCAAGAACTCAGTCTCTGCCTGGGAGGCTGACACATGAGCGGGCAATGGTGGCCTCTGGGTAAAGAAAGGAGATTGTAGTCAAGGGGGCCCTCCTGGAGGAGGTGACACCAAACTGAGTCTTGACAGTCAAGTGTCAAGTTGCATTTAACAAAGAAAACACGGTCGGGAGAAGGACATTGTGGAGGACGGCATCATCCTCACATTGAATCCACGTTGCAAGATCCAATCCAAATCCCAGTGCCTCCTCTAGGAAGCCTGCCCAGGGTGCCAGCCTGCACGGAGCAATTCCTTCCTGGAGTCCCCAGACACCTTGAATCTTCACATCACCCAGGAAGGGTGTGGTGGGACCCGTATTACCATCCGCTTCACAGACAGGTGAACCCCAGCTCATGGCAGGTAGTGGGGCGGGGCCCCAGCCAGGCTGAGACCTTGCTGGGTCGGGTCTGTTTCGAGGGGGAGGTGCTGTGTGCTCCCTCTGCCCCCAGCCCTGCAGGGGGTGGAGAGCTGGGACTAGCAGACTCAGACCTGGGGTGATTCCACCCCTCTGCCCAGCAGGCACTTGCTCCTCCTCAGCATCGCACTGGCACCGTGTCGGTGCTCCTTATGGGCTGAGGGGCCAGGGCGCTCCAGTCCAGGGACCGAGATCTTGGCCTTAGAACAGGAGGAGCTGGGGCAGCCCTAAGACTCCGCCCCGTATCCCTCACCACAGGCCTGGGAGGCCCCTGCCCAGTGCTGGTGATACCTGGTGGTCAGAAGCGGTCCCTGTGGCCTCCCAAGTCCCAGCCAGACAGGGAGGTGCCAGGCCCAGAGGGACACTGCTCTCACTCAGGGGCTCGCCTGGGACCCAGGGGATGGGCCTCCCAGAAGTGGGCCTTTATCTGTCTTGGTCAAGCCTGCCGCCCACTCCGCCTGTCCAAGAGGAATGAAAGGGCCAAGTAGTACCTGAGAGGCCGAAGTCCATGGTTGGGGTCGAGGGGCAGAGGCCTCCTTCACCTCCTTCCCATGCACAGCCCTCTGGGCCTCATCATGACTGTGCTGTCAGCCCAGGCCAGCTTCCCACAGGGAGGCCCCCTCGAGAATTCCCCAGGGGCGGCTGTTTTTCCAAGGCCACACCATCCTCCTTGTATAGGAGGCTCTGGACTGAGGGCCCAGAGGAGTGGGAGGGAAAGCTGGGCTGGATGGGGCCTGAAAGGCTGGCAGAGAGGCAGGGGTAAATGGGCATCCTTGCTGATTGCCTCTAAAATGCGGTCCCTTTTAGTCTACACTTGAGAGCGAGCCCTGGAATAGGGTGGATTAGGTGTGTCCTGGCTCAGCCTGCCACTCACTAGCTGCTGCACACACTACAGGCACACGCACATGCAGGCACGCACACAGCCACAGGTGCGCACACAACCACATACACAGGCACACGTGTGCACAGGCAGAGACATACTTTGGCTCCTTCCTGTTTAGTTAGGATGCCCCCACCCCTTCAGGAAGCCCTTGCCTCCCCCACCCGGCTGAGTCAGGGGCCTCCTGGGCCCCCCACAGGCTCCTGGGCTTCCCTCTGCCACAGCCCGGGCCACCTTTGTGGTCAGTGTTCAGTCCCAGGTCCCTCAGACTGGGAGCAAGGATGTTAGGCTTAGCCATGCACCCAGCAGAGTCCAGTGTTTTGCTGGGCTGGGGAGCATTGGATGAGCAGCGGTGGTGACTCAGGGTCTTCTCACGCCCCTGCTCCATGTGCGGGGCAGGGCAGTGAGGGAATGGACTGCTGCATCTTGGACTTTGTCCTTGGCCCTGGGAGCCATCTTGATATGGTAAAGAGGGACAGGCCAGGCCTGGGTCTTAGATAGGTCCCTTGGGTGTCCCCCATGTGGAGGAGGCGCCTGGGGAGAAGCGGGGGGGGGAGATAGAAGGGTCAAGGTGGAGGTCTGGGAGGCAGCATCCCAACCCAGGGATGGTGAGTTTGAGCCCAAGATGCATTGAAAATGGGAGTGGATGTCTGGGGAGTCACACTCCCTCAGTATTTCAGGGAACATTGCCAGGGAGAACACCTGTGAGATGGTTTTGTGCCTGGCCTGGCCCGTGGAGGGCCTGGAAATGATCAGCATGGACAGGGGCCAGACGGGAGCCTGGGTCACTCAATGCTGTGCCCCTGCTGTGGCTTGGAGCCACGGGTCCTGCATGGAACTCAGAGCAGGCAGGATCTGCCCTGACCTCAGCCCATGGGGAAAGCAGCCACTGCCTGCAGAGAGGGTGGGACTGGGGCATGAGGCTTGGGGTGAGTGGAGCATAGGGATAGTCAGGAAGGCTTCCAGGGGTTTCAGGGTTGTCCCTAACTCCTGCAGCTGAGACCACAGCAGTGTCACAGGCTTCGGGGCTCATGGGGTGAGCCAGCATTGGCTGGACATGTGGAATGACCTGGAGATGGGAGCAGCCTCTGGGAAGACAGGCTCCAAGTCCCCCTTTTGCTGAGCATGGCCTGTCCCCTTCAGGAACGGTTTGATGCAACCAGGTACTACCAGCTGGCACGGGCAGCCGCCGTGGACCTGGGCAACAAGAAGGGCAGAGCTGAAGACCTACACGCGGCCGGCCACCATCTCCCACAACTTCCTCCTGGACCACGAGAAGTCGCTCTTCTGCTACCAGAAGGCCAGGACCTTCACCACAGAGCTCAATGTCTGCAGGGTCAACCTGCCTCATCTGCCACTCTGCGGGTGGGCCCCCTGGTTGGCCCCAGCCACCCTCGCTGAGGACAGCATCCGAGGGAGTGGGTTTTGTGCAAGGAGGATGGTCTCCTGCCTCTCCTGGTGTCTCCCGTGGTTCATTTTCTGGGAAATGGAGGCATGAAAGCAGGGTTCAAATAGCAATGAATTTTTTTTGCAATAACATACTGAAATCCCCAGGGCATCCTTCCCTGTGTGCTTCCTGGGCTGTGTCTATGGCAGCTGCTTCCCTGGTGACAGCCCTCTGATCTTGGGGATGAGAAGGACCCTGAGTCCAACAGACCTGGGCCAGGTCACCATGAGCCTCGGTTTCCTTGGTGGCCAGAGGGGAGATGGTGGTGGAACTCCCTGGGCAGCTCCCTGCTCTCCTTGCTTAGAGCTTTTGCTGTAAGTCTCGTGCCGCCCTTGCCTTTATCCTTCAGGCCACTGTACCCGCATGTGGGGGCTGCTAGTGCCCCTGTTCGCCATTGAAGAAACAGAGGCACAGAGAGGTTAGGTGTCTCACCCACCGTCACACAACAGGTAGGGGCGGAGACACAGAGCCCAGTACACTGACCACCACACCACCCTGCCAGCCTCCTGCCAGGAAGGTGTCCCCCATTAGGACCCAAGGTCAGCTGCTGGACCTCTCGTGGTGTCAGGAGAGCCACAGGCCAGTGAGGGTGGCCCCGGGGATCCCTCACTCAGTGTCCTCTGCTCCCAGATTTGGTTGGGCCGAGCCTGGCCAGTCCCACCTCTGGCCACCGGTCAGCCCTGCGGGAAGTGAGATGCAGGGATCTCCGCCTGTGTAGACGCTGCTACCCAGTATTGAAAGCCTTATCTGGGCTGCCCCCTATGCCGTCCCCACAGGCCCCCTCCCCTTCCGGCCCCCGGCCCTCATCCCAGTCCCTGGAATCCCAGGTTTTCCTTCTTGGAATCTCTTGGCCCCAGGGAACACAGCTCACACGGTCTCTTTCCCAGTTTACGGCAAGGAAACCGAGGTTCAGAGACTGTGGGTGTCCCACGTGATTCTCACATACACTGCACTCTCCCAGGCCCCTCTTTTAAACACTTTAAATGAGGTGACATTCACATCGCATGCAATTAACTATTTCAACGCGAATAATGTGGTGGCATTTGTGCATTCACAGTCCTGTGCAACCACTCACGCCATGTGGTTTCAAAACGTGTTCATCTCCCCAGAAGAAACCTACCATCCTCAATCCTCACTAAGCTGTTACCCCTCCTTGGTATCCCCCAAGCCCCTCGTTTAATGGAAGGGGAAACTGAGGCCCAGAGAGAGACTTGCCAGTGGGTGGAGCTCTGATAAGGAATCAGGCACCCATCTGCTGCTTCAGTCCTGGGTTGGTTTTCCACCCAGCAGAGGTGACAGAGCCAGGAGGTTCTGGGACCCCATGCTTGCAGCCAGAGCCCTGCCCCGAGCTTCCCCACCAGGGGGCAGCAGAGAGCTTTCCAGAACCGGCCGCAGGGCTGGCGGGAAGCAGCGGGTCAGAGCTGGACCCCAGATCGCTGTCTCTGTGGGTTGGGCTTGGGAATTGGAGAGGAGGCCGCATGATTGGAAACGTGAAGACAGCACAGCCTGGCTGGAGGAGCGGGAAGTGCCGTCACGTTTACTGAGGACACAGATCTGCCCGCTGGGCCGGGCATGCAGCCACTCTTCCCGGGGTGGGGGGTTCGTCCGCAGGTCTGGGTTGCTCTTGGCCCCCGACCTGCCTCAGAGTCCAGGGGGCTTTGTGCCTCCCCATCTCCACCCACCCTGGCTGGTGCCATGAGGGGACTGGATCCTGGGATCCTGTTCCTCTTGGGCAGCAGAGACTGGGGGACCAGAGGAGATGATGGGTCTTCAAGCCCCACATTCAAACCCCAGCCCACCACGCAGAGTCTGGGTGTTCGGGGTGAGGGAGTTGATGTCTCTGAGCCCCAGTTTTGTCACCACTAAAATGAGCCCGACATACTGGGGCAGACTGCCAGCCCCAGGGCTAACAGAGGCCTGTTTCCTACTGACAATTCCTCTTACTCCTAGGAACAGCTCCAACAACCACACACTCGGGAACACTCAACCCAGGCCAACTTGTCAGAGGCACGTGAGCCAGAGTGACTCCATCTTGAATGGGGGCTGGGGAAAGGGAGGCTGAGACCTGCTGGGCCACATTCCCAGGAGGCTAGGCATTCTTAGTCACAGGATGAGATAGGAGGTCGGCACAAGATACAGCTCATAAAGACCTTGCTGATAAAGCAGGTTGCAGTAAAGAAGCCAGGCAAAGCCCACCAAACCCAAGATGGCCCACGGGAGTGACCTGTGATTATCCTTATGGCTCATTATGTGCTAATTGTAATGCATCAGCTGCTACAAGACACTCCCACCAGCACCAAGACAGTTTACAGATGCCATGGCAACATCTGGAGGTTCCCTACATGGTCTCAGAAGGGAGGGCAGAAACTCTCAGTTCTGGGAATTGCCCACCCCTTTCCTGCAACACTCATGAATAGTCCAACCCTTGTTTAGCGTATGATCAAGAAATAACCATGAAAATGGGCAACCAGCAGCCTTTGGGGCCACTCTGCCTATGGAGCAGCCATTCTTTTTTTTTCTTTTTTTTTTTTTT
>NW_012113030.1:63323-63628 GCF_000951035.1 Colobus angolensis palliatus | reverse complement strand
CTGGATCAGAACCCCTTTCCAGTAACAAACTTGCTTAACCTCTCAGACCCTTCCTCTCTTCATCTGTAACCAAAGACAAAGCCTCCCCCGAGGTTTCAAAACTGTGGAGAGAACGCATGGGAAACGAGGGGCACAGAGTTGGTGTGCAGAACCAATATCACATACTGGGTGTCAAGTCACTGTCATGTTGGAAGTAATAGCATGCTCTCTCCCACAAGTTATGAGGAACAATATCACAGGGGGGTGTGTACCTTCTCCGGTACTGGGAGTAGTATCATCATCTCTTCCTTTAGATGACAGGAACA
>NW_012113030.1:60424-62923 GCF_000951035.1 Colobus angolensis palliatus | reverse complement strand
GGGGTGTACACCCCTTGTTATATTAGATGGAGTCTCATCCTCTTTCAACCTGTATCTTTAGAACAATATCCCATGGGGGTTGTATATCTCTTCAATATTGGTAGTAATACCATCTTCTCCTTTCCTGGATATAAGAAACAATATCACAGGAGGGGTGTACACCCCTTGCAATGTTGGTAGTAATATCACCACTCCCTTGTGTTTATTAAGGACAAAATCCCACGGTGGCTGTACGGTTCCTACTTTATTGGAAGTAATACCATCCATTCACCTCCTGGATATCAGAAACCATATCACAGAAGAGGTGTCCACCCCCTTCGATATTGTCAGACATGTCATCTTCTTCCCGCCTGAATATTAGGAACGATACCCCAGGGTTGGGGGCAGTGTACACCCACTGCGATCTCGAAGGTAAAATCAGCCTCTTTCCCGCTGGATATTAGGAACTATATCACAGGTGTGTGTGCACCTTCTGGGATATTGGGAGTACTGTCAGCCTCCACCCTGCTACCCTGCTGCATATTAGGAACAATATACAGGGGGCAGGGTAGTTACACTCCTGCGATATTGAGAGCAATATTCTTCTCTTTCCCCTGTACAGTAGGAACTACATCACAGAGGTCTGTACACCTTCTGCAATATTGGGATTAATGTTGTCTTCTCCCCCACAGAATGTCAAAACCAGTATCACAGAAGGGTGTACACCCCCTGCGATATGGCCAGTAATATCATCATCTCTACCTTTGGATACGAGGAACAACATCACTGAGGGTGTGTACACTGCCCTGCAATATTCAGCATAATGTCATCCTCTCTTCCCTTGGATATTAGAAACGATATCCCTGGTGGAGGGAGGTGGAGTACATTAAGAACAACATGACTGGGTGGGTGTACTCCCCCTCCGATATTGGGAATAGTATCATTCTCTCTTCCCTAGCATATTAAGAACAATATCACAGGAGGGATGTACAGCCACAGTCCCTGCGTTATTGGGAGTAATAGCATCTTCTCCCGCTCTTGATATAAGGAACAATATCCCAGGGTTTGTGTACATCCCTTGCAATATTGGGCATATAGTCATCATCTCCCAACGTGGATATTGGGTGTAGTGTCCCAGGGGGGTGTACACCTTCTTTGATATTGGGAGTAATATCATCCTTTCCCCTCAGGATTGTAGGAAAAATATCGAAGGGGTTTTACAACTCGTGCGATATGGGCAGTAACATCATCCTCTCCCCACCTGGATGTTAAGAACTACATCACAGGCGGCTGTACACTTCTTGCCATATTGGGAGTCTTATCATCCTCTCCCATCTTGGATATTAAGAAAAATATTACAAAGGAGGTGTACACCGGCTGAGATATTGAGAGTAATATTATGCTCTCCCCTTTGGGATATTAGGAACAATATCACAGGAGGTGTGTACAACCCCTGCGATACTGGGAGTAATATCATCCTCTCCCCCTGAATATAAGAAACATTATCACAGGAGGATGTACTCCCCCCGTGATACTGGGAGTCATATCATGTTATTCGGAACAATAGCACAGTGGGCGTATAAAACCCCTGCCGTATTGCCACTAGTATCATCGTCTCCCTCCCAGGATATAAGGAACAATATCACAAGGGGGTTTACACCCCTGCGATATTGGGGGTAACATCTTCCTCTCCCTGGCTGGCTATTAGTAATATCTTCCTCTCTCTAGCTGGATGTCAGGGAAAATATGACAGTGGAGGTTCACGCCCCTTGCGATACTGAGAGTAATATCATCCTCTCGCACCCTGGATAGAAGGAACAAGATGATCGAAGGGATGTACACACACTGCGGTAGTTTCAATAATGTCATCTTCTAACCCTGGCTATTAGGAATGACATCACAGAGGAGTGTACACTTTCCACGATATTGGGAGTAATATCTTCTCCCTGCCGGATATCAGGAACAAGTATATTATGAATATTAATAAATATAATAAAAATGAATAGTAATCACCAATATTAATAATGGCAATCAAGATACTAAATATACACACTGGTTAAAAATGATAATGATTAGTATTAATAATAATATTAACACTATTAACAATAAAATGATATCAACAATTAATGTTACTAAGATCAATACTGAGGGATTCTGGCAATAATATTAAGAATTAATAATATTGATAAATGACATTAATATTAAAAATTAATTTTTGGCATCCATCATTATATATATAAAATTATTCATTAATGGTAAAATATAAATTGATATTGATGATTATTAAAATCGATTCTTGATGTTTAATAATTAACTATATCATTATTCCCTGAGCAATACACTGAAGGTGTACACCCCTCTGTGAAAGAGGTGATTATTTCCAGAGGGTGAGATGATAATACCCACAATATCCTAAACAGGCTGTGAGTCCACCATGACTCCCAATAGCCAAGGGGGGGAGAGGGGGTGGCTATTGGTCCCCACCTCGCGGGGGGTGCCTCACCACGGAAATCAGACTGG
>NW_012113030.1:57880-59663 GCF_000951035.1 Colobus angolensis palliatus | reverse complement strand
GGCTGTGTTTTAAGCATGAACACACTTTCCTCCATGCACCAAGGATGCACCATGGGGGACAGTGCTGCCGCCGCCTCCCCAGTCTCTGCTCAGGGTGGGGCAAGGGGAGCTCATCTGTCTCCCGTGTACACCGTCAACAGGCCAGGTGCTTAGAAGGGGGCTTCCAGGACTCGCTGTGGGCATTCGTCAGCAGGGCAGGCAGTGCCTCGTGCTGGTGGGCATCCAGCAGTAAGGGGGTCTTGCGCTTCTCTCCCTGGGCCCAGCCCCAGACGGAGGGGAAAGAGACACCTGTATCATAACTCGTGTGTATTTATAGACATACAAAGACTCTGCAGTGCAAGGCACAGAACTAGAAGGAATCGTGGAAATAAGAAGAAAGACATTTGGTTACGACTGGCAGAGCCACCTCAAGCCTCAGCACTTCCTGCCAGAGCCCTCACTGACCAGACTCCTCCGGGGTCACTGCCACTGCCTTGCCCTGCTCATAACAGGGCAGACAGTGACAGAGCCTCAGAACCACCTCCCACTCCTTCCTCACCAGCCCAGGGGACGAGCTGCTCATGAGTGTCCCAAAGCCTGAATGCAGGAACACAGAGGTGACTGAGCAGAAAGGGGGACAGGAACAATGGCCACGGGTGTGCAGATATTGTGGGGCACCCCAGCAGCCCTTTCCATCTTAAAGAGGATGGCCACGGGTGTGCAGATGCTCCCGCGTGACCCAGCCATCCTTTCTACATTAAAGGGGAATGGCCACGGGTGTGTGGATATTCCCGGGTGCCCCAGAGCCCTTTTCACCTTAAGGAGATTTTCAGTCTCATTTCAGTCTCCAAATTATTCAGTGAGGTTGGAGGAGTAGCACTGTGGACCAACACTGGCACCAAGTAAGGGCAACTTTATAACCACGTCTCGACCATGAGACAATCAGGTCTTGGCCACCTGGTCAAAGCTTTTTCTGTAACAAAGTTGGATAATTAAGTTGAACTTTGGTTTTCCAAAGCTTGTTACAGAAACCACATCTTCCTAGGTGTGGCTCCGTGGTGTCACGTGCACACATCAGTAGCCAGGCTTGCCAAGACTCACAGTATGTTACACGTTCACCTGAGAAGGCTGCTCAATCATTGAGGGCTCTGGCGGGCTCTGAAATGAATTTGCCACTTCAGCCTACACTCTACTCCCTTGTTTAGTTAAAGAAACCCAAAAGACAGAATTTGTTTTGGCCAATCGCCTGCTGACCCAACTGCAGAGGCTTTAATTAGAGTACTTTCACTGCATCATAGAAAGCAAAGTCATATAGATCAACTCATTATTATCACTCCAAAGGTTTAGTAAATCTCCAGATAATCAGGCAAACATTTTAATAAGCTACATTAAGGTTTACAATACTCAAAATTTAAAACTACATCCATGCTTCAAAAAACCACCATTCCCATTTTACATGGCCAAATGCATATGAGAAAGAAAGAAACGTGCTGAGTGCATTTTTTTGGTAATCTTATGGAGAAACTGCCACTTTAAAAATGGATCTAGTTCCTGGCTCCACATGGGTGTGGTGGGTTGTCTCACTCAATTTCAACTCCACCTGAAGCTGGGACACTAGAAATCCATTCCCAGACTCCAGGGCACCAGAATTCCCACTTCTGGAAACAGCCTGGAATGCAGACCTGTAGCAGAGAATTCTTTCCTCCCACCCTCACCGTCCTCTGTGGAAGGCGACAGTCAAAGACAAGTCCACCCCCCTAGGCACAACTGCACCACGAAGAACCATTTCAAGGTGGGAGGTGAT
>NW_012113030.1:55408-57600 GCF_000951035.1 Colobus angolensis palliatus | reverse complement strand
TCTTGCAGTAAAAGTGGGGGCGCAGTTGTGTGGAGGGGGAATGTCTTAACCATCACTGTTTTACAGGATCACAGGGCTCAGGAAATGTTCAGTATTGTCACACACCAAGATTTTTACAGTCTGAAGAAAACTACAGTCCTAAGGTGTCAGTTCTCAAAGCTCTTAAGTTCCTCCTGCTAAGATTCCCAGAGGGTCTCCACTTCTCGCGCCGAACCCCAACTTGCACAAGCACCTGCGTCTTCCTCCTGCAGCAAATGCAGATGAGAAGGCTGTGGTTCTGCTGCAGTAATGATGCCACGCAGCCCTAACACCACAGCAGAGCAATGGCTCTGGCCTGAATGTCCCCAAAACCTCATGCTGAAACCATCTCCGATGGGATACATTAAGAGGTGGGGCCTTTGGGAGGTCCCGCTCTCAGGACTGGGGTTGGTGTCCTTATTGGGAGGCCTGGAGGAGCCCTCCTGCTCCTCCACCACGTGAGTCCCAATGAGACACCTGCTGCCACGCAAGCCCCGGTGAGATGCTGCCGTCTGTGAGCCACAGGCCCTGGGACACCAGAGGTGCAGGTGCCTTGACCTTGGACTTTCCAGCCTCCAGAGCTGTGAGCAATAAATGTCTCTTTATGAATCACTCAATCGACAACAGCCGGACAGAGAGACAGTAATGTCACAACATGAGTCACTTTCTCAGTGGGCCAGAGGCCTCCCCATGAGCCACCACCATAAAGCAAGAACTCCCTGGAGGATGGAAAGGGTTTCACAAAGAATTCTACCCAGCACCAGGGTGTCTATCCTTTCTTGGAGGAAGATAGCTGAGCCATGGCAGGAAACTATGGGGTGGGTGGGGCTGGACAGTAATGTGTCACCTGCTCATCTAAGCCTCAGTCTCCTGCCTCTCATCATGACAGCGGGGGTAACACCCCCTCACCTGAGCTGTTGGGGGAGGTAAGAGTGTTGGGTGATTAACAATTGTTAGCTCCACAGAAATTAGGCAAAGAATCTGCCCCCTAAGTCTTATAAAACCAAACCAGCCCAGGAATTCCACATCACTACTAATTTGCATGGGAAAATGCTGGATTCTCCTAAGTTCTGGCATGTCATTTGTATTAATAAAGTTTGCAGAGTTTTCATATACTAAGTATATAAAACAGGAAAATAAATCACACAATTTGGAGGCTGAAGCAGGAGAATCACTTCAGCACAGGCAGTGGAGGTTGCAGTGAGCCGAGGCCTCGCCACTGTGCTCCAGTCTGGGTGACAGAACGAGACTCCACCTCAAAAAAGAAAAAAAAAAAGATTTTGCTGCTTCATACTAGTAAAGTGGGCAGATTCTACATGCCAACTCTTATTCAAAGGTCGCCTAACACTGACTCAGGAACTCTGGCCCTGATGTGCTTGGAGTTTTAATCCTGTATTAAAGACCACTCCCCCAGGAGCTCTGAACAAGTCCTTCAGGTATACGCTGAACAAGACCACACACTCTCTGACCGAAATCTAACTTCACAGACCCAAACTACAGAACCACAGAAGACACTGCTTCTGTCCAACTTTGTGTTCTGCCATCGTTTGTGTCCATTATTTCCTACAAACCGTCTCATTAGAATTTAGGGCACACAAAAGGCCAATACAACAGGGTTACATTTCAAAGGTTTGGAGGTGAAGAACAGATACAATGCATTAGCTTCCTATTGCTGCTGCAACATATTACCACAAATGCAAACCTCCTCTCAGCTCAGGAAGTCAGGAGTCCCAGGGCTGAAGTCAAGGGGTCAGTAGCTTGTATTCCTGCCTGGAGTCTCCCAATTTGTAGAGGCCACCATGCAGCTTGACTCACAGCCCCACACTCCTCTGACCACTGCCCCGGCCTCAGCCCTGCACCCCTCCGGCCCCTGCCCCACCCTCACCCTCAGCCCCACAGCCCTCTGGCCTCTATCTCGTCCTCAGGTCTCCTCCTCTGAGGCAGACCCTCGTATTCCCTCTCATCAAGGCACATGTGAAAACACTGGACCCACCTGGACAACCCAGGGTCTTCCCCATCTCACTGTTACACTCACATCTGCAAAGCCTCTTTTGCCATGTAAACTTCATTATACTAACAATCATTTAACAAGTCCATTATAATGATGTGAAAATTGGCATTATTTTCCTCCTAATGAACAGATCAGTCACCCATGTAACCTATAAATATTTGAC
>NW_012113030.1:53024-54068 GCF_000951035.1 Colobus angolensis palliatus | reverse complement strand
AATTTCATACAGATTCCAGATTCACTGCAGGTTCCAGAATTTCCTGAAACATTCTTCCAATTTATCACTCAGGATTCCCTTGCCAAAGCTAATAAAGTCTACATTCCTTACGGAAAAGCCACCATAAGCACCACCACAAATAAGATCAACTGATGCCCGCCCTTTGCACCAAACATAGAAACTATTACTCACACAAGACTGTGCTGGAGGCAACTCTCAGCTGAAGCCGAATCCGTGAGACTTCATTATCCCCATTTTGGATCAAGTGTGAAGACTGTCAGCAAACCAGGGCCCCAGTGTGAAGCAGAGAACAGATCCTCTGACTCCTGCCTGAACATTTCCTTCCCACCTCTGTCTTGGATACTGAACAATGTCAGAACTACTGAGTCACCCACATTTGCAGGTCATTTATCCAGCCACCAGGATAACACAATTATGCGATAAAAATGCCTTCTCAGAGCTTTGTCATACTCAACAAGGAAGCTCAGAAGGCTAGGTAAGCGCAAGAAAGGGGGAAGCGTCCTCCAAACAGACAAAAACCAAGGAAAACTGTGCAGAGACTCTTGAGAGAGCAGAAACAGAGCCCGCTGTAGCCTTTAAGGTCCTGCTGGCCGCAGCCCTGCGTTAGGTGGCACCATTTCCACGGATGCATCCTGCTGGGCCCATTTGAAAGGTCCCGCTGGCGAGAAACTCACCCCCACTTCCAGCTCCTGCAAGACCCGCTGCAGCCCCACTCCACCCTGGGGGCCGACTGTGCAAGTCTTCCTGGAGCGACCCCTCAGAGCCTGCTCAGTGTCTGAGACTGAGAAGCACCAACGATCCAGAAAGGCACAATCCCGTTCTCCTCGTGCTGCTTTCTGGATTCCAAGTTGTCTTAATAATGAGTCCTGCATAAACCCCAGGCTGGGGAGCCAGCCAGGGCCCAGCAGCACCCAGCTCATGCGCTCCACTCACCCCACAGAGGACCATGGAGGCCCCAGCACACTCTGTCCACGGGGCAAGACACCAGAAACAGCCACAGTTCAGGGTTCTGCCACCCGCCCC
>NW_012113030.1:48457-50177 GCF_000951035.1 Colobus angolensis palliatus | reverse complement strand
TCCCCCAAAATAGTACCTCTTTCCTTGACATGATTTAATCTGTGGTTAGAGTATTTAACAGGATTTCTTTCCTTCTTAGAAAATGAAATATACACCTTTCCAGTATGAAAAACTCTAACCGATAATGCTATAGCTTAACCAGGTCAAAAGCATTTTTTTTTAAGTTAAAAAACGAACCTAACTGCATCTTTGGACCTTATGTGAGGTAATGTCCAGGGTCACTGGGACCCCTGCTTGGCCAGTTCAGCTGGGTACCAACTAAAGACAGAAACCCAAGCGTTCACTCAAAGCCCCTTCCCAGCTGTTCATCCTAGTGGAAGAAGCCATGGGTACAAAAGACTTCGGCATTCTACGGAGGGCTTTGGGGATAGGCTGCTTGAGAACATCAAAGTGGCTCACGTCCCCCGAGTATAAAGCCAGTGACTGCTCTCAGCTTCCATCCACAGCAGCCAAGGTCTGGAATCACCTGAGTGCCCATCAACAGGGGATGAAGGGAACGTGGCCTGAACATACACAGGAGCAATATTCCACCACACAGCGGAGAGCCCTGTTATCCGCGGCAGCATGGATGGAGCTGGAGGACATTACGTGAAGCAAACGAGCCAAGCAAGGAAACGGCGCATGTTCTCACTCATAAGCAGGAGCTGAGAGCAGATCTCATGGAGGCCAAGAGTAGGTGGTCAACAGGGCCCAGCAGAGCCCACTCAAGCAGGATGGGCAGAGGCTGGTGATGGGCACAGACACACAGCCTAATGGGAACACGAGACCTACTATTGACAAATCAGCAGGGGGATGGCAGTGGGTCATCTACTGTGTATTTCAAAACAGCTAGGAGAGAATAACTTGAACATAACCAGCACAAGGAAAAGAAACTATTTAAAGTGAAAGACATCCCAAATGCCCAGATTTCATCAATATAGGGGTGAATCAAGGTATCACATGCACTCTGAAAATAGGTACATATGTATCAACAGAAACAAAAACCAATGACAGAACCATTTGCGAAGCACGTGCAGGAGAAGAATGGGAAGCCTGACATGGTGTGGCGGTGTGTCCCCACCCAAATCTCATGCTGAACTCTAACCCTGTGTTGGAGGTGAGCCCTGGTGGGAGGTGATTGACTCACGGCGGTGGGCTCCAATGGTTTAGCACAATCCCCCAAGTGCTGTCCTCATGATAGTTCTCCCCAGATCTGGTTGTTTGGAGGTGCATGGCACCTTCCCTTCACTCTCTCTCCCCTTCCAGCCATGTGAAGACATGCCGGCCTCCCCTTCACCTTCCACTCTGATTTTAAGTTTCCCCAGATGTAGAAGCCTGTACAACCCACAGAACTGTATGCCAATTAAACCTTTTTTTCCTTATTGCCCAGCCTCAGATAATTCTTTATAGCAGTGGAAGAACAGTACAGTCCGCAGGACCAGCAATGTTTTCCCTTCTACCCAGTGGCCAACAAGGTCCCCCACCCTAGCTGGTTTTCCAAAGCCTTTGCCAGAATGCTGAGGCTGCTTTGGGGATAGTAACTTTCCCCATCTCTGGCAAACCAGATGGGGCATTCTATTTGCCTCTTACCACCTTTCTCAGAGAAACCCCACCTCTGAAATAGCCTCCACCAGGGGCCTCCTTCAGCAGCAGAAAAGCTGAGTGTTCCTTGCACTTCCCTTCTTCTGAACAAGTAAACATCTTAAGCTTGTTTTTCCATCTTCCCAGCTCATTGAAAAAA
>NW_012113030.1:45601-46787 GCF_000951035.1 Colobus angolensis palliatus | reverse complement strand
CCTCTGTGTCCTTTGAAAGGCTGGAGATGGGATCCCAGGTTCCAAAGTGCCTGGCCATGGCTCACATCAGGCGGCATCTTTCACAGCCGTTTACTCCCCTGACTGTGCCTAGAGAGCTCTGTGGCCCAATTTACAAAAAAAAGGTCCTAATTTACTCACGTTCATCACTTTGAGCAGAGTCTCAAGAAATGAGACAAAAATTGACACTCCACAGAAGTACTCTCTTACGAAAAGTCAAGTGTCAGGTTCCCATGAGCCAGGCAGCTTGCTTACAGAAAGCACTGGCTGACTTGCTGGTTTAATGTTAAATGCATTTAAAATGTTAAGTGATCAAACCCCCCTCCCAGTGGGTGTGTGCATGGAGCTGGCTGCAGTAGTGATGCAGACCACGTTCTTGCCTTTTGTTTTGCTTCATGCAGAGCACCCCACACCCAGGAAGAGGCCAAAGGACAGCATCGAGGTATAGGACAGATCTAAGGAGAGCTGCAGGCTGACTGCCTCATCTGCAAATAGTCTCTCATTTCAGAGGAAATCACTGAACAGAGTTCATAACATGTAGATTTTAAAAATTCATATTTCTAATGAAAGAAATCAGGCACATTCCTCAGTCCTGGGCCCAGCAAATACATTCAGCTTGACACCATATATCTCTCAATTTCCTGGGCCCAGTGCAAACATGGCCCAGTGCAAATACATTTCTCCATATATCTCAGCTTGGGAAATCCTGGGAAATCCCCCATAAGGGCGCCACCATTTGTAGTTTTACTGAAAGCACGGGAACAATAGATAACTGCTAAATGTATAACTTAATGTGTTAACCAATTGTAATGCTGTAACCTAAAGAATTCCCTTTTTCCCTGTTCCTCTGTAACCTTACAAGTCCTATTTTCATCGGGCTATAAAAAGTGAGCGCGTGCATTGTTCGGGGCCCTCTTGTATGTTGAGAAACGGAGGGACCAAGTTCGAACTTGCATTAAAGATCCTTGCCGCTTGGCTTTGACTCTGGACTCTGGTGGTCTTCTTCGGGGAATAAACGGTCTGGGCATAACATTTGGGGGCTCTCCGGGATTTCCCCAAGCCAACCAGACCCCTGGTCAATGGATCTACCAGGATCGATCTGCTGATAGGTGAGCCGGCTTGTCTCTGTCTGTCTGTGTCTGTTCTGAATCTGAGGCTCTCTGAGTCC
>NW_012113030.1:43277-43537 GCF_000951035.1 Colobus angolensis palliatus | reverse complement strand
TGCTGTTTGCAGCTTTAATGGTTGTATCAACGGTGAACCTGAAAATGGGACTTTATTTGGAGAAAGGGTCTTTGCTGATGCAGTTTTAGTGTGCTAGACCAGTCAAAGAATCCTATGCCAAAATCGAGAGAACGAACAAGCCTTCATCGCCATGGCACATTTATATAGAGAAAAAGGGAGAGAAAATGTTGCAGGAAGTCAGAGACCTTGAACGGAGGGACTGGCTGGAGCCACAGCAGAAAAGGGAGAGAGAATGTTGC
>NW_012113030.1:40194-42296 GCF_000951035.1 Colobus angolensis palliatus | reverse complement strand
CGATAAGGGCGCCACCGTTTGTAGTTTTACTGAAAGCACGGGAACAATAGATAACTGCTAAATGTATAACTTAATATGTTAACCAATTGTAATGCTGTAACCTAAAGAATTCCCTTTTTCCCTGTTCCTCTGTAACCTTACAAGTCCTATTTTCATCGGGCTATAAAAAGCGTGTGCATTGTTCGGGGCCCTCTTGTATGTTGAGAAATGGAGGGACCAAGTTCGAACTTGCATTAAAGATCCTTGCCGCTTGGCTTTGACTCTGGACTCTGGTGGTCTTCTTCGGGGAATAAACGGTCTGGGCATAACACTAATTTCATCCCATTAGAACTTTTGAACCTCCGCCTCCCACCTACAGAACATCAGCTCAAGCCCATCACAGCGCAGTGCGATTTTCTATAAATAATGTGCACGCCTGCATCTGAGCTGAGATGTGAATGTCTGGAATGTGCCTGCCAGGCCCAGGAGAAACTGCAGCAAGTGTGGGGACACAAGCCACTAAGGAATCTGATTTGGAGGCAACTGGAGGCAACTAAAACTAGTTCTACTGGTTTTTCTTGCTAAGGTTTGACCGGGCAAACTGTTATCACTGTTGCTAATTCATGTTAATTGGGATGGGGACTTAACAGTAAGTAATTAGAGCAATTACAGAATTTGCTACTCAATTACAATGGCACAGATTCCTGAGAATGGAAGAACTGTTGCCCAGGAATAGAGTTCAAGAGGTCCTCCCCATGCTTCGGGAAACATGGCATTTCCACGCACCCCTGCTTTGGTCCCTGGCCACCACCATCCTGATCTCGGCCATCTGATGGTATCAGTCCCCAAAGCTGGAAACACCTGACCTCTTGTCACCCTCCCATCTCCCCTGCCTTCCTCCAGTCAGGGATATTCAGCGATGCCCACATACAGCACCAGGAAACCAGGGTTATCCCAAACCAGTGCCTGCATTCAAAGTCCTCCATGGCAGCACAATCACCAATGGCCAATACTCCCAGAACCTTCCACCTCAAAACGGGAGCACATCTGGATTCAAGCTGACAATGCTGCATTCTCTTTGCCATGTACACATGGAGGCATGTCAGGTTCCACCTAAAGGTATCAGGTTCCATGCTGGTCAGGAGCCCAAACCTAGTCACTCTGCATGATCTCAATTCACCATCCACAGAGAAGCCTGCAGTTTTCCTCTGGTGAACGGTGTGGATGGTGGATGCATTTCCCCCTGAAGACTCGGAGACAGGAGCCTGGCCAAGGAGGCCAGTCACCCCAGCCCCTGCAAGGCCCGGACGTGCCCCTCTGCTGTCTGCACACAGTACCCAAGTCTAGCAGTGCTGACTCTGTGGTGGGATCCATCTGGGCCTGCAGAGGACCCGGGGCACAGGAACCATGCAGCCTGGCTGCAGCCAGAGGCCTAAGGGATCCCCACGAGGCTCTCCAGCCTAGGTGCCCTCACCACAGGCAGAGCCATGCAAGAGAGTTGCCTGCTGAACTGGAAACGCCCCAATCTGCTCAGCCAACACAGAAAGACAACAGCCACCTACAGCTGCTGAGCCCTGAAACCTGGCCACTGGGCCTGAAGGGTTGAATCTGGAATTTAATCTGTGAAGTTCTTTTCAAATGTGTTTAGCTATGTAATCAAATCTTTATTCTAATTAAATTTAAAGGAGCCTCTGGTTATGGGCTCCCCGGTGGAGCATCACAGCTCCAGGGTGTAAGAATGGGAGGGAGAGGCCCAGAGCCTCTCTGCATTCTCCATGCTAATTCAACAAGTCATCATAAGGAAAGGCACTCCAGCAGGAGAGGTGTACACGGGAAGAACTGACAAGCATGATCTCCACGGCATCACAGCTGCCTCAGGCAAAGACAATGATGCCCACCTGGACAGGCCACCGGATGTGATGATGCACCCCCAAGCCCTAGTTCCACAGCAGCCAGAGACCACCCGCTGCTCATCCCGGGTGAAACAGGCAGAGCTACCCAAGCCCTCAAAAGCAGGAAGAATTAAGGTGGTGATTCCCACGACACACGTGACACTCCTTGGAGACAGACACAGGCTTCGCTGTGAAAGTGCAGAGGACGGTGGAGTCCCTAGGCGGGCTGCT
>NW_012113030.1:37343-39460 GCF_000951035.1 Colobus angolensis palliatus | reverse complement strand
CCCTTTTGTTTTGTCCAGAAGACAGCTGAGAAAGGCTGGGGCAGATCATCTCCTCGAGTGTAAAGACTCCAGCCACTTCTCTTCACCCCAGGTCACCCCTTAGTCACACGCTTTTGAGAAGCCAAAGTTCCCTTCACTCTGGGTTCCAAGCACTGAATTCCTCCGTTTTATCAATTAGATTATCAAGCAGCCGTTTGTAATCTGGACTGCAATCTGATACGAAATTTAAAGCTAATTTAGGTTGCGGTAATAGCTCCTATTGACACTATAGATAAGGCATGAATGAAAACTTTAATCTGTTCATAGGACCAACTTTGTAAACAAACCAATTATTCAAGCAATGATTGTCTACAGTTAGATGCAAATTACTTTGCTCATAAAAGATTTTCCAGTAGGAATTTTTAAATCCATGGTCTGTCTTTCCTGAGCCTGTCTCTGCACCTTCTCCTGAGTGCACAGCAGAACTTCTCAGGGCATCCCATCAGCAGGCCCACTGAAGAGAATAAGCCCGCAGCCCCCAGCCCAGGAATCAAGTCCGAGCCCCAGCAGCCCCTCGTCCAGCCGGGGCTTCTTCACCAGCACAGCACCCAGAGGTCTTCCAGGTTTAATCCAACATGTACGTGGGAAGTAGAGTGCTGGAAAGACCACAGTGGACATTCTACAAATGCAAATTCCCTCCTGGAACAGCCCAGCAACCCTCTGTACCTTCTCCAAAGTACCCATGCCAGGCAGGCGTAGAGCCTAATGGGCGTGCCTAGGAATCAGCATTTAACACGATTCTGATGAATAAAAAAGTTTGAGAGGTCGGTCAGCAAGAGGCTGCCGTGGCCTCCACTCATTTGCAGGCTCTGAAGAGACACAGATTCAGGTAACAGGCCAGACAGAACAAGGATGGGGAGGTGGAGGGCAAATTCCATGGACCACCAACCACCCCGCCTCCCCACTGAGACTCTGATTTATGGAGTGATAAAGCCAGGGAGAAAAGATGCCCCCACCACACGAGGGACTGCGATTTCACCTAAAGCATGCAGCATGTGGCTGAAGGCCAAGGTTGGGCAAGCCAGGAGCACAGCACGGGGTTCACAGACCCAGAGGTGCCCCCCACACCCAGACCCCGTGCAGACCTCCTAAGCACTGCCTATGTCTCCTGCCTGGTTTATTTCCTTCCCCTCTTCTACTGTGTTGGTTTCTCAGCCACCACCACACACCCCTCTCTACAAGCTTGGTGGACTCAAAAGAGGGGAGAGGTAAGATCTGGGCTCTGCCGCCAACGTCCTACCTGAGACATTAGTTCCAACCCACCTAGCTGTGATGTGAGCCCCCGAGATTTCTCAAATGTGAGATGGGAAGGTAACTGAACCCACTCACCAGGAGGGCTGTGCAGACTGAGATTACATATAGCCACACCTTGGCGTCCAGCACACGTGGGACCCCAGTCGTGTTGCCCCTGATGGGAATCCCTCTATGCCCTCTCTGCTACCAGAGCCAACTCCCAGCAGTAGCTGTGGAGGGTGCATCCTCTATTCCCACTCCACTCACCTCCCATGGCTCCACGCAGTGACCTGCCACGCAGCAGCCACCAGCAAATCCGGCCCCACTGGATAATAGACCACCACCCTCCCCCCTCACTTTGGGGCGTCTTCCACTTGTAGTTCCGAAGCAGGCCAAGAAACAGCCCTCAAGGGCAGTCACCTGTTCCTTATTGAACGTAATGACCTGCCACGCAGGACCACCAGCAAACCCAGTTCCATCATCCAGGCTCCTGTGGATAACCGAACTCCCACCCTCCGACCTTGGGCCATCTTCCACTTGCAGTTCTGAAGGGGGCTGAGAAACCGCTCTCAAGGGCACTCACCTGTTTCTTATTGCACGTAATGGCCTGCCAAGCAGGGCCACCAGCAAACACGGTCCACCATCCAGGTTCTGGTGGGTAACTGCCCCCTCCCCCGCTTCCTCCTGGGGTGTCTGGGAGGCTCAAACTGCCCAAGGGCACTCATCTGTTCCTTATTGCACTAATACCTCATTTACAGAAATCCACTTTGACTTCCAGCACTGCAGGTGTGACAATTTAGCAATCCTGCTTGCAAGCTCCAAGAGCTTGAGGTCACGTCCACCTC
>NW_012113030.1:35966-36398 GCF_000951035.1 Colobus angolensis palliatus | reverse complement strand
CGTCCACCTCACCAGCATCCCAGAGACCCAGCACTGTCCCACTGTGTTTAAAATTCCAAAATACTCCTTCAAAATGCTACTGGCATTTGGTTTGCACATAAAATGCTAAAAAACCTTCAAGTGAAACATATCTTTAACAGTTTGATATGACATGTGAGCTACATCTGCCAAATTGTAAAGCCTCACGCATTTATAACATTTATGGTCAAATGGTTCATTAATATAGATTACGAGAATCTCCAAGAATCAGGTTTTTTTCTGGCATTAGAAGACCAAAGGAAAACTGGGTTCTGGCTGTCTTTCAGGCCTGTAGAGGCAGACATATCTGCTGACACAACCAAGCTCCTTCCCACTGATGTGGCCTCATCCCAGGCCACCCGGATGCCCGCAGGCCCCTGGAGGAGCAAGCTGACCTGCCCACATTTCTCAAAT
>NW_012113030.1:33446-35916 GCF_000951035.1 Colobus angolensis palliatus | reverse complement strand
TGGAGGAGCAAGCTGACCTGCCCACATTTCTCAAATACACAGCTGTTGCTCACACTGCAGATGGAGCTCAAGGCACGAGCAGGCCACCACGCTAACAATACCACGCAGCGTCCACGCCAGGTGACGGTGGTTTGCACTCCATCCCAAAGCCCCATATTTGAGTTTACAGCCATGACTACTAAATGGATTTTTAGACTCTCAAGACATACTTTACTTTTATGCAACAAAGTTAAAAGACTATCACTCAGATATAGGCTCTGAAACTGTGGAATAATTATTTGGGAACAGAGCCTCTGCCAGATCAGGATAAGCACTTGGGACAACACCCCGTGACCTCGGTCCACACAAACCCATCCAGACCAGAAGCCTCCCGCACTGTAATTTCTGTGGATTTCTGTAAATGAGGTATTAGTGCAATAAGGAACAGATGAGTGCCCTTGGAGGGCAGTTTCTGAGCCTCCCAACCACACGGCCGCATTAAGGCTGAAGCCGCGCCACCTCCAGAAACACTGTCCCTCACCAAGGTGTGCCTGGCTTCTCCCTTTTTCCAGAACTTAACGAACCCTGAAAGGACAGGTCTGTGTAGAAAAAAAAACAAGCTACTTGCGATTCCTCTTCCCAGTTCAGGCTGTAGGAAGCTCATTTCAGCCCTCACTGTGTTCTGACTGTGGCTTGGTTCCCATAAGAAACAAAGTCAGGCCGGGCGCGGTGGCTCAAGCCTGTAATCCCAGCACTTTGGGAGGCTGAGACGGGCGGATCATGAGGTCAGGAGATCGAGACCATCCTGGCTGACACGGTGAAACCCCCGTCTCTACTAAAAAAAAGAAAAAAAAATACAAAAAACTAGCCGGGCGACGTGGCGGGCGCCTGTAGTCCCAGCTACTCGGGAGGCTGAGGCAGGAGAATGGCATAAAACGCGGGAGGCAAAGCTGGCAGTGAGCTGAGATCCGGCCACTGCACTCCAGCCTGGGAGACAGAGTGAGACTCCGTCTCAAAAAAAAAAAAAAAAAAAAAGAAACAAAGTCAGAATTCTAGTCCCTGTCTCTTGGGTGGTGTGGCAGACATACACACCTTCAGTTATATGAGGAAAGGCGTGGTGAGCCCCCTTCCTTCAGTAAAACTGCACAGTTCCCACAACCCCGATGCCATCCCCCTCACGCCACTGTGAACACCTGGACAGAGCATATTTTAACGCGTGCACCTTTGTGGGCTAGTTTTCTATTTCTCCACTAAATCACCCCAAATTTAGCACCCTAAGCATTGACTTATTTTCTTACATTTCTGGAAGCTGGAGTCCAAAACAGGTCCCACCAGCTAACTTCGAGGTGTCGGCAAGGCTGGCTCTGGGGAAGTGACTGTCTCCTTATCCTCCACAGCCTCTAGAGGCTTCTGCATCCCCTGGTCCATATGGCACCTACTGTCTTCAGGACCCACAGCAGCCCTGACGGCCCCCCAACAGGAAGACGCAGAATATCAGGAGCCTGGGCTACAGAGCTAGGGCTGAGGCCTCCCCCACCCTCCCAACTCCTCACGCACTCCCGTGTGAGCTAATATAGATTCCACTTTAACTAGTGTCACCTGTGTATGAGGTCAGTGCCCAGCTGTGAACTGGTTAACCTCACCCACACAGACCCCGGGAATAAACTCACAGGCCATGGACCACTCCACAAGCAATAAGTGACCACCTGCTCAGGGACCTCCATGCCCCAGCAGAGCCCTCCGGTATCTCCCTGTGAGCTCAGACTGGTGGCAGGGGTCTGCAGCGCCAGAGGGCCCTGGATAAAAAAGACAGCTCCCATGTCGGAAGGCACCCGCCCGCGGTTGGGTTCCCAGTACTTTAAGTAGCCCAGGTGGACAAGCCGCGCCGCATGCAACCCCATCACCAGAATAACGGCTGCACGTGGCGAGTGCACGGGTGGCCACCACTCAGCCCAGCTGGCCGCGCTAAGCACATCACCACCGTGACGTCCAAGTGCCGGCATCGGCCCCCAAAAACATTCTGGATCACAATTCAGGGTAGTGATTGTGGTCAGGGCCACACGTGGGTGAATGTATTTACAGGAGGACGCCACAGCTGGACTGACGCCACAGCTGGATCTGGCTGGACTGAGAGCATTTTCCACTGTACATTCTTACAACACCATTTTATTTGTGCTTTATTAAACTTTTATGGCTTTTTCCTGCCTATCTACTTGATGGGAGTGTTTCTTGTTCTTATGACTGCAGTGATACTTCAAGCTACAACTATCAATGTGTAAAATAAGTTTGGAAGGCGCCTTATCGTTAAACATTTCACAAGCAAGCAGTCAGAGGCACCTAACCCGGAGGCCTGTTTTCTTCTCTGAGCCAAACCTACCTTGGACTCCAAACGGCACACGGAGAGGGGCTGGATCTCCAGCACGCATTCCTAGGGAGCCTCCTGGGGAGCAGATATGGAGGGAGAAGCCCTGGGTTATGGCACTGTCGTACT
>NW_012113030.1:31379-31686 GCF_000951035.1 Colobus angolensis palliatus | reverse complement strand
TTGCCGCTTACAAAACAACATAAGCACACACCCCCAGGTGTGCACACACGCTCTGTACATGCTCACGTCTGTCCATGCCAACAACAGCACACACCCCAAGGTGTGCACACACGCTCTGTACACATCTGTCCCTGCCAATGCCAGCACACATCCCCAACGTGTGCACACACATTCCATACACGCTCACATCTGTCTCTGCCAATGCCAGCATACACCGCCAAGGTGTGGACACACGCTCTGTACACACTCACATCCCTCCCTGCCAATATGAGCACACATTCCCAGGGGTGCACACAGGCTCTGCACA
>NW_012113030.1:28080-29979 GCF_000951035.1 Colobus angolensis palliatus | reverse complement strand
GGGGCCTACGGAGTGCTTCTTTCTGCTGTGGCTGACATCGTCCAACAAGAGGCTGACACAAGAATGTCACTTGCTGAGAAACTGAAACGTGTGACCTAGGAGCCTGTGAAGGTCTAAGAACAAACCAACAAACCAAACGGTTTCGTTTGTTTTAAAACACCATAGCCTGTTTTTTCTTTATTTTTCTTGCTCTACCTTGGGTATCATTTAGTTTAATTTCAAAGTAAGTCCAATAAATACACAAAATCACAGGACTGAGCATGGAACATTGTTTCACTTCATGTCCTCCAGCCTTTAGGACACATTAAGGAAAGACATGATTCTAGGATTCCCATTAGAAAGGCTGCCCTGAGGCACCTGCTGGGGCAGCCAAATTGTAGTTGTTGATGCTGCCCCCAAGCTGCTTGGATGAAGCAGAAGATTCTGGAGGTCTCCTCTCTTCTGCCCCTTGTCCAGGAGAGAAGGTGGGGGGAGAAAGGTGAGAGAAGACAGGAAGAAGGAGGGGGGAAGCAGGGAGAGAGGAGGGGAGAGGGAGGGAGAGAGGAGGGGGAGGGAGGGATATGGGAAGGGAGGGAGGAGGGGCATGTTCCATCCACCAAGGCAGCTACACTGCAGAGAGAATGGAGGGTGTGTTGCCTCTCAGGACAGCAAGTTCAAGCTGTTTATAATTGTTAGCATAAACAGTGACCAGCTGAGGACAGGGCTGTAATTGGAGTTGACAACGTTTTATTTTCATAGTTGATATTGGGGACCTGGACCTAAAGCACCGTGCCTTGCCCTTTTGCCAGATGGGCCTATGCTTCTCTATACTTGAGTCTATTTGACTAAATACCTGATATTGACTAGGAATTATGACGTGTAGGATACCCCTTACCACAGTAACGCCTAACATGTTCTAAATGCAATTTTTTCAGGGACTGGCTTCTTCCTCTGGGTGGGAATGTTAAGTTCAGTCCAGTTCAATTCAGTAAGCATTTATCAAGAAAATCCTAGACCAAGAGCTATGTTGGACACTGGCTATGGGGTGATGGGGATATGAAGATGTGGAATTAGAACTCGAGAAGCTCAAATGCTCCCATTTAGTTCCCTAATGCAATTACCAAGCTTCAACCTGATGGCTGTAATGTCTAAATTCACTTTTTCTTTATTCCAGTTCTACATAACAAAGCATAAATAATCACAGAGGAATTATTCTGTGTTGGACTATTCAGTGGACAGAGAAGAGCATTCTGACCAGCGTGAGACCCTGTCTCCATTCCCAGGGAGCCCATGAGGTGGCTGCATGGAGCACACACATGAAGATTCAGGAGCATGAGCATCAGGTGATGGGAGGGGCATGGAAGCAGCACCAGAAAGATGCCTGCGGAGAGGCCGCTGCAGCCAGGCTGGCTGGGAAGGTCACGGGAGTGGGTGCAGGCATCTCCCTCCAGCCGCACTTGGTTTTCATGAGGACGGGTGCAGGGAAGGGGATGACACCGAAATGCTGTGGCGCTGAGGGGAGGAGGGGAGGGACACAGGGCCGAGGGCTGGCCCCCACCACTTCCGTCCCTGCCCCTATGAACGCTGCCAAAATCAGCCCCAACGGGGAGAAATGAGGTGGGTGAAAGAGGTGGACAGACTTGGCTTCCGTGGAATTCACAGATTCCAGTCATTAAAATTCCCTTCTGAGTTTTCATCTGGAAAACTTTGCAAATGTACTTAGGGACAAGAGGCAGAAGATGAAGCCAACACAATTGGGCTCAAACCACCGCCCTTCTCCTTCTCTCTTCATCCAAGACCCTCCCTGGGCCCCAGAGTGTGAGAACCCGGAGCTACACAGCCCAAGGGCGCAGCCCCTGACCAGAGGAGGGAGCAGCACGGCGGGGCCCCCAGCATGTGGATGGCAGGATCTGTGCTATG
>NW_012113030.1:26227-28030 GCF_000951035.1 Colobus angolensis palliatus | reverse complement strand
CTTCCGTCCCTGCCCCTATGAACGCTGCCAAAATCAGCCCCAACGGGGAGAAATGAGGTGGGTGAAAGAGGTGGACAGACTTGGCTTCCGTGGAATTCACAGATTCCAGTCATTAAAATTCCCTTCTGAGTTTTCATCTGGAAAACTTTGCAAATGTACTTAGGGACAAGAGGCAGAAGATGAAGCCAACACAATTGGGCTCAAACCACCGCCCTTCTCCTTCTCTCTTCATCCAAGACCCTCCCTGGGCCCCAGAGTGTGAGAACCCGGAGCTACACAGCCCAAGGGCGCAGCCCCTGACCAGAGGAGGGAGCAGCACGGCGGGGCCCCCAGCATGTGGATGGCAGGATCTGTGCTATGGCAGTCCCAGGACCCCAAGCAGAGAAGGCCTGGGGCTCCCAGCTGAAGTTTTGCTGTCTCCTCTGTCTCCAAAGTCCAGAAGGACTGAGTGGGACCAACGCCGCACCTGGCGGCTCCTTGGTGGCTGCCAATGTGGTCCTCAGGCTGCGAGTGAGACCCTCTAGGGAAGCCCAGTGGCAAGAATCACAGCCACGAGTGCTCCAGTTGCCCCAAAACTCAAGCATAGCCTGAGGAAGGCAGCGCCCGCTCAGATCCCCGTGCAGGCTTGTGTGGCACACTTGTGAGGCACACAGCACCAGAACATGGCACTTTAAGTGGCTTTGTGGGGTGTAGGAACACAAAGTGTGGTCTCGAGTGGCTCAGAAGTCACTCCCACCAGCCTGCAGGACCCGGACGGCCCCTTTGGACGTGGCTGGAGTCTCTCCAGGGTGGGCTCCAAAGTCGCAAGGATGAGGTGAGCGTGGGTCTTGCTCTGAGGAAGGCCCCTGACAAGTATCCTGAACATGCAGGCACACAGCTGGCTGACTCATTTGAAAGGACCTGCTGAGCCACGAGCCAGGGACGGCTAGAGAGAACTCGACTAACACACGAACCCTGCCCAGGCGCTCACCTGGGGCACCCACGAGAAAACTACGGAAGCTGTGAAGACGGAGGTGTGCACGGGGCTGGGAGAATCCTGGGAGGAGCCGCACTGGGGACCAGAAGGGACGGGGGGCTGGGCCCCACAAGCAATTGAGGGAGGCACTCGGTGCCCTGTAGACCCCTCTGCACCCACAGCTGCAGGCCTGGCTGGCAACACGACCTTGTCTGCAGGGGCCCAGGAGCACATGTGTTTGGCAGGAGCTGCCCTCCTGGAGCCGCACTACGGGTACCGTCATTTTAGAGGCAGGTACCTGATATCAACCATGACAATCAACCATGCCACCCTGAATTACAGCCATGTCCTCAGGGGGCCACCCTTTATGCTGACAATCACAAAGAGCTTGAACTCGCTGTCCCAAGAGGCAACAAGCCCTTCATTGTCACGGCTGTAAGCCTCTGTGCAGCCCTCCACCCAGGTTGTTTCCCGTCGGGGCAACATGAAGTCCCATGACAGTGACTCGGAGCCAGCCTAGTAGCTTCAGTGCAGGAAAAATCACAGAAACTCAAACACATCCTAAACATGGGCAGTTGGTAGGAGCCGATTCCTAAATTCAGCCTGTTCGGAGGCTTTCTGGGCTAGCACAGCTCTGATAACAGGTTTGAGCTTTCTGCTCCCGGTAAAGGGTGAGGAGGAGGCCAGGCTCTGTCATTCTGCCCTGTGGCCTCGGTGGCCTGTGCCAGACAGCGTGACCATCGCCCGCAGTGAACACTCGGCACAGCGCAGCAGGCTTGGGGAAGAACAGAAAGTGACCTCTAAGCCCGCAGAAGACGCTAAGCCACGCATGGCCTCACGCGCCCTGC
>NW_012113030.1:23697-25518 GCF_000951035.1 Colobus angolensis palliatus | reverse complement strand
CAGGGAGCCTGTCCCAGGGTGCAGAGCTAGTGAACAGTGGTTCATACAGGGACAATCCCAGCTGCCAGGCTCTGGGGCTCCTCGGGACAGAATCCTGTTGACTTCACTCTGGGGTGCGAGAGGCGGCAGCATCCCCCAAAGGCACCTGGAGAAGTGCTGTTACCCTCCATCCCCTGTCCCCGGCATTACCCTCCATGCCCCTGTCCTCGGCGTTACCCTCCGTTCCCCTGTCCCTGGTGTTACCCTACGTCCTCTGTCCCCTGTGTTGCTCACCATCCTCCTCACCTGCAGGCCTGTCTCCCTGTCTTCCCTAATTTTCCTGTTCAGCCAGAGCACATCACATGTCTCTTCCCTTTTCAAGAGGCTCAGCTGCACCCAGAGGCATTCCAGCCTATTCGGGATGGGGCACACACCCTGGGAAAATGCCAGCACAGGGCCGGAAGGGCCTGAGACCCTCTCACTGTTGCCCAGGAAGGATTGAACAGCCCATGGTCACGCTGATTGTCAGGCAGGATGAAAACTTCTGTGTCCGAAATGTTCTTTTCACTGGAACTGTTCGGACCATTCGTGAACGAATCAGTTAAATGCCAGCAAGGGCCATTCCCACGTATTCTCTGGCTACAGTTTTCCATCCATCAGCAACCACACTCCTAGGAATTATCCCTAACGCAGAATCAGTGCCTTGTGCCTTTAGGAAAACCTCTTTCTCTCCAGCTTTGTCCTCCTTCCACAAAAGGTGCCTCTGACTGCCTCACTCGCCGTACCAGGATTTCTCTCGGCTACAGAGGAAAATCTGCGTGGGGCTCAGAGGTGGGAGGTCCCTGCATGGGCAGCAGGTCTCTGACATCCTCCGAGGAGCCTGGCCCAGGCCTGCCTCACACGCCAAGACTCTGCCTTCTGGCCCTCGGGCCCCTGAAGCTGCTTTCCCTCCAGGTGTCATGCCCTGGGCAAGAAGGCCGGACAATGGCCCAGGGCTGCTGTGGGTCGGGAAAGCCTCCTGACACCTCCAACTCCAGGACCCCCCACCAGCATCCCAGCATCTGGACCTGTGTCACCAGCCACTCCACCAAACAAGAGAACTGGATTTTCAGCTGGGTGTGCTGCTTCCCTAAACAAAGTAGGGTGTTGTTACTGAGGAAAAAGGAAAAAATTGGCATCTTCTTGGCAACCCCGCGACATCCAGCCACCGGTTCTCACCACCACAGAGATGTCCATCCAGGGCAGATAGTGTCTTCAACCAAGCGCCACTGACCCAGAAGTGCAGTAATTAGTACACTTTCACCAGAGTCACCCACTCCTTCACCTTTACACCCAAGAAAAACATGTTTGCCAGGCAAATTAGACGTCTAGGAGGTGTAAGGAAACCCTAAGCCTGCTTTAACCCTCAGACTTTTGAGACCGTTGAGGGCTGTGCACACAAGAGCAAGGCTGCACCCGAAAGCTCTGCTCCTGCCGGACGTCATGGACAGACCACATGGCTCAGCCACATGGACCCTTCCAAGACTTCACGAGAGGGACCTCCATGGTACATGCAATGATGCGCACTTCGTTCAGCCTCGAACAGACCACGCCCTCGTTACAGGGTCGGTGGTCCACCTCCTGCCATCAGCCCCCCACCTCACCGAGGGTCTGTGTCTGCATCTGAAATAACTTTGCTGTTTTACCTGGGTATCAAAATGCAACATTGCAATGTTTAAAGGTCTTTAAATATCAACACTCCGGGTGCAGTCCTTGTCACTTTAATGCGGTCACTCGATGCAGGCCTCACTCACAACTCTGAGGTAGCTCATACCTTCCCTACCTAACCAAGGAAGAAACGAA
>NW_012113030.1:22378-22808 GCF_000951035.1 Colobus angolensis palliatus | reverse complement strand
CAGCCCCAGGTGAGAACCACGGATCCCATGGCGAATGAGGCCAGCCTGTGGGAAGTGGGGCTGGGACAGCTCTGTACAGCTTAATAGGAAAGTTGTGTTCTATTTTCTGGGGTTTTAGTCACGCCGATGGCTAGTCACGGCTGTCTGTCAGGAAGTGATTTGAGGACAGACTAGGGAAGGGGCTGCCAAGACCAGCAGAGCATTCGCTGTGTGGGCCCAAGGAAAAGGAAATAAAGGCTGGTGATGTGACAGTGGCGGGGGAGCACAGAGCGAAGGAACTGGTGGAGACACAGGGCTGGCCCTGCACAGGGCTTTGAGCAGCTACCCGGGGGTCATCCTATTAATTCTTCTCATGGCCCCAAGAGGCAGCTATGAGGATCCCTCTCCTGAGGACAGAACTGTTCCAGAGCCACACAGCGAGGATCCACAG
>NW_012113030.1:20545-21541 GCF_000951035.1 Colobus angolensis palliatus | reverse complement strand
GGGGTCATCCTATTAATTCTCCTCATGGCCCCAAGAGGTGGCTGTGAGGATCCCTCTCCTGAGGACAGAACTGCTTCAGAGCCACACAGCGAGGATCCACAGAACCAAGATCCGGGCCAGCTCCAAAGCGGGTGAACTTGACCCCTCACCCATGGTCCTGAGACAGGGATCGGAGCCCCCTGGACACACAGACACAGGAACTGTAGGAAGGGGAAACGGATGCCCTGGACCAGTGGCAGGACCCAGGGTTTCAGCCCTCCAGGGCCACTGGGGCCAGCCACTGCACAGGTGGACACACGGTGCTTTAACCTGTGCAGGGGGAAGGAGCACTCACTCTCAGGGTGGAGACCGCAGCTCAAACGGGCCGGCCTCCCTGCTGGGCACAGCCTGAGCCACACAGGATGCTGAGGTGCCCTAACGTTGGGGTGCTCAGAGCCACTCAGCGGAGATCGTGGTGCTTTCTGTAACCACCCTCGTTTCTTTATGATATAGATCTGGACTCCATCCTTTGCAATGTGTGGGGTTCTAGGAAGAGGCTGGCCAGCTGGGGAAGTGTCCTGGGCTCTGTCCCAGTGATGACGAACTTGGCTCCCCACAAGTGTGGCCTGTGCACCACAGTGACCCCCGGGGACCAAACCTGCACCCACCTTGCTGAAGATAATTTACTTCTCATCTGTGAAAGAATAAAGCTAGACTAACTCAATTTCACACTCACTTCCAACTTTAACAACTTGTGTTAGGAAGTCAAAGACAAGGACTCTGACCACGTCACAAACCCAGGAAGCAAAACCCGAGACTAACGGAACGATGCCACCTTCTCAGTTCCGAGTTTTACTAGTTGTTTTTCTTTTCTGGTCTGTTTTTCTCTTTTGGTTTAAATAATTAAAGATCCTCGTTGACAAGAAAAAAAATTCTCTATGAAACTAAAAAAAGTGGTTCTAATTAAACATTTAAACATTCTTCCATATGCTTTATAAACAGTTGAAATTACAGCTC
>NW_012113030.1:19547-19908 GCF_000951035.1 Colobus angolensis palliatus | reverse complement strand
CTGTGCTAATAGGCTCTCAGCTGTCTTGAAATAATGCTGAAATTTTAAAATTACTTTTGTACTTAAACGTGTTCCCAAAGTGAAGCACAGCGGCTAACATCCATCGTAGTGCCCAGCAGAGCGACCCGCCCTACTATGGCCGACACCCTGATTCCCGAGGGCTGCATCCCGGGGCCGTAGTAGTGCAGAGAACGTTCAGGAAACAGACCAGGTGGCAGGAGGGGGTCTTGTCCTCAAGGAACCTCATGAGTCTTGCTAGGGGAACAAACAGCGAGAGAATGAAACTGGCAGCCACGGAATCCAGACAGCGATGCCCAGGCCTCGCCATGCATACCCCCTGGCTGGCACCTCCCTGAGACCC
>NW_012113030.1:12751-14167 GCF_000951035.1 Colobus angolensis palliatus | reverse complement strand
CCTCTTTGAAATAGGCATTTTGTGCCTGTCTTACAGATTACATCAAGGCCCTAATACAATTAGACCCTTGTCTCAGGTACACACAAAGCAGCCGCATCTTTAGAATGTGTTTTGGACCATGGGAGGAAACCAAATCGCAGCATTAGCCATTGATGTTGCTTAAAGTGTATTTCCAAATGTGTCTCCCGAGCTCGGCCTGTGTTCATGGCTTCCGCTGACCACAGGGCATCTGCTGGGCACTCTGTGCACTTTCTCCCACACCTGCCACACCTGTGGTCCTGTGCCTGTCCTTCCACATGTCCCCACGCGGCTACATCTCCCACACTCACCACGCCTGTGGGCCTGTGCCTGTCCCTCCAGGCGTCCGCACCTACCATGCGGCTAACGCACACCTCCCACAGGCGGCAAGTGCCTGAACATCCCCACGGCTGGAGGGGCTCCGGGTAGGTTCTACAGAACCCACAGACAGGCATGGCCACCCCGCCCACGGCCACCAGAGGCTTTGCTTTGTCTCTAGAGGTGCCCTTCAATGAGGCGACACGGCAGATGACCCAGTGTTAGGTAATTAAGACTCAGGAAATCACGGCGGTCTTACCTTTAGAACTCACCTCTCTCCCCAGCACTACATCATGAAGGGTGGGTCGCCAGAGCTGGGGAAGAGATCCCCAAGGCTCCCTCCTGCCCTAACAAGCTGGAACACTGCTCCCCTCTGTTGGTTTATCACTGCACCTCAATAAACTGAGCTCACAGCCAGAGGCGGGCATGGGCTGAGGAGAAACACACAGCAGACCCCGGTGGACAGGACGAAGGACGAGGGTGCTCGCGGAGACGAGGGTGTGCCCCAGGAAGAAGGTGCACGCGGGGTAGAGGGTGCACGCAGGGAAGAGGGTGCACAGGCCCCGAGAACCTGGTGGCAGCAAGGCTGGTCAAGGCTGAACTCCAACAGAGGCAGCAACAACGCTGTTGGGCAAGTCACAGAGAAAGCACCACCCAGAGGGGCTGCATGAACCAGCAGCGACCCCAACCCAACGTGCTCATCGGACTGGGCACACACACACACTGTGGACACGTGTGAATATGTTCCAATTAACGTGATGTTACGTAATAATCAACAATGTTAACCCCACGACTTCATTACATGGCATCTGGCACATTGAGACTTTTCATTCTGTCTCTCTTCCTATACAAAGAAGTGGAAAATAGGTCCAAGATCATTCACAACAAATTATTGCTAATTGCAAAAAAAAAAAACAAACAAACAAATTCCTACCCTCACCTTGGAGGATCTCAAGGCAATACCTCGTTCTCTGAGGTCATGGTTTGGATGCTCTCCGGACCCCTAGGTGGGTCTGAAACTGCAAGGAATCCCCAAATGGGCAGTTTTGGGGCCAGCACAGACGCCAGCCATACATCCAG
>NW_012113030.1:11473-12701 GCF_000951035.1 Colobus angolensis palliatus | reverse complement strand
TCCCCCAGGGAAACATGGAAGGGCCAGACACCTGGCAGCCCTTCCTTCCTGCTCTAAAGCCCCAGAGACACAGCCCCGCCAGGTGTGTGCCTCGGGCAATACACGGTAATGTCAGCTGGGCACCGAGTCTGAGAACATGCTCTCAAGTAAAAATGAAAACAAGACTGCTGAGAAAAGTTCATGTTTAATCACCTGTGTGCTAAATTCTAAATGCAATGTTATTTCAGAGCTAGGTGGAAGTAATTCCTTAAAAATATATATGAACAGTCACTAGCAACCAGGGTGATAAGTACTCAATATGTGTTTGATGAATAAATGAATTTTTAAAATTTATGAAAAGAACACACTCTATTTAGGAGAATTCTATTTAATTGGATGTCCTAACTATACAGTGACTCCTTCATGCTGACAACAGAGTTTGTTTCAGTTAACTCAAAAAATGGCAAGTCACTCTAACAGGAAACCAAAAGGCTTTGCAGAGAGTCAAATTATGGTGCCAATTCAACTGTGCGTGGCAATTTCACCTTAATATTTAAATTCTCGAAGCACCATACTCAGAAAACAAGACATAACATACATAAATGCATCGCCTGAAGCACCATCATCTAGAATTTGACAAAGTTTGACTGTGAGTTTCAAGAAAAGGGCCGACGAGGCCAAGAAGTTCCTTTCCCTCTCCCCTTACCTCCCATTTTGGTGACCAACTTAATGCAGAGAAATTCCTGTTTCAGGTTTGCAGACATTGGTGCAATCCTGGTATCTATTTCCCCAAGACACCAACATGCTGAAGTCTGCAGGGTGCACATATTGAAAATCACAGGAGCACTGGAGTGGCCGAAAGAGGAGTGGCCGAAAGAGGTGCCCGTGAAGACGTCATCCTTTCCAAGACAGGCTCTGATTCCGCCTCCGGGCCCTTTTGCAAAAAGCCATTTCTACAAATTCACAGCCACCAGGAGGAAACACACAAAAGACCCCACTGCCCTCCTGGCTTCCCAGAAGGCCTCAGAAGGACGAGACACGGAGCCTGCATGCAATCCTGGACCCTCCTCCCTGCATTCAGTTTGACACGTGTCACTTGTTTGACTGACGGAGGTCCCACAATGGGCACAAGGAGACCCGTCAGGTCAAGAGGGTGCTGCCCGGCTCATGGTCCACACATGGGGACCTGTCAGGTCAGGATGCCCAGCTCATGGTCCACACATGGGGATGCGTCAGGTCGGGAGGGTGC
>NW_012113030.1:7257-7654 GCF_000951035.1 Colobus angolensis palliatus | reverse complement strand
GGTGTGTGCCACGGTCACGGCTCTGCACACCCCCATCCCAGGCCATCTCATACAGGTGCCTTCACCGGCACCGGGGTCTCACAGACCAGCTCCACGCTCACACTTACTGGGACGCAATCACCCTTTCAGCCCTTCATGCATCTGTACCCTACAGCAGTGTTCAAGGGAGGCTAATTTAAGAAAGAAATGTAATACGGACATCTGTGAACTCTTCCTCCATATCCACTGAGTGGCCGTCGAGAAAGAGAAAGAGTAAAAAGAAAAAAAGATTTAAGAGTCAAACACAGGGCCGGGTGCAGTGTCCCATGCCTGTAATCTCAGCACTTTGGGAGGCCAAGGCGGGCAGATCACCTGGGGCCAACAGTTTAAGACCAGCCGACCAACATGGCAAAATCCT
>NW_012113030.1:1476-3220 GCF_000951035.1 Colobus angolensis palliatus | reverse complement strand
GGTACCCCCAGGAGAGAGGAGCCCCCAGTAGGGTCCACACTGGAGGTCCTGGGGGTGGCTGCTGCTGGGGAGGCCATGCGGGGAGGGCTGTTTCCTGTTCCCTTCCCCTCAGGAGACAGCTTGCCCAATGTGACACAGCACCGGATGGGATTTCAGGCTCAGGGCATACGGAGCCCGGGGCTGTGGACCACACCAGAACAAAGCCACTGCATGCATCAGACCGGGGCTGCGGACCACACCAGCCCACGACCACTGCATGCCCCAGAGCAACACGAGAAGAGTGCAGACCAACAACATCTTCGTCTATGGTAGGTGCCACGGTTATGGTTCCTAAGAGAGTCCACAGCCACTTCTACCAGGTGCCCTCCACTCTTCCCCTGCCCCAGCTGGTCCCCCTGCGACCAGCCGTGTCTCTAAGAACGGGGTGTGGAGCCAGGGGGAAAACACACAATAAACCACCTGCTACTAGAAACAGCCTCGTTGTCCTCAGGGAGCCGATCCCAGGGCGAGCCTCGCTGTCCTCAAGGAGTCGATCCCGGGGCCAGCCTCGCTGGACTCAGGGAGTCTGTTCCAGGACCCCATGGACACCAAATCCAGGCACATTCAAGCCCCACAGGTGGACCTGCCGAACCTACGTGTGCAAAGAGTTGGCCCTCCGACACGCGTTTCACATGGCAGGAACACTGTATTTTCTGCGTGTACAAAGAATCAGCCCTCCGACATGCGTTTCACGAGGCAGAGCACTGTATTTTCTCCCTGAGTTTGGTTGAAAAAATCCACCTATAAGTTGACCCGCAAAGCTCAAGCTTGTGTTGGACAAGAGCCAACTGTATGCAATTGACACTGATTCCTACCAACAATATCCAAATCTTACCATCACCAGCACGATAAACAGAATGAGCAAAATTTAAAAACTAAAGCAGAGTTTTTCCTGCTAGTTGGCGCACTGCGTATCCCCTGTGGGAAAGACCACACTGGCTGCTGACCAGACTCCACCGGCCCCTTCCTCCATCCTGAGGGCATCTTCCTCCATCCTGACAGCAGCCTGGGATCACCTCAGTCCCAGGGCGGGGTAGGGGGATGCACTGTGCACCCTCCAAGCTCTCCTGCGCCCCTTCCTCAGGCTGGCCCAAGAGCTGCCTGGACAGTCAGGTGCTGGGAACACCGAGCTGCCCCTCCTCAGCCCACAGCCTCAGGCCACCTGTCTCATCTGTGACCGAGAAACAGAGCTGCAGCTGGAGGCAGGAGGCGGGAGGCGGGACATGCTGGGATCTACCCATGGCCAGGCCGAGCTGCTCTGATCACTCAAGCTTCACTTTCATCACTTGCTCTACCAAATAAACTAGAATGAAATATGTCACGTCCTCCTTTCCACACACTCGCAAGCCTCCCATCCCACTTCCCGGCGCTGACCCCATAAGAACACTTTCTGCATCTTTCCAGGTATTTTCTATCCTCCTCAAGCACAGAACCACATTCAGAGTGAATTTTTATTTTTAATTTTTAACAGAAATGGCACCAGGGCAGATGATGATTTTTTTGTACCATTTCTTTACTTTCTTGAGTATTTTCCACACCAGGAGAGATGGGCTCTGCTCTCCTTCCTCCCCGCCCAAAGCTGCCTCACAGCAGCCACACACAGAGTCGAAAACCCTCGCAAGATTGTGGGTGTCCCGGGGTGCCCCACAACCCCAAAGACCAAGAGGTCACAGCTCCACATTGTCCAACAACACTTCAGACATGG
>NW_012113030.1:0-261 GCF_000951035.1 Colobus angolensis palliatus | reverse complement strand
AGGTCCCCAGACAAGTCCAATAAGGAAATAACCCCACAGCAGATTCAGGTGCAGGCAGAGAGGGTAGTGGCGTCAGGGAATTCCGACGTAAACCTTGGCAGCACGCAGGGAGGTTTACCCAGCTGGACAGGTGAAGTCAAAAGTGCAGGATGATCTGGCCATTCCAAATATGCAGGGCATTCCAATTTTGTTAAAATGAAACCCAGGCTTTGAAAAGGCCCGGACTTCTCACAATGTGCGGTATTTATAGTGTGGAGGGCA
>NW_012113029.1:0-1140 GCF_000951035.1 Colobus angolensis palliatus | reverse complement strand
GTTTTTTTTTTTTTTGAGATGAAGTCTCACTCTGTTGCCCAAGTTGGAGTGCAGGGGTGCAATCTTGGCTCACTGCAACCTCTACCTTCTGAGTTCGAGCAATTCTCCTGCCTCAGCCTCCCGAGTAGCTGGGACTACAGGCATCTGCCACTATGCCCAGCTAATTTTTGTATTTTTAGTAGAGACGGGGTTTCATTACATTGGCCAGGCTGGTCTTGAACTCCTGACCTTGCAATCTGCCCGTCTCGGCCTCCCAAAGTGCTGGGATTACAGGCATGAGCCACCGTGGCCGGCCTCAAGTAGTTCTTTATAGCAGTGTTAAATCTGGCTAATATAGAAAATTGGTACCAGGAGTAGGGTACTGCTATAAAGATACCTGAAAATGTGGAAGTGACTTTGGAACTGGGTAATGGGCAGAGGTTGGTAAAATTTGGAGGACTCAGAAGAAGACCAGAAGATAGTTGGACACGGGGGCTCATGCCTGCAATCCCAGCAGTTTGGGAGGCCAAGGTGTGAGGATTGCTTGAGCTCAGGAGTTCAAGACTAGCCTGGCCAACATGGTGAAACCCTGTCTGTACTAGAAATAAAAAAAAAATAGCTGGCCATGGTGGTGCGTGCCTGTAATCCCAGCTACTTAGGAGGTTGAGGCATGAAAATTGCTTTAACTCAGAAGGCGGAGATTGCAGTGTGCTGAGATCACGCCACTGCACTCCAGCCTGGGCAACAGAGTGAGACTCTGTCTCAAAAAACAAAAACAAACCCAAGAAGAAGACAGGAAGATGTGGAAAAGTTTGGAACTTCCTAGAGACTTGTTAAATGGTTTTGACCAAAATGTTGATAGTGATATGGACAATGAAATCCATGCTGAGGTGGTCTCAGATGGAGATAATGAACTTATTGGGAACTGAAGTAAAGGTCACTCTTGCTATACTTTAGCAAAGAGACTGGTGGTATTTTACTCCTGCCCTAAAGATCTGTGAAACTTTGATCTTGACAGATATGATTTAGGGTATCTGGCATAAGAAATTGTTAAGCAGGCCGGGCGCGGTGGCTCAAGCCTGTAATCCCAGCACTTTGGGAGGCCGAGACGGGTGGATCACGAGGATTTGAGCCTGGGAGTTTGAGATTAGCCTGGGCAAC
>NW_012113028.1:0-1878 GCF_000951035.1 Colobus angolensis palliatus | reverse complement strand
CAGCCCAAAATCTCCTTAAGCTGATAAGCAACTTCAGCAAAGTCTCAGGATACAAAATCAATGTGCAAAAATCACAAGCATTCCTATACACCAATAACAGACAAACAGAGAGCCAAATCATGAGTGAACTCCCATTCACAGTTGCTTCAAATAGAATAAAATACCTAGGAATTCAACTTAAAGGGATGTGAAGGACCTCTTCAAGGAGAACTACAAACCACTGCTCAACGAAATAAAAGAGCACCAAACAAATGGAAGAACATTCCATACTCATGGATAGGTGGAATCAATATTGTGAAAATGGCCATACTGCCCAAAGTAATTTATAGATTCAATGCCATTCCCATCAAGCTACCAATGACTTTCTTCCCAGAATTGGAAAAAACTACTTTAAAGTTCATATGGAACCAAAAAAGAGCCTGCATTGCCAAGACAATCCTAAGCCAAAAGAACAAAGCTAGAGGCATCACACTATCTGACTTCAAACTATACTACAAGGCTACAGTAACCAAAACACCATGGTACTGGTACCAAAACAGGGATATAGACCAATGGAACAAAATAGAGCCCTCAGACCACACATCTACAACCATCTGATCTTTGATAAACCTGACAAAAACAAGAAATGGGGAAATGATTCCCTATTTAACAAATGGTGCTGGGAAAACTGGCTAGCCATATGTAGAAAACTGAAACTGGATCCCTTCCTTACCCCTTGTACAAAAATTAATTCAAGATGGATTAAAGACTTAAATGTTGGACTAAAACTATAAAAACCCTAGAAGAAAATCTAGGCAATACCATTCAGGACATAGGCATGGGCAAGGACTTCATGACTAAAACACCAAAAGCAATGGCAACAAAAGCCAAAATAAACAAATGGGATCTAATTAAACTAAAGAGCTTCTGCACAGCAAAAGAAACTACCAGCAGAGTGAACAGGCAACCAATGGGAGAAAAATTCTGCAATCTACCCATCTGACAAAGGGCTAATATCCAGAACCTACAAATAACTTAAACAAATTTACAAGAAAATATCAAATGATCCCATTAAAAAGTGGGTGAAGGATATGAATAGATACTTCTCAAAAGAAGACATTTATGCTGCCAACAGACACATGAAAAAATGCTCATCATCACTTGCCATCAGAGAAATGCAAATCAAAACCACAATGAGATACCATCTTACACCAGTTAGAATGGCAATCATCAAAAAATCAGGAAACAACAGGTGCTGGAGAGGATGTGGAGAAATAGGAACATTTTTACACTGTTGGTGGGAGTGTAAACTAGTTCAACCATTGTGGAAGACAGTGTGGCGATTCCTCAAGGATCTATAACTAAAAATACCATTTGACCCAGCGATCCCATTACTGGGTATATACCCAAAGGATTATAAATCATGCTACTATAAAGACACATGCACACGTATGTTTATTGTGGCACTATTTACAATAGCAAAGACTTGGAACCAACCCAAATGTCCATCAATGATAGACTGAATTAAGAAAATGTGGCACATATACACCATAGAATACTATGCAGCCATAAAAAAGGATGAGTTCATGTCCTTTGCCGGGACATGGATGAAGCTGGAAACCATCATTCTGAGCCAACTATCATAAGGACAGAAAATCAAACACCGTATGTTCTTACTCATAGGTAGGAATTGAAAAATGAGAACACTTGGACACAGGGTGGGGAATATCACACACCAGGATCTGTCATGGGGTGGGGGGCTGGGGGAGGGATAGCATTAGGAGATATACCTAATGTAAATGACGAGTTAATGGGTGCAGCACACCAACCTGGCACATGTATACATATGTAACAAACCTGCACGTTGTGCACATGTACCCTAGAACTTAAAGTAAAATA
>NW_012113027.1:0-3399 GCF_000951035.1 Colobus angolensis palliatus | reverse complement strand
GGCACGATCATGGCTCACTGCAGCCTTGACCTCCTGGGTTCAAGCAGTCTTCCTACCTCAGCCTCCTGAATAGCTGGGACTGCAGGTGCATGCCACTATGCCCAGCTAATTTTTTTTTTTTTTTGTATTTTTATTAGAGACAGGGTTTCATCATATTGGTCAGGCTGGTCTCGAACCCCTGACCTCAGGAGATCCACCCACCTTGGCCTCCCAAAGTGCTGGGATTACAGACACGAACCACTGCGCCCGGCCTTCTTTGCCCATTCTTTAATGGTGTATTCATCCTTTTCTTTTTGATTTGTACAAACTCTTTGCAATGGAAGAAATTAGCCCTTTGTATATATGTTGTAAATATTTTTTCTAGTTTACCATTTGTATTTTGACTTTATGATATCTTTGTAATGAAGACAATTTTAGTTTTTATTTACTCAAAGGTGTCAATCTGAAATAACACTACACAGGTGTTTCAGTAGCATGTTCAATCTGCCCAATCATGAATTGGGCAATTGGTTAACTACTGGTACACATGCACACACACACACACACACACCTGAGAACATATATGAATTCTCAGGAAAGGTATAATCCAAATCCTTATAGAGAAAGAGAAACATTTTCCTAACTTAAACATATTCTGCACAGTTGCCCTGCGCCACACCTGAGATAGCAGATTATACAGAGTGGTATTATTTTTCCCTTTGTCCTTCCCTGTACTTTCATACTATGCTCAGATGGTCCAGTGGCCAGACACTGGTACATAAGATAGAGTCCAAGAGCCTTTTACTCCACATAGCTACTCCTGTTAGTGACACAGAGGCCTCAGAGAAGCTGCAATAACAATATTTTCCTCATGTTTTGGGTCAAATGAAATCCATGGGTGTGCTGTTCCTCTGTAAGCTCTGTATGTATACAGAGGCAAAGCAAGATGAGGATCTGTTGTTTTCCTGTGTGAGTAAAGCTTCATAAAGAAGAGATTACATATTAACCCAAGACATGTTAAGTGCTGCAAAAAGATGCCAAATCCAGGCACACAGTGCCTTTACAGAATGTGCCTGATACTTATTGTTTACTGATTTAATCTGGCGTGAACATAATACTTAGTTGTTTTTTTGTTTGTTTTGTTTTGTTTTGTTTTGAGTCTCATAGCTCTGTGGACCTAACTTTCCACTGCAGCCTACTAGTTTGGGCAAAAGCAGAGGTCATGCCAGACTTATCATGGCCAAAACCCATCCCTGAAACATCCTGGTTAACCTCCTTCTCCTTGATGTCCTCCTATCCCCCATTTCCAATTACCTCTACCTTAAGAAGATAACTCTGGCAGGCAAAGAACTCTACCAAAGGAACATCTGTCACATATGGCTGAGGAGTAGCTTAGAGGATACCAGTTGACAGGAGAGAATGAAAAGCCTTATGATAATGCAAAAGGATTACAGAAATACATATTGTCATCTGCCAAAAAGAAACTGTTATTTTGCTTACTTTTTTTCTCTGAAAATATTCAGATTTAAATCCATTCTCTTATACTGTTCACCACCTTCACAAAATGATGCTCAAGAGTGCCCAGAGAGTCCTTGTATCTGATTGATGTTCTTATGTCCTGTGCTTTATAGGTGCTTACAACAGAATGCTGCCCTACATCGTCATGGGTAGTCTGACTGTCCTGATTGGAATTCTCACCCTTTTTTTCCCTGAAAGTTTGGGAATGACTCTTCCCGAAACCTTAGAGCAGATGCAGAAAGTGAAATGGTAAATAGAACTTTTAACAAAATGATACCGAAGTGCCTTAGGGAGAATACTCATGGAAGAATAGCTAGGAAGGTTCTAAAAGAGAAGAGTAATAAGCAGAGACTAGCTCTATCAGATGATAAAGCATATTGTTGACTGGGCACAGTGGCTCACACCTGTAATCCCAGCACTTTGGGAGGCAGAGGCAGGTGGATCACCTGAGGTCAGGAGTTTGAGACCAGCCTGGCCAACAGGCAAAACCCTGTCTGTACTAAAAATACAAAAATTAGCCAGGCGTGGTGGCAGGTGCCTGTAATCCCAGCTACTCTGGAGGCTGAGGCAGGAGAATTGCTTGAACCCAGTAGGCAGAAGCTGCAGCGAGCCAAGATTGCACCATTGCATTCCAACCTGGGCAACAAGAGTGAAATTCTGTCTCAAAAAAAAATAATAATAATAATAAATAAAAACAATAAACACACAAATAACATTATATATGTTGAAACTTTTTAAACTTAACATTGTATCAGAATATCCTTCCAAATGGTTACATATTGCTCCTTTACCTTCTTTTTAAATAGGTACCTCCTTTTAAAAATGTATATAAGTACATTTTAAAATAAGTATACCTAAGTATAATCTACAGATAGATTCATACAAGTAAAACTCCTGGAGCAAAGAGTACCATTAAAAAATTATATATAAATATATATATACGTGTATACATGATGTGCAAAACAAAATGTCTGTAGCACAACTCACCAAACAGTTCATGTTGGTTTTCTAGGGCTCCTCCTGGGAGAGGAGAGGTGAATTTGTACCTTTTTCCCGTACATTCTATACTATTTGACGTTTTCACCATGAAAATCTTACTTTTATACTGAAACACATAATTTATTTAACCAGGCTCCAATGAATGGAGGACATGTAGGTCATTTCCAGGTTTTTGCTATTACAAATAACATTACAACGAACATTCTCCTATGCTCCTACACCCTTTGTGAATTTATTTACGTATATTTGGATTTACAGATAGATTCATAGAAGTAAAATTCCTGCAGCAAAGAGTGCAGTTAAAAATTTCACAGATATTCCCAAATTGAACTCTACATATTGTACCAAATTATAATTTAATTATTAATAGGTAAGAGTGGTTATTTTCAATAATCTCACCAACAATAAAGATTACCTAATTCTTTTTTTTTTTTTTTTTTTTTGAGACAGGGTCTCACTCTGAAGTGTAGTGGTGTGATCCTAGATTCCCAGCTCACTACAGCCTCAATCTCCCAGGCTCAAAGATCCTCCCACCTCAGCCTCCCAACTAGCTGGGACTATAGGCATGCACACCATCAAGCCCAGCTAATTTTTTTTTTTTTTTTCTGGTAGAGATGGGATTTTGCCAGGCTACTCAGGCTGGTTTTGAACTCCTGGGCTCAAATGATCCACCCGCCTCAACCTCCCAAAGTGCTAGGATTACAGGCTTGAGCCACAGCACCTGGCCTACCGAATTTTTTAATCATTGGTTATCTGTTATGTGAAAAATGGATATCATTGTTACTTTCATTCCTATTTATTAATTATGAATGAGGTTGAGCATGTTTTTGCGTATTTTTTGGCCATTCTATTTATTTTTCAGTGAACTGACTGCTCATGTTCTTTGCTCTTTTTTTTTTTTTT
>NW_012113026.1:0-1181 GCF_000951035.1 Colobus angolensis palliatus | reverse complement strand
TTTTTGTATTTTTAGTAGAGACAGGGTTTCACCATGTTGGCCAGGTTGGTCTCAAACTCCTGACCTCATGATCCACCTGCCTTGGCCTCCCAAAGTGCTGGGATTACAGGCGTGAGCCACCGTGCCCGGCCAAAAATATTTTTTTTAAAGAGATAGGGTCTTGCTGTGTTACCCAGGCTGGAGTACAGTGGTGCGATCATAGGTCACTGCAGCCTTGAACTTCTGGGCTCAAGGGATCCTCCTGCCTCAGGTTCCCAAGTAGCTAGGACTACAGGTGTACACTCCCACACTGGCTAATTAAAAAAATGTTTTTTGTAGAGGTGAGGTCTCGAGGTTGCCCAGGCTGGTCTTGAACTCCTGGACTGAAGTGATCCTCTTGCCTTGGCCTCCCAAAGTGCTGGGATTATAGGGTCCCTGCTCTGTTATTGTCAGCCTTTAGAGATCAAGTATGGTTAAGGAGATGTGTAGGAGTGTGATTGCCGGGTCATCAGTCTAAATTTTAGCTATCCTAATGAGAGTGTTGTGGTTTTAAATGGAAAAATCCCTAGTTGACTAAAGATGTTGATAATCTCTCCATTGCTTATAGCCCATTTTTATATCCTGTGAACTATTTACTAAAGCCTTTGCCCATTGGTTTATGGGGCTGGTTTATTATTCATTTATAAGAGTTCTTCATGTATTCTGGATACAAGACTTTTGTCTAATGCTTTCTATTGCAAACTCTCCACCTGTGGCTTGCCTTTTCATTTTCTTAATGGTGTCTCTCAAAGAGTACCAATTTTTAATTTTGATAGAGTTCAACTTATCAATCGCTTTTTTTTTTTTTTTTGAGACAGGGTCTCACTCTGTCACCCAGGCTGGAGTGCAGTGGCACCATCTCAGCCCACTGCAACCTCTGCCTCCCAGGTTCAAGTGATCCTCCTTCCTCAGCCCCACAGGTAGCTGAGACTACAGGCACAGCCCAGCTATCTTGTATTTTTTGTAGAGATAGCATTTTGCTATGTTGCCGGGGCTGGTCTTGAACTCCTCAGCTCAAGTGATCTGCCTGCCTTGGCCTCCCAAAGTGCTGGGATTACAGGTGTGAGCCAGGCCATAAATCACTTTTTTTTTTTTTTTGAGACGGAGTCTCGCTCTGTCACCCGGGCTGGAGTGCAGTGGCCGGATCTCAGCTCACTGCAAGC
>NW_012113025.1:0-2082 GCF_000951035.1 Colobus angolensis palliatus | reverse complement strand
TACAGACGGGGTTTCACTGTGTTAGCCAGGATGGTCTCCATTTCCTGACCTCGTGATCCGCCCCTCTCGGCCTCCCAAAGTGCTGGGATTACAGGCTTGAGCCACCGCGCCCGGCCCAGTTTTACAATTTTCACAGCAAAATTGAGCAGAATATTTCAGGAGTTCCCACGTACCTCTGGACTCCCAATGGGCACAGCCTCCTGCACTACCAACGTCCTACACAAAAGTGGAATATTTGTTACAGTCAATGAACCTACAATGACACATCATTATTCCTCCGAATCTATTGGTTACATTAGGGTCCACTCGGTATTGTATATTCTATAGGTTTTGACTAATGTGTAATGACATGTATCTACAACTATAACATCAACAGGGAAATGTCACTGCCCTAAGTATCCTCTGTGCTCTACCTCATCATCCCTCCCTCTCCCCAGTCCCTGGCAACCACTGATATTTTTACTGTCTCTATATAGTTTTGCATTTTCCAGAATGTCAAATAGTTGAAATCGTATAGTATGTAGCCTTTTCAGATTGGGTCCTTTTGCTTCACAATATGCATTTAAGATCCCTGCATGTCTTTTCATAGCTTGATAGCTTTTTTTTTTTTTTTTTGAGACGGAGTCTCCCTGTCTCCCAGACTGGAGTGCAGCGGTGCAATCTCAGCTCACTGCAAGCTCCACCTCCTGGGTTCACGCCGTTCTCCTGCCTCAGCCTCCCGAGCAGCTGGGACTACAGGCGCCCGCCACCTCGCACAGCTAGTTTTTTGTATTTTTAGTAGAGACAGGGTTTCACCGTGTTAGCCAGGATGATCTCGATCTCCTGACCTCATGATCCGCCCACCTTGGCCTCCCAAAGTGCTGGGATTACAGTCGTGAGCCACCACGCCCGGCCTCTTTTCTTTTTTCTTATTTTAAAAAATAGAGATGAGGTTTCACCATGTTGCCCAGGCTGTCTCAAACATCTGGCCTCAAGCAATCTTTCTGCCTCAGCCTCCCAAAGTGCTGGGATTACAGGCGTGAGTCACCGTGCCTCACCAGTAATATATTTCTTTTTAGTGTTGAATAATATTCCATTATCTGATACAACACAGTTTACTTATCCATTAACCTACTGAAGGACAAGTTTTGGCAATTATGAATAAAGCAGCTAAGCTGCAGTAATCCTCCATGTGCAGGTTTTTGTGTGAATGTAAGTTTCAACTCCTTTAGATAAATACCAAAGAATATAAATATGGTAGGAGTATGTTTAGTTTTGTAAGAAACCACCAAACTGTCTTTCAGAATGGCTGTACCAATTTGGATTCCTGGCAGCAATGAATGAGAGTTCCTGTCATTCTGGTATTTGATGTTTGTTAGTATTCTAAATTTTGGCCATTCTAATAAGTGTGTAATGGTATCTCATTGTCTTTTTATTTTTTATCTCATTGTTTTAATTTGCAGTTCCCTAATGACATATGAGGGTGAGCATCTTTCCTTATGCTTTTTTTTTTTTTTTTGAGACAGGGTTTTGCTCTTTCACCCAGGCTGGAATGCAGTGGTGTGATCTCAGCTTGCTGTAACCTCGTCCTGGCAACCTCCGATTTCAGCTCGCTGCAATCTCGCCCCCTCCCGCAACCTCCGCCCCGCGGGTTCAAGCGATTCTCCTGCCTCCGCCTCCTGAGTAGCTGGGATTACAGGCCTGCACCACCACGCCCGACTGATTTTTGTATTTTTAGTAGAGATGGGGTTTTGCCATGTTGGCCAGGCTCGTCTCAAACTCGTGGCCTCAGGTATCTGCCTGCCTCGGCCTGCCAAAGTGCTAGGATTACAGGTGTGAGCCATCGCGCCCCACCTGACTAGTGTTCTTTATTTCTCTGTGTGGATTTGAATCAGTGTCTAACGTCCTTTCCTTTCAGCCCAGAGGATGCCACTTAGCATATCTTTTAGGGAAGTTTCTTCAGTAAACTCCCTCGGCTTTTATTTATCTGGGAATATCTCAATTTCTTCATTTTTGAAGGATATTTTAGCTGGAATCTTGGTTAATTTTTTTTCTGTCAGAGCTTTAAATATGACACCCCACAGCCTTCTTTTAAAATAGACT
>NW_012113024.1:0-1285 GCF_000951035.1 Colobus angolensis palliatus | reverse complement strand
TCTATCTATTTTGTATTTTTAGTACAGACGGGGTTTCACAATATTGGCCAGGCTGGTATCAAATTCCTGACATTAGGTGATTCAACTGCCTTAGCCTCCCAAAGTGCTGGGATTACAGGCGTGAGCCACTGAACTCAGCTTAACTTTAATTTTTAAAAATATTCCATCCCAAAATTTATAAGAATAAAACACTGGAAACGCATACACTTTTACCTAAATTTACAAATTGTTAGTACTATTATAATTTTTATGAGCCTGCTGAAATAATTAGTGGGCATTGTAACCTCTCACCCCTCAAACTTAGAACAAAGAAATCATATTCCCTAATTTTGTACAATTATTGAATTCCACGAGTTTAAGTTTAATAACATATTATTTGATATAATTCATATTCAAATGTTTACAATACCTCCAGTCACAATTTATACGATTTTTTTTTTTTTCTGATCCACAATACAGTCCAGGACCATGAATTGCATTTTTTTAATGTCTTTTAAATTTTCTTTAATCACGCACAGTTTGTCCTTCTTGATTTTTTCTTAAAAGAGAACCGGCCAAATGTTTTGGAGAATGTTCCTCAGTTTGTAATTATTTATTTTCCCAAGATTAGATTCAAGTCAACTATTTTTGGCAGGAATACCAAAAAAGTGATATCTTCCCAGGGTATCATGTCACACTAATCGTGTCCCATTATTTGTCATGAAAATGTTGATTACTTGGTTACCATAGTGGCTATCAGATTGCTCCACTGTAAAGGCACTTTTTCCTTTCTAATTAATACGTAACTTACGGGGAGACACTTTGAGATTGTATAAGTATCCTATTAACTCACTGGTTTTAGCATCCATTGTCTGAATAATTATTATGGAGATAGTTTTCTTTTAATTCTTGACATGCTTTATTCTTCCACTAAGTTTCTTGAAGCAAAGCCTTCCCAAGGCTGATACCTCTGGTCTCTTTCAAAGCCTCTTTAACCTACATTTCGATTCCTCTAGTTCTCAGACATGGTGTCCATGTTTCCCCCTTTGCTTTCTCTCTGAGGGTGACATTTATCTGCATCCCCCTCTTGCTCAGACAGGGCTGCATTTTTCTCTTCTCCATTCAGTTTCTGCTTGATATTTTGTTCTGGCATGGCCTCCAGAGCTGACTCTCCAGATTTGAGCTGTGTATTTCTCCACTTGCAGATAAAATATTACAGTGTTTTGTTTCAGAGTCACATTACAGGTCTGATGACCATCGGTAGTTTTATATTTCTTTCCTGGATTTTCTGGAAGAGGGAAAAAAC
>NW_012113023.1:0-1580 GCF_000951035.1 Colobus angolensis palliatus | reverse complement strand
GAGGTGGGAGGATCAATTGAGCCCAGGAGGTTGAGACCAGCCTGGCCAACACCGTAAAACCCCATCTCTACTAAAAATACAAAATTAGCCAGGTGTGGTGGTGGGCGCCTGTAATCCCAGCAACTCAGGAGGCTGAGGCAGGAGAATCATTTGAGCCCAGGAGGGAGAGGTTGCAGTGAGCTGAGATCACACCACTGCACTCTAGCCCAGGCGACAGAGCGAGACTCCGTCTCAAAAAAAAAAGGAAAAAAGAAAGAAAGTCTGACTCTGGGCTTTGCAATATCGCCAGGAAAGGCAGGCACTCCACGCCCTGAATGGGGGTGAAGTCACTGTGGCTCCCACAGGCCCAGCTGAGCCCAACTCCGATTCTCATCCCTCCATGGCAGGGTCCACCGCTGCAACAGGTGTCTTGCCTGCCCCCTGGCCACTTGGTGGCAGCGTGTTGACCAAAGGAGAATTGGATCAGGTTCCCCAGGTTCCCAGGAGCAAATCGTAATGGAAAACCTTCAGCCGGGCACGGTGGCTCAAGCCTCTAATCCCAGCACTTTGGGAGGCTGAGGTGGGAGGATCGCTTGAGTCCAGGAGTTTGAGACCAGCCTGAGCAACATAGTGAGATCCTGTCTCTACAAAAAAATACAAAAGAAAAGCTTTGCCAGGCGTGGTGGTGCGTGTCTGTGGTCCCAGCTATGCAGGAGGCTGAGGCAGGAGAATCACTTGAGCCCAGGAGGGAGAGGTTGCAGTGAGCTGAGATCACACCACTGCACTCTAGCCCAGGCGACAGAGCGAGACTCCGTCTCAAAAAAAAAAAGGAAAAAAGAAAGAAAGTCTGACTCTGGGCTTTGCAATATTGCCAGGAAAGGCAGGCACTCCACGCCCTGAATGGGGGTGAAGTCACTGTGGCTCCCACAGGCCCAGCTGAGCCCAACTCCGATTCTCATCCCTCCATGGCAGGGTCCACCGCTGCAACAGGTGTCTTGCCTGCCCCCTGGCCACTTGGTGGCAGCGTGTTGACCAAAGGAGAATTGGATCAGGTTCCCCAGGTTCCCAGGAGCAAATCGTAATGGAAAACCTTCAGCCGGGCACGGTGGCTCAAGCCTCTAATCCCAGCACTTTGGGAGGCTGAGGTGGGAGGATCGCTTGAGTCCAGGAGTTTGAGACCAGCCTGAGCAACATAGTGAGATCCTGTCTCTACAAAAAAATACAAAAGAAAAGCTTTGCCAGGCGTGGTGGTGCGTGTCTGTGGTCCCAGCTATGCAGGAGACTGAGGCAGGAGGATCACTTGAGCCCAGGAGGTGGAGGCTGCAGTGAGCCGAGAGTGTACCACTGCACTCCAGCCTGGGTGACAGAGTGAGACCCTGTCTCAAAACAGAAACGAAAAGAAAGTCAAACTTTGTAAAGAAGGTTTTCATCCCTCCAGGACGGAGTCGGCTACTGGAACAGGCGTCTTGCCTGCCTCTGGCCACTTGGTGGCAGCGTGTTGACCAAAGGAGAATTGGATCTGGTTCCTCAGGTTCCCAGGAGCAAATCGTAATCTCTGGAGAGCAAATCATTCAGTCCATAGGATTTATCCAGAAGGCTGC
>NW_012113022.1:0-1170 GCF_000951035.1 Colobus angolensis palliatus | reverse complement strand
ATAAATTTATATTTATAGAATTATAAAATATAGATGAATTCTATTTAATTCCAAGCATTGGGGTGAGAAGGAAGATCCACAGGCAAAGTACTTTGTATATTTTCTGGCACAGAAGCACTAAGTAAACATTACCTATGATTATTATTGTTGTTTTTCTCAAGTGTTTCCACACTTGTCATCTCAGAGCCACAGCGCCTGTGTGTGTGGCTGAGGTGCTCAGACTGACAGGTGAAATGACTTCATTAGTGCCCTGGCTCCTGGTGGGATGACAGTGGAAACCCAGCCTTCTGAGTTGAAGAACTGGAACAAACATTAGCCCTGACACGTTGATCTCAGTTTATCTTTGTGAGAAATAGGAATGAAATGTGAACATCTATTTCAGGTGATGTCATAAAGCCTGATTCAGAAGATGGCTATGATTTCAACAGCCTGTCCGCAGCATGGATTTCAGAGTAACTTACAATCAATAATTAATCTAAACAACAGTGCCGTGTGCACCCCATTATTAAAACAGAAGGGGAACAAAAGGAGGATTGCTTTTTTTTCTTTTTTCTTTTTTGAGACGGAGTCTCGCTCTGTCGCCCAGGCTGGAGTGCAGTGGCCGGATCTCAGCTCACTGCAAGCTCTGCTTAAAAGGAGGATTGCTTTTGAAGGCTTGTGTTGCAGGGGCTTCTGCTGGATACTAAAAAGCAAATGATAGTTGGGGATTGTTTGTCATTCACAGGAGGAATCGGATTTCTTTGTGTTTATAAAGTCACCTTGGTATCTGGAAGGAGAGCAGAAGCTATCAGAGCCTACTTTACTTAGCAGTCTAGGATGCTAATTTATTTGCCTTTTTCTTATATTAATATCCTTATCTGTAAAAAGGGGGAAGAAAATAAAGCTGTGGTGGAAACAATGGAAAAAGAGAATTATACTCCTGAAATCCCAGCACTCTGGGAGGCTGAGGTAAGAGCAACGCTTGATTCCAGGGATATGAGACCAGGCGGGCAACATGATGAAACCCCGTCTCTATACAAAAAAAAATGACATTTAACTGGGTGTGGTGGTGTGTATCTGTGGTCCCAGCTACTCAGGAGGTTGAGTTGGGAGGACTGCCTGAGCGTGGGTAGCTGAGGCTGCAATAAGCCATGATTGTGCCACTACTCCAAAAAAAAAAAAAAAAAAAAA
>NW_012113021.1:0-1137 GCF_000951035.1 Colobus angolensis palliatus | reverse complement strand
TCCACTAGCCCAGAGCAATTCTCCCTACAGCCCAATACCAGAAATGACACCCTCACCTTCCAGACTGGCACCCAGGCTCTCCCAGAAAGTGAGAAGGGAACTCACAGGCGACTTCACCCCATGGTGGGGAGAACAGCCTGTGCTGGGGCCAAGGCAGAAGGAGGATGAGCCTCGAGGCGCCTGGAGAGTCTGAGCCTGGGTGAGGAAGGGGAGGGGGTGGTCCCTGATCTCAGAGTGGAGAGGAGCCAGGGGGGAGTGGGAGCCACAGCACGTGGCTCTCAGCTGAGGGATCCTGGTCCCCTCACCATCTCTTCTCCAGTTAGGGACAGGAAGATGGTTGGCGACCTGACTGGGGCCCAGGCCTGTGCCTCCACCGCCAAGTGCCTGAACATCTGGGCCCTGACTGTGGGCATCCTTGTGACGACTGCACTCACCATCCTTTCACCAGTAGTTCTGTGATAATATTCCAAGCAATTTCTCAGATGACAAAGAATCTCCAGGGCCAGTAGTAGCGCCCAGGTACTCGCCATCCACTGCTGGTCCTGCCCCCGGAGCCGAGTCCTGTATCAGCCCTTTATCCTCACACACTTTTCCACAGTGGCATTCAATGAAGTGCAGGTGTTTCTGGTGCTGTGGAAGGCAGGATATAGTGTCAGGAAAAAAGGCTCAAATCTGCCTGAAAGTGTCCAGTGTTTAAGCTTCTATATAAGCCAAGAGGAAAGATGGCTTAGCAGTGAACGGAAAGCGGTGGACAGAGAGCAGCTGTTTGTTCCCTTCCTCCTCCAACCACCCGGTGTCAGAGATAAGAGAGCTCCTGGAGGCAGCAAGGTTCTGCTGCGTTTGAATCCCAAATCTCTTGCTCATACCTAAGCCATTATATGAAGCCACAAAGAGGAGGAAAGAAGGAGACCCTCCTTTAGGAGGCTGACCAGGAGAAAGCTTTCTTTTTTTTTTTGACGCGGAGTCTCGCTCTGTCGCCGGGGCTGGAGTGCAGTGACTCCATCTCGGCTCACTGCAAGCTCCGCCTCCCAGGTTCACACCTTTCTCCCGCCTCAGCCTCCCAAGTAGCTGGGACTACAGGCGCCCGCCACCTTGCCCGGCTAGTTTTTTGTATTTTTAGTAGAGACGGGGTTTCAC
>NW_012113020.1:0-1609 GCF_000951035.1 Colobus angolensis palliatus | reverse complement strand
TCGTGATCCACCCATCTCAGCCTCCCAAAGTGCTGGGATTACAGGCTTGAGCCACCGCGCCGGGCCCCTGCTCTACACTCTTCAAACATTTCTCTTGCCAATTTTTTGCTTATCCTTTCATTTTTGCCTTAGCATCAACATATGATTGCAAGTAAGACTTGGTGTTTCTCTGAGTCCTGTTTTGAATTAATTTAACAACATGGTATATTTCAAGAAATATTTCAAATAGTATCATAGAAATTTTGACTGGGGGTCAGAAGGCCTGTTCCGTCACAAACCAACTATGTGACCACGTGGAAATAATTTTATTTCTCTTGGCCTCTCTTTCTTTACATGTAAAGTGAGAGAATGGAATTAAATCATTTCTAAAATTTTCCCAACTCATGCATTTTACAATTATTTACTCTTCTGAAATTCCTGTGATAAGGGAAATGTAGATTAATTCTCCCCCACCCCATCTTGACAATTTGGTTCTTAGGAATCAGAGTGTCTTTATTTTCTTATTCTTGATATGATTCCAAGAAAGTAAATACATATTAGACAAATTTCTCTGTCTATGAGTACTATTATTATAGCACTGAAATCCAGGATGAGTAACTTTTTCCTCTAAATATTAGATTAAGTTCCTATTCTCTCTGTTGACAGGGATTAAAAACATACTTCCATTCCACATAGCACCTTTTGTCAGCTGGAAGCTGACAGAAAATTTCAGGGGAGAAGTGATCATCTTAAACAGTAGGCCCTGGCTTTAATTCAGGGAATGAAAGTTACATTGATTTTTTTTCAAGTGATCTGAAACCAGCACGAATCTCTATCCAAAGCCCAGACAGATGGATGAACCAATGGGCTCCCTGTGATCATCTCTGCTACCCATGTATCAATTGGGTAGAAAATAAATGTGTTTTAAATTACATTTAGTTCCAGATAGACCTAGAAATTAAATCTCTACACATTTGAAAAAAGTTAATACCACCTTAAGCTGCATTAATAGAAATCTAATTTCCTTGTCATGGGAAGTAATTGACTCATTCACTCTATATTTAAGTTAGAGTATTCATTTCTTGTAATCATCTGCTAAGTGTAAAAGTAACACATCAGAGTTTGTCCAAAGAATAATGGGTAGTACAGTAAGAGAGTCTGAAATTCATGTTCTCTATAAGACGACAGAGGATTGTAATTCAGATAAAAGACGATTTAACAGAGACCTCATAATGGTCGTCAATTATTCATGTTTAACACAATACATTCTCTGTTATTCAAGAGGACACGGCAGATAAACAGGAGGAAGAGATATTTGATTAAATGGTACAGAGAAGATTCCAAAGGATCAAGCAATCTTGCGTAAGAACAGGTCCTCTCAGAAGGTGACACTGACTAGACACACAATGTGTGTAAGGAAAGGTCAAATGGCTATTAGTTGAGATGATATAGCTAGGAAGTAACAAAGATTCTTTACAGAATTAAGATCCACTTTTTTTCTTCCTCTTTTTTTTTTGACTGAGTCTTGCTCTGTCGCCCAGGCTGGAGTGCAGTGGCATGATCTCAGCTCACTGCAACCTCCGCCTCCTGGGTTCAAGTGATTCTCATGCCTCAGCCTCCCAAGTTGCTG
>NW_012113019.1:19408-19898 GCF_000951035.1 Colobus angolensis palliatus | reverse complement strand
TGAGACAGAATCTCACTCTGTCACACAGGTTGTAGTGCAGTGGCGCGATCTCCGCTCACTGCAACCTCTGCCTCCCGGGTTCAAGCAACTCTCGTGGTTCAGCCTCCCTAGCAGCTGGGATTACAGGCACGTGCCACCACACCTGGCTAATTTCTGTATTTTTAGTAGAGACAGGGTTTTGCCACGTTGGCCATGTTGGTGTGGTGGCTCATGCCTGTAATCCCAGCACTTTGGGAGGCCGAGGAAGGTGGATCACTTGCGGTCAGGAGCTCGAGATCAGCCTGGCCAACATGGTGAAACCCTGTCTCTACTAAAAAAATACAAAAATTAGCCAGGCACAGTAGCATGTGCATGTAATCCCAGCTACTCGGGAGGCTGAGACAGGCGAATTACTTGAATCCAGGAAGCAGAGGTTGCAGTGAGCTGAGATCACACCACTGCACTCCAGCCTGAGCAACAGGGCAAGACTCTGTATCAAAAAAAAAAAAAA
>NW_012113019.1:14607-15358 GCF_000951035.1 Colobus angolensis palliatus | reverse complement strand
AAAAAAAAAAAAAAAAAGTAGTGCTATAGTAGGCCCAATTATTAGGTCCAACAATTTTCATCAACTTCCTTTTTCACTCAGTTTGTTTCCAGGGAGTGCTAATTTTAAACACTACATTTGCAGGGTCTCACAAAGACCAGTTAAACAGTGCTGAAAACTGTAAGGAAGTACTTGCTCCTATTCTAAGACTCAATTAAGGTACACAGAGAAGTGACTTATCTTCTCTAGAAAAGCAATCTAAGGTTACTAAGTTTGTCCACCGTCTGTTAATTCAGATAAAAATCTCCTTTGATAAATCACCCCTGAAATATATGACAGGAGTATATGTAGTAAAGAGAAAGAAACTGATAGCCTATTTGCAAACTTAGAAATCCCGATTTAGGCCAGGCGCGGTGGCTCAACGCCTACAATCCCAGCACTTTGGGAGGCCGAGGCCAGTGGATCACCTGAGGTCAGAAGTTTGAGACCATCCTAGCCAACCAACATGGTGAAACCCTGTCTCCACTAAAAATACAAAATGAGCCCGGTGTGGTGGTGCACACCTGTAATCCCAGCTACTCCAGAGGCTGAGGCAGGAGAATCGCTTAGAACCTGGGAGGCGGAGGTTGCAGTGAGCCGAGATTGCGCCACTGCACTCCAGCCTGGGCAACAGAGGGAGACTCTGTCTCAAAAAAAAAAAAAGTTAGCCATCTATGGTGGTGCATGCCTGTAATCCCAGCTACTTGGGAGGCTGAGGCAAGAGAATTGCTTG
>NW_012113019.1:6522-7761 GCF_000951035.1 Colobus angolensis palliatus | reverse complement strand
TGTCTCAAAAAAAAAAAAAAAACAGGGGGAAAAAAGACCCAATTTAGAGTTAAACATTCTAAAAACAGTAAGTTTCCTTTAAAATGCTAAGCAAATCTTACAAATTGTAAAATAATTATATTTTTGTTATTTTGAAAATTAAAAGGAAAATATGCCATTTCTAACCTTCAGTTAGAATTACACAGGAGACTTTAATATTAACTATATTAATTATGGATTTAGATTTATGAAGGTTAATATAATCTTTATAATACTTCTATAATGTTTGTAATCATCACTACAGAACATTTCCTTGAATTTTCAATTTAAAAACTAAAACCTTTACACGTGATCTTCCTTCAGAAAAAGGCTATATGTAAAAATACAAAAGAAGAGTCTTCTTAAGATAAAAAGGATGCTAGGATAGGTGAATTAAAGAGGAGAAAGAGAAAGGAACAGGTACGAATCTTTTCTTCCTTTAAGTCACATGTTTAAGGACCTGACCCTGATTTCTATTTAATGGCTTAGTACTGGAAGCTTCCAAATAACTAATGACACAAGGATGCGCAGTAGGCAGAGAAATAGCAGCTGAACTTCATTTACCATTCGAGTATAAGGTAACGTAAGGATGAAATTATACAACCTGTATATTTAAATCAGTGGATTCATTTATAACCTATTCTTGCAACACTAAACTGCTTCCCTCCCACAATGACCCCAACTGCCACTCTAGACCAAAAGGCCAACAAATTGCTATTGGAAAAATTAGTGACAAAGCAGAAAATTGTATTCAACTTTGTAATAAATCAACAGAGTAATGGTCTCAACTAATGGTGCTGGGACAACTAAATATCCATATACAAAAGAATTAAGTTGAGACCCTTCCCCCATACTGTACACAAAAATTACCACAAAATGGATCACAGACTTAAATGTAAGAGCCAACTCTATAAAACTCTTAGAAGACACTGACATGGAATGAAAAAAATAAGAAAAAATAAACTAAAACTCTTACAAGAAAACATTAGGCATAAATATTCACGACCTTGGACTGGGCAACAGTTCTTAGATACTGTATCAAAAGCACAAGCGGAAAAAAAAAAAAAAACAAATCGGCCAGGCATGGTGGCTCACGCCTGTAATTCCAGCGCTTTGAGAGGCCGAGGTGGGCAGATCACAAGGTCAGGAGATCAAGACCATTCTGGCTAACACGGTGAAACCCCATCTCTACTAAAAATATAAAAAATTAGCTGGGCTTGG
>NW_012113019.1:3887-4276 GCF_000951035.1 Colobus angolensis palliatus | reverse complement strand
AGAATTGATCTATCGCCCAGGCTGGAGTGCAGTAGCGCGATCTCGGCTCACTGCAACCACCGCCTACCGGGTTCAAGCAATTCTCCAGCCACAGTCCTCCCGAGTGGTTGGGATTACAGACACCCGCCACCACGCCCAGCTAATTTTTTTTGTATTTTAGTAGAGATGGGGTTTCACTGTGTTGCCCTCTCGAACTCCTGAGCTCAAGGCAATCCGCCCGCCTCCGCCTCCCAAATTATTTATTTATTTTTGAGACAAAGTCTGGCTCTGTCGCCCAGGCTGGAGTGCAGTGACGCCATCTTGGCTCACTGCAACCTCCACCTCCTGGGTTCAAGCGATTCTCCTGCCTCAGCCTCCTGAGTGGCTGGGACTACAGGCACACGCTACCT
>NW_012113019.1:1653-2258 GCF_000951035.1 Colobus angolensis palliatus | reverse complement strand
TTTTTTTTTTTTTTTTTTGAGACGGAGTCTTGCTCTGTCACCCAGGCTGGAGTGCAGTGGCCGGATCTCAGCTCACTGCAAGCTCCACCTCCCGGTTCACGCCATTCTCCTACCTCAGCCTCCGGAGTAGCTGGGACTATAAGCACTCGCCACCACACCCGGCTAATTTTTGTATTTTTAGTAGAGATGAAGTTTCACTATGTTGGCCAGGCTGGTCTCAAACTCCTGACCTCAAGTGATCCACCTGCCTCAGCCTTCCAGAATGCTGGGATTACAGGCATTAGCCACCATGACCAGACTTACAAAATAACTTTTAAAAAAATCCTTAACATGACAAAATGCCAAACTTCATGGTTTCTAAAATTAGTCTAGAGCATTTTGGGAGGCCAAAGAAGGAGAATCACTTGACGCTAGGAGCTCAAGACTAGCCTTGGCAGCATAACAAGACCTCACATCTTAAAAAAAAAAAAAAAAAAAAAAAAAAAAAAAATACAAAAAATTAGCCGAGTGTGGTGGCGGGCGCCTGTGGTCCCAGCTACTCGGGAGGCTGAGGCAGGAGAATCGCTTGAACCAGGGAGGCAGAAGTTGCAGTGAGCCGAGATCAT
>NW_012113019.1:0-958 GCF_000951035.1 Colobus angolensis palliatus | reverse complement strand
AAAAAAAAAAAAAAAAAAATTAATAAATAAACATAAAATTAACTTTAGGAGGCTGAGGCAGAAGGATCACTTGAGCCCAGGAGTTGGAGAACAGCCTGGGCAACATAGTGAGACCCCATTTCTATTTTTAAATAACTTTTTCAAAAATAAAAATAAGGCCAGGTACAGTGTAATCCCAGCACTTTGGGAGGCTGAGGTGGCAGATCATGAGGTCAGAAGATCAAGACCATCCTGACCAACACAGTGAAACCCAGTCTGTACTAAAATACAGAAGATTAGCCAGGCATGGTGGCACATGCCTGTAGTCCCAGCTACTCAGGAGGCTGAGGCAAGGGAATCGCTTGAACCCAGGAGGCGGAGGTTTTAGTGAGCCAAGGTTGTGCCACTGCACTCCAGCCTGGCAACAGAGCGAGACTCCATCTCAAAAAAAAAAAAAAAAAAAAAATTTACTGTTTTAAAGTCAACTCTGGTTTTCCTAGTTGTCACAATGCATACAATCACAGTATCTGGAATATTAGCTCATTCTAGAAAGAGAAGTCTATATCTAATGTTATAATTATTAATAATTAACAATTACAATTTGTTGAGTGCCCAGTATGGGCAAAATGCTTTACACTATACAAAATGCTTTTCATTTAATTCTCACCATCAGCCTGATACAGAAGATAGCATAAGCTCCATTTTATGGACGACAAAACTGAATCTAAAAGAAGTTTAATAAACTGCTCAATTAGTAAATTATCGATAAAGTCAAGATTCAAAATCATGGTCACACAATTATAAAACTTGAATTTTGTCCATTCTATCATGCTACCTCTGGACATAAATGATGCTTCTTGAATTTCATAATATGGCAGTTACAAATATATTTCTGTCATCATCAGGCTATCCTATGGTTCTGTGAGATACTAGTTTGGAGGAAAAAAAAGTTTTATCTTGATTAAAAAATACTGGGAGC
>NW_012113018.1:0-1055 GCF_000951035.1 Colobus angolensis palliatus | reverse complement strand
ATCTCTACTAAAAATACAAAAAAAAAAATTAGCCGGGTGTAGTGGCGGGCACCTGTAGTCCCAGCTATTCGGGAGGCTGAGGCGGGAGAATGGCATGAACCAGGGAGGTGGAGCTTGCAGTGAGCCGAGATCATGCCACTGCACTCCAGCCTGGATGATGGAGTGAGACTCTGTCTCAAAAAAAAAAAAAAAAGAATGATGGTGATAGCTGCTATTTATTTAGCACCTTTGTAGGTGCTTTATATCTGCAAAACAACCCTTAAAGGTGGATATTGCTTTCATTTTACCAATGAAGAAACTGTAACTCTGAGAACTTAAGGTCATTTTCCGAAGGTGGCGGAGCCAGGCTTTGAAATTAGCTTTATCTGATCCCGAGACCAAAATTGTTTCTATTTTTGTTTAATAACTTGGTGTGGGGTGGCCGGTGGGGGGAAGAAACAGCTATTTGAGTTTAGAATTTAGGTGGAGATAGGCATTTTGATTAAAAATTCTACAATTTATAGGACTGTTAAGTGGTGTTAGTTTATTCTATCCCACCAAGTGACCTGGGAAACTAGGATTAGAGGTGGGGTGGGAGATGGAAAGAGAGACTGTATTTTACTTATAAATTCTGAATAGGTAGTAGTTAGCTACAGGGTGGTGTATATTCAGTTTATATTTTCCAAAACTATCACCCTGGTTGAACTGTTCTGAATTTAAGCCTTGGGGTAGGGGCTGTGTCTTTGTAGTTAGTGTTCTTTATCTCTTTAGTCAACATTTAGCATGTTTATTATATGTTATAAGACAATCTCTGCCCAATAGAAGGACTCAATATAGTAGGAGAATTAAGATGTATGCTCACATTTTATATTATAATAAGAGCTTCTATTTATTGGGTACCTATTCTTCATTTTTTTTTTTTTTTTTTTAATACAGAGTCTTGCTCTGTCACCCAGGCTAGAGTGCAGTGGCGCGATCTCGGCTCACTGCAAGCTCTGCCTCCCAGGTTCATGCCATTCTCCTGCCTCAACCTCCCGAGTAGCTGGGACTACAGGTGCCCGCCACCATGCCCGGCT
>NW_012113017.1:0-1565 GCF_000951035.1 Colobus angolensis palliatus | reverse complement strand
TTTTTTTTTTTTTGAGATAAGGAGTTTCACCATGTTGCTCAGGCTGGTCTTCAACTCCTGGGCTTAAGCCATCCACCAGACTCGGCCTCCCAAAGTGCTGGGATTACAGGCGTGAGGCCAGCAAGTCCAGCCATGAAATCTTATTTAAATACAAATTTAGAAATGTCTCTTGAATAAAGTAAAGCATAACTGTATTTCTTAAATTACTATAAATTTGATAAAGATTCTTTTTTTTTTTTTTTTTTTGAGATGGAGTCTTGCTCTGTCACCTAGGCTGGAGTGCAGTGGCGCGATCTTGGCTCACTGCAACCTCCACTTCCTGGGTTCAAGCAATTCTCCTGTCTCAGCCTCCTGAGTAGCTGGGATTACAGATGCGCACCACAACGCCCAGCTAATTTTTGTATTTTTAGTAGAGACAGGGTTTCGCCATGTTGGTCAGGCTGGTCTCAAACTCCTGACCTCAGGTGGTCCACCCACTTTGGCCTCCCAAAGTGCTGGGATTACAGCCCTGAGCCACCATGCCTGGTCTATAATGGTCTTAATACATTCATTTACTAAAAATGTTAAAGTAGTTACTGAAAGAAATATGTAAGTTGGAAATATTTTCTGAAAGAAAAACAGGAAAACAGAACTGTGAAACACGGAAATGATCAATTATCACATTATATTAAAAATACTTACTAGTTATTGCTGTGCCAATGTAATACATTTCAGTCAAAGAATCTACTATTTGTTTGAGATTCCTCACACAGCCAACAGCTAATGCTACAAGTAATTCAAAACCAGCATTAATTGTAGGTGGTGAACCACAGACTGGAATAGCCTGTTCAGCTGGGAGCTCTCCATTTCTCATATACTGTAGGTAAACATTGGATGCAGGAAATATGAAATCGTCAATTAATTCCTAAAAAGTTGAAAAAGGGATTACATATTAGCAATGCTATATATTTTTAGAAAAAAAAGTCTCTTGTAAGTAAATCATTTTAAAATTAAAATCATTGGAATTTAAGATCTCATTACATCTCAGAAAACTCGGATTTTCTAATAAAAAGATCTTCCTTCAAAACACTATTTTCTATCATTAACATATCTAATTTCCCAGGTTAAATAAATCTGTAAATATTAAGAAAGAACTGAATGTAGTACTTATCAAAATTTTTATTTTAAATAAGTTTGCTCCTTTAATCAAGTCTATAGCAAATTAAACCCATTTTGAATAGAAATAAAATATACAAAAATGAAACTTTGTTTCCTTGTGTTACTACATGAAGAAACTCATTAAAGATATAGAAGATGCATTCTTACAAAACAGGTTTGCCTCATTAAATGAAATGAACAATTCAGATTTTCCAAAGAGAAAAACTAAACAATTACTTTATAAAGTATCTTATATATTTATCTATTTATTTTGAGACAGGGCCTTGCTCTGTTCCTCAGGCTGGAGTGCAGTGGTGCGTTCTCGGCTCACTGCAACCTCCACCTCCTGGGCTCAGGTGATCCTTCCATCTCAGCCTCTCAAGTAGCTGGGGACCAAGGGTGTGTGCCACCACACCTGGCTAATTTTC
>NW_012113016.1:0-1520 GCF_000951035.1 Colobus angolensis palliatus | reverse complement strand
GAGCTTGCAGTGAGCCGAGATCGTGCCACTGCACTCCAGCCTGGGTGACAGAGTGAGACTCCATCTAAAAAAAAAAAAAGAAAGAAAGAAACACAATTGCCTTCTGTTACTTCCTTGAAATTTCATCATGTGCCAAAGAAAAGAAAACTAAGGAATGCAAACACACCTGGAGGGACTTTTTCACAAGATAATTCCTGTCTCTGGGACCATTCAAATTCCAAAGAGAATAATTTATGAGATAATTTCTGTCTCCCATGTCCATTCCTTCTCCCTAATCATTTTGCCCCTCAAAAGAACTGTCTACATTCTCATCTCTCCCCTCCCCTATAAAGAAGAGTATATAAACTTCTGTACCCCAGTGGTTTGTTTGTATTTATTTATTTATTTATTTAGAGACACAGTCTCTCTGTCACCCAGGGTGGAGCACAGTGGCACAATCTTGGCTCACTGCAACCTCTGTTCCTCAGTTCAAGCGATTTTCCTGCCTCAGCCTCCCAAATAGCTGGGATTACAGGTGCAGGCCACCATGTCTGGCTAATTTTTGTATTTTTAGTAGAGACAGGATTTCCACATGTTGGCTAGATTGGTCTCAAACTCCTGACCTCAGTTGATCCTCCTGCCTCGGCCTCCCAAAGTGCTGGGATTGCAGGCACAAGTCACCGAGCCTGGCCTTTTTTTTTTTTTTTTGAGACGGAGTCTTGCTCTGTTGCCCAGGCTGGAGTGCAGTGGCGCGATCTTGGCTCACTGCAAGCTCCACCTCCCGGGTGCACGCCATTCTCCTGCCTCAGCCTACCGAGTAGCTGGGACTACAGGCACCCACCACCATGCCCCGCTAATTTTTGTATTTTTAGTAGAGACGGGGTTTCACCATGTTAGCCAAGATGGTCTCGATCTCCTGATCTCATGATCCGCCCACCTCGGCCTCCCAAAGTGCTGGGATCACAGGCGTGAACCACTGCGCCCGGCCTTTGTTTTTAATTTTAAGACAGAATTTTGCTCTGTTGCGCAGGCTGGAGTGCAGTAGCACAATCTCAGCTCACTGCAGCCTCTGCCTCCCAGGTTCCTGCAATTCTCCTGCCTCAGCCTCCCAGGTAGCTGGGATTACAGGCCCATGTCACCAGGTCTGGCTAATTTTTGTATTTTTAGTAGAGATGGGATTTCACCATGTTGACCAGGCTAGTCTCGGACTCCTAACCTCAGATGATCCACCCGCCTTGGTCTCCCAAAGTGCTGGGATTACAGGCGTGAGTCACTGTGCCCTGCTATCTTCTTAACTCCTATATCAAAACTGGGATTTTTGTCAACCTGACAGATAAAAAGTGGTACCTCGGTTTAGCTTTATTTGCTCCATTATAAAAAAGTGAGGTAAGTCTGGGTGCAGTGGCTCACTCCTGTAATCCCAGCACTTTGGGAGGCCAAGCCGGGTGGATCATCTGAGGTCAGGAGTTCGAGACTAGCCTGACCAACATGGTGAAACCCCATCTCTACTAAAAATACAAAAATTAGCCAGGCATGGTGGC
>NW_012113015.1:0-1729 GCF_000951035.1 Colobus angolensis palliatus | reverse complement strand
AAAAAAAAAAAAAAGAATAGCTGGGCATGGTGGTGGGTGTCTGTATTCCTAGCTACTCAGGAGGCTGAGGCACAAGAATGGCTTGAACTGAGGAGGTGGAGGTTGCAGTGAGCTGAGATCCCGCCACTGCACTCCAGCCTTGGCCACAAAGTGATACTCTGTCTCAAAAAAATAATTTTTTTTTTTCCCAGCTGGCCATGGTGATGTGTGCCTGTAATTCCAGCTGTTTGGGAGGCTGTGGTGGGAGGTGCTTGAGCTCAGGAAGTCAAGGCTACAGTGAGCCATGATTGCACCACTGCGTTTCAGCCTAGGTGACAGAGAGGGATGCCCAATATCACCCACCAAGTCAGTTGCCAAGTAGCAACTGGAATCCAGGCTGATCTGGTCCCAAAGTCCTTGCCTTTCCCTATATTCCTTGTTTCCTGGACTCTGGTAACACTCCAGCAAGGCAGGAAGGATTTACAGCAAGCTTGTCAAACCTGTAGCCCATGGGCCACATGGGACCCAGGATGGCTTTGAATGCAGCCCAACACAAATTTGTGCACTTTCTTAACACATGATTTTTTTTCTTTTTTTGCTTAAACAACAACAAAAAGGGCCAGACAGGGTGGCTCAGGCCTGCAATCCCAGCACTTTGGGAGGCCGAGGCAGGTGGATCACTTGAAGTCAGGAGTTCGAGACCAGCCTGACCAACATGGAGAAACCCCGTCTCTAATAAAAATACAAAATCAGCTGGGTGTGGTGGCACATGCCTGTAATCCCAGCTACTCGGAAGGCTGAGGCAGGAGAATGGCGTGAACCCGGGAGGCGGAGCTTGCAGTGAGCGGAGATCCAGCCACTGCACTCCAGCCTGGGCGAGAGAGTGAGACTCCGTCTCAAAAAAAAGAATGTTAAAGTAGAAAATATTGACAATATCAAGTGCTAGTGAAAATATTTCTGCAATTTCTCTCTCTTTCCTCTCCCTTCCTCCTTCTTTCTCTCTTTCTCTCTCTCTCTTTCTCTCTTTTTTTCTTTCTTTCTTGATAGGACTGTTACCCAGGCTGGAGTGCAGTGTGGCACAATCAGCTCACTGCAGCCTTGAACTCCCAGGTTCAAGTGATTCTCTTGCCCCTGCCTCCTGAAGAGCTAGTACTATAAGCCTGCACTACTATGCCTAGCTAATTTTTTAAATTTTTTGGGTAGAGATGGGGTCTCATTGTGTTGCCCAGGCTTGGCAATTTCTTATAAAGTTAAACATATATCTAACCTATAATTCAGAAATTCCACTCCTAGGTATCCAGCTAGGAGAAATGTAAACACGTCCTAAAACAAAGCATATTTGCAAAAATGTTTAGAACAACTTTATTCATAATAGCCCCGAACTAGAAACAACCCAAATGCCCATTAACAGTTGAATGCATAAACTGTAGTATTTCTATATAACACAGTATTACTTAGCAATAAAGAGGAAGGAACTACTTGTACATAAAACAGTTTCTATGTATCTCAAGGGTGTTGTGATGAGCAAAAAGTAAGACCCAAAGAAGGACATGCAATCTGCTTTCATTAGTATACAACTCAAGAAAAGGCAGAACTAATCTATATGGACAGAGGGCAGAGCAGTAGTACCTAAGGCAAGGCTCAGGGAGAAAAGAGCTGGTTGCTGGCCGGGCGCAGTGGCTCAAGCCTGTAATCCCAGCACTTTGGGAGGCCGAGACGGGCGGATCACGAGGTCAGGAGATCGAGACCA
>NW_012113014.1:0-2112 GCF_000951035.1 Colobus angolensis palliatus | reverse complement strand
GAGACTCCGTCTCAAAAAAAAAAAAAATTCAATAACATGGTTTAACAGTGAATTAGAGGAATTCTGTAAGAAAGGAGAGGGGAAAAGACAAAAGTGAAAAATAGGGGAAAAATATATTTTCAGAAATAAGAAGTTTTAACATCTTCCCAGTATAAGTTCTAAGTAATTTGGAGGATAGTACCAAAGAAATCATGTAAGAAAAGTTGCTAGAACTGGAAGACAAAAAAGCTCAGTAAAAGAAGGTAAAAAGGCTGACCTCAATGCAATCAATGTGAAAATTAAGAATATCAGACAGAAAGAGAAAGTCCTAGAAACTCCAGTCAAGTGTGAGATAAGAATGAAGACACTTATAGCACACAAACTCTTAGAACATTTGCCTCCCATTTATCCTTTCTCAGAAAGTTTCAGGAGGAAAGCGTCACCACTGCGAGGACGTAAACCAAGAAAAAAGAATGCACAGGATCCAGGAAGCAGAGGGCTAATGGAGCCGGGAATTGAAGGGAAGGCTTGGCTGTGCAGCAGCTGGGAGAGCGGCAGTGCAGACGGGAGTGGGAGGTCGGAGGGGTTTGGAGGGAAGTGGAACTGACAAAGTAGTGATATACTTGACCATGCGAATAACTATACTGACAGGCCTTAGAGGGTGTAGGGAGAGCTAGCCAGAGAGTAAAACAGCGATAACAACAACAACAACAACAAAAAACTAAGCAAATAAAACAACTGACTCCAGAAAAAAAGGTTTAAAGCAAGAATATGCATTTGCTGGGCCCATCGATGAAAATATTAACTTAATCCTATCAATGAAATACTACTACAGATTTTTTTTTCCTTTAAACTCGAAGTGCAAGGCAGGAAAGTGATGATGTAAAATATCTCAAATCATTATTTACTATAATACAAAGTTAACAGATAATACATTAAATTGAGGCTGGGCATGGTGGCTCACACCTGTAATCCCAGCACCTTGGGAGGCTGAGGCAGGCAGATCCCTTGAGGCCAGGAGTTTGAGACCTGCCTGGCCAACATGGCAAAACCCCGTCTCTACTAAAAATACAAAAATTGGCCAGGCATGGTGATATTCACCTGTAATCCCAGCTACTTGGGAGGCTGAGGCAGAGAATCAACTGAACCTGGGAGGCAGAGGCTGCAGTGAGCTGAGATCATGCCACTGCACTCCAGCCTGGGCAACAGAGCAAGACTCTGATAAAAAAAAAAAAAAAAAAAATTCCCTTTATCTGATTGAGGACATCTTCAAATGTTCTATTACCCTTGATCCGCAGAGCCCAGCTGGATGGTCCTGAAGGGCAGGCAGACAGGGCAGGAGATGCTTAGAGAAGGAGTGAGCGCCATGTCCCTGGGGGTGTGCAAGCAGAGGCCATGCGAACTCGTGAGGAAAGGAAATGGGCAACAGACGAGGGCTTGGGGGGCCTGACCTGGGTGTGCTGAGAGTCCTGGGATTCCAGACTTCCAAGCCCATTCCCCTCCTGGTCTCCACAACTAACTCCATTGAGAAACAGTGACTCTTTGCTCCTGCGCATGTTCAGGTCCCAGCTTCAGAGGCTGGGCCTGCTTCCAGGAACGAGAGTACCCTCTGAACATCGGCAGGACTGGGGCCTTACGAAAATCACCACACTCATCATTCTCCCTTTTCCCCTTTCCACGTGGCAATCTCAATTTCCTAAAAAAGCACCACAGAAAGCCGCCCTGAGCATCCCAAAGACACACAGAGACACGGGAGAGTGGGCAGTGCCTTGGGGAAGGGGCACCCACGGCACCTGTCCTGAAGCCGATGCGAAAACATGGCTTGGTGGAAATGCTGGCACCCAGGAAGGGCCCTCTTGGTTTGATTTGTGCGCTGGACAGTTTCCAGATCGAACCACACATTCATGGTTGGTCTAAAACCCTGAGAAGGGAAGGGGATTAATTAAAGGAGCCTTAGGAAGCAAAACACAGCATCCTTTTTTTAAAATTGCGGCCAACATTTTTAAAAAGGAAGACTGACGGCCTTACCTAAATACTGAAGGAACTGTCCTGGCCCAGCTGAGGTAACACTGATCTGGTCCAGAAGGTGCTGTGATTTCTTTTTCTAAACACACACACACACACACACACACA
>NW_012113013.1:0-1071 GCF_000951035.1 Colobus angolensis palliatus | reverse complement strand
TTTGGGAGGCCGACGTGTGCAGATCATGAGGTCAGGAGATCGAGACCATCCTGGCTAACACGGTGAAACCCCATCTCTACTAAAAAAATAAAAAATCAGCCAGGTGTGGTGGCGGGTGCCTGTAGTCCCAGCTACTCGGGAGGCTGAGGCAGGAGAATGGCATGAACCTGGGAGGTGGAGCTTGCAGTGAGCAGAGATCATGCCACTGCACTCCAGCCTGGGCAACAGAGCAAGACTCTGTCTCAAAAAAAAAAAAAAGGAAGGGGGCAACCTTCTTTGCTCAGTTACCAATATAAATGTTAATTGCATCCAAAAACACCCTCCCGGAAATACTGACAATAATGTTTAACCAAATATCTGGGCACCTTATGGCCCAATCAGGTTAGGGCATAAAATTAGTCATTACAGAGGGTAAAAATACCTCCTGGAAATACTCAGAATAATATTTAACCAAATATCTGGGCACCTTATCAGGTTACTACATAAAATTAGTCATCACAGAGGGTAAAGGACAGAAAGGTCTCAGCATTTCTTTCCTTCTGCCTCCCTGCTTAGGGTGCAGCATCTCCGAAAGCAGCCGTGTTTCTCTAGGATGACAGATCCAGTGGAACAGCCCCCACTGCAGGCTGCAGCTCTATTTATTCATTTCCTACCATGGTAATAGTTCCCTTTCTTATTAATCTTTGGGCATCTGAGCAACATTTGTTGATTCTTTAACCCAGCACACACCTGAATGATCCCATCCTTCAAGCCTCTTCATTTGAGTCTTTCGGGTGAATGTTTCCTCCTGAGACTCAGAGACACAGCAATATTCATCCTTCTCTCCATTTTATAATTATAATAGAAATACATGTTTGTTGTGGAAACTTTTGAAAATAAAGAATACATTTTTAAAAATCAACCCAAACCCTACCAAAAGGAGATCACCGTTATTGACCCGTTATCTCTTATTGATGTGTGTCTGACGGAGGACCCTTATAGAAACAGCTTGCTGTTGTCGTCTGTCTCATTTCTTTAAACATTCTTCAAGAGTAATTTTTTTTTTTTTTTTTTTTTTTTTTTTTTTTTTTT
>NW_012113012.1:0-2387 GCF_000951035.1 Colobus angolensis palliatus | reverse complement strand
TTTTTTTTTTTTTTTTGACAAATTCATTTGCTTCTACTGCATATGTGAACCTTGTGAATATACAGTAAGTGGTAATGGGTTTTTTCCCAAGACTTAACAATATAACTGTGAGAGATATGAGGAGAGGAGGAATAAAAGGAAAGCTGTGTTTGTTCCCCAGTGTGTTTATCTATCTATTCCAAGAGGTTCTTTTAGAACCCTGAACTGGCCTGTGGCTCTTTCTGAAAAATCTATGTTCAGGAGTAAACAATCTTTTTATTAAAGCAAAATAGCTTTACTAGAGTTAATGCTTTAATCTCATTAAAGTGAAATCCCTTTCTATATTGTGTATCAAGGAGCAGAAATGTAGCAAAATAAAGGCAATCCCATTCTGGGATAACTGTAACTAGTCCCATGTGAGCAGCTGTGCCTGGAATACAAACTGGGATATCTTCAGGAATGAGGCTAGGACAATGAGGAGCCTGGAAGGTGGACAAAATACCAAGAGGAACTAGCAGATGTTCTTGATTCCCTTCTCCATCAACTGAAGTCACTTACTGGAACCCTTCTCTTAAAAAATGATCTGTTTTCCAAAAGCAGATCATTCTATTTCAATAAGAAATGCTGAAAGCCATGATTAGAGTCATAGTCTGGCTCACTAGTGTCTCTCTTTTTATTTTTATGTTTTTACAGACAAGGTATCATTATATTGCCCAGGCTGGAGTGCAGTGGCTATTCACAGGCGTGATCAGTGTCAAATCCGTGGGCTTGAGCAATCCTCCTGCCTCAGCCTCCCCAGTAGCTGGGACCATAGATGTGGGTCATTGCACCTGGCTCCTCCCTAATGTCCCTTTAACCCAAATGTTAAGGCCACAGTATTCACCACACACACTGAGTGCTGAGTCTGGGAAGTTCTGCAATTGAGCACAAAATAAAAGAAAAAATAATTCCTCTTCCTCTTCTTTGGGTCTCAAAGATAAACCACAGACACAATTTTTAATTGAGCGAAGTTTTCATCAGGTACCCTCCCCTCTCTGTCATCAGGACCTGCCTCCCCAAGAATGAACTAACCTTATACTATATGCTGCCCATCCCTTCCCACATCCCACAAGGGTTCAGTTCTCTATCCCAGGTCTGCTGTATCCCTGAAGAGTAACATACTGTAAAATTATTTCTCAAAAATGAAATTCTCTATTCCTCATTCTAACTGATGCCACTGAGGCATGAGAAAGAAATTAACCAGACTGAGCAGATTTACACTAATGTGCATGTGCTGCATTAGAAGTATTTGACTTTCTAAGAAGATTCTTATCAACCTAACTCAATCTCTAGTTGGGAGAATTTGGGGCAGCATAAGACAAGAATGAAAGAAGAGCAGACAATGTGGGGGAAAATATTTTTGAGCAATGGAGGCTGGCTAGCAGCACAGCCAGCCCACGCATGCTTAAAGTGAGTGGAGAGAGAAGAAAAGAAGGCCAGGATGGCTCAGGCCATAGAGCAGGGGGAGGAAGGGCTGTTTCCAAATACTTCAACAAGGGTCTGCTGACATTCTACTTCTTCCATAGGGCATTTTTTACCTACTCTCAATGCCATTTTTTCTTTTGCCGAATTCCCTCATAATATAGTACATACATACAGCTCTTAATTATATTGTCATCAGTTCTCTTTTCTAACAATACGATATGATTCCTTCTCTGTAGGAAGCCCTTAAAAGAATGGATTGTCTTGGGAGGCTGACGGGTGAATCACGAGGTCAAGTGTTTGAGACCAGCCTGGCCAACACGGTGAAACCCCATCTCTATCAAAAATACAAAAATTAGCTGAGTGTGGTGGTGGGTGCCTGTAATCCCAGCTACTCGGGAGGCTGAGGCAGGAGAACTGCTTGAACGCAGGAGGCAGAGGTTGCAGTGAGCTGAGATTGTGCCACTGCGCTCCAGCCCAGGTGACAGTGTGAGACTGTCTCAAAAAAAAAAGAATTGTCTGTACTATTCATTTGAGCCCAATCATATTTCACTTTATATTGATCCATTTATTAATGTATCTCTTACTGTCAATTAAGTTATCTCTCAAAGAGTAACTTTATTAAAAGTAACCCCCACCAAAGTACCCAACCCAGCACTAAGCATACTTTAAGAATTCAAGCAGTTGGCCAGGCATGGTGACTCATGCCTGTAATCCCAGCACTTTGGAAGGACAAGGCGGGTGGATCACCTGAGGTCAGGAGTTGGAGACCAGCCTGGCCAACGTGGTGAAATCCTGTCTCTACTAAAAATGCAAAAATCAGCTGGGCATAGGTGGCAGGTGCCTGTAATCCCAGCTACTTGAGAGGCTGAGGTAGGAGAATTGCTTGAACCCAGGAGATGGAGGTTGCAGTGAGCCGAGATCGCACCACTGCACTCCAGCCTGGG
>NW_012113011.1:0-2349 GCF_000951035.1 Colobus angolensis palliatus | reverse complement strand
CTAGATCAGTTAAATCGAAATCTCTGAGGGTGGAACCAGGTGATTCCAATGTATCTCGTCAGGGATGAGAATCACTGGATTCATTTGGCCAACTGCAGTCCCCTCCAAACACCTGCAATGGTTCATTCAGATGCAAGTGATGCGAGTTTTCATTTGCAATCAACTATATACTGATGCTTCCAATATGTAATCTTGTGACTCAAATAGTGAAAAGAAGAACCTCCACCAGGATTCAAATAGAGTAAACATATCTGCTGCATGTATTATTTCGAAGAACGACCTGTAAGACTTCAGCAGATATATTTCTAAACTTATATTTTATAGAACTTGAACTTGGGAAGCCCTCTAGTAAACTTTTATCTTCAGGTTCTGCATTTGCAATGTGGAAGACAAAGATATTCCACAGTGACCCTTAGTTCTGGAAACAGCGCAGCTTATGTCATATGTCCAAATAACATTTTCTACACTAGAACAACTACATTTCTTTTGCCAGGGAACATGGCTGTGGAGAAGGTTCAACACCAGTGCCCTTGGACCTGCAGTTGCACTCCTTTTATTAGAGACACGGTCCTGCTATTCTGTCCAGGCTGGAGCGCAGTGGCTATTCACAGGTGCAATCATCACACACTGCAGCCTTGAACTCCTGGCCTCAAGTGAACCACTGACCTCAGTCTCCCAAGTACCTTGGACTATAGGTGCACACAACCATGCCCCACTTGTAGATGTATTTTGAATTTTGTTCAGGAAAGTTAACATCTGGTCTTTTGTTTAAAAAAGCGAAGGGATATTTGTGAATTCTGGTATCCAGAATATGTACATATCAACAGCTTTCAAAGAGTGTCTTATTTGAACCTCTGAACTCTTCACAGAGGGTATGAAAAGTGGTATTTCCACCCTTATTCACTTCTCTTAGGTTCCACGAACATACTGTCCAGTCTCATGATTTTGGCCCATTCTCCTCCCTCTAGTGGGGTTGCTCCTTGCCTAGCTTTATGCTAAACTATCAGAAAAGCCTTCCCTGACGACACTAAAGTAGCTGCTTTGTTTTCCATTACAACCTTCTGCTCACTTCTTTTATGGGACTTATCCTTTGTTTATTCCAAGCTCCAGGAGGGCACGGGCCACTAATTCATCACTGCTTCAATAGTACCTAGCCTAGAAAGGGAATAAAAAAATTTCAATGGGCAGGAGGTGGTGGCTCACACCTGTAATCCCAGCACTTTGGGAGGCTGAAGTGTGGGGATCATGATGTCAGAAGATCGAGACCATCCTGGCTAACATAGTGAAACCCCAACTCTACTAAAAATACAAAAAATTAGCCGGGCGTGGTGGCGGGCGCCTGTATTCCCAGCTACTTGGGAGGCTGAGAAAGGAGGATGACGTGAACCTGGGAGGTGGAGCTTGCAGTGAGCCGAGATTGCACCACTGCACTCTAGCCTGGGTGACAGAGTGAGACTCCGTCTCAAAAGAGGAAAAAAAAAAAGTTATGGGTAAATTATGCCCATTTTATATCTGAGGAAAAACAAGGCTCCAAAGGCTTAAGTAACTTATCCAAGGTCCTACAGTTTTTTTCAGGGGTTTGAGCTTGGGTTTAACTGGTTCCAAAGTTCGCCCTTTTACAACTGACAGTGCTGTTTTCTAATCTGCTGGAGGGAAGAAAAATATTCTCATTCTCTTTTCAGTGACAATGAGGGTAAAGATGTGGAATCAGAGGACAGCCCAGGAGAGCTCCGAAGGTCAGTCACAGAAACAAGGTTACTGAATACATTGCAAAGACGAGAGCAATCCATTTTGCAGGTCTCTTCCTGTTTCCTGTATGTGCTTTCAGTGCTTCTTTTAAAGCCCTGGCAGCTGAATGTTATCTTCAGGGCTCTGGATAGGGCAATAAAACAACAGATTTTAGATCCAAAGATCCAAAGGAAAGGGATAAGAGACACATCCAATTCTCGCTTTAGTGAAATGCCATGGAAGGTGACAGAGCTGCTGTTAATCCCTAACAGGCAGAAATTAAATTTCTATGAGAGAAGAGGTACCCCAAATGGGCTCTGTAAAGTACACTGAGCAGTAACGAAAATAGCAATACAAAAGAATTCCAACGGCCAGGTGCGGCAGCTCACGTCTGTAATCCCAGAACTTTGGGAAGCTAAAGTGGGCGGATCACTTGAAGTCAGGAATTCCAGACCAGCCTGGCCAACATGGTGAAACCCCATCTCTCCTAAAAAATTAGCTGGCTGTGAGCGGCACATGTCTGTAGTCCCAGCTACTCAGGAGGATTGCTTGAGCCCAGTGAGCAAAGATGGTGCCACTGCACTCCAGCCTGGGCAACAAAGGGAAATGCTGTCTCAAAAA
>NW_012113010.1:0-1209 GCF_000951035.1 Colobus angolensis palliatus | reverse complement strand
TGTTGCAGTGAGCCAAGATCGCACCACTGAACTCCAGCTTGGGTGACAGAGCTAGACTCTGTCTAAAAAAATAAATAAATAAATAAATAAATGATAAATAAATAAATAAAATAAGTTCTTTCTTTTTATGGCTGAATAATATTCTATTGTATGGATATACTAATACTACATTTTATTTATCCATCAGTTGATGATCATTGTTTCCACTTTTGGTTTCTATGAATTACACTGCTATGAATGTTTGTGTACACATTTTTGTTTGGACATTTGTTCATTTCACTTGGATATATCCCTAGAAGAGGAATTGTTAAGCCATATGTTAACTCTAAAGTTTGAGGAAGTGCTGGGCTCTTTTCCAAAGCGGCTGCACCATTGTTCATGGCCCCAGCAGTGTACTCAGGTTCCATTCACTCCACCGTGTCACCAGCACTGTTATAGTCTGTCTTTTTACAGCCCTCCTCGTAGGTGTGAAGTGGTATTCTGTTCTATTTTAATTGTTGGATTAAGTAGTCAGTTCATTGGCATTTCTTTCTTTTTTTTTTTTTTTTTGAGACGGGGTCTTGCTCTGTCACCTAGGCTGGAGTGCAGTGGTGTGATCTTGGCTCACTGCAGCCTCTGCCACCCGGGTTCCAGCGATTCTCCCACCTCATCCTCTCTTGTAGCTGGGATTACACATGCACACCAGGTGCGGTGGTATGTGTGTGTAATCCCAGCTACAAGAGAACTTTTGTGATTTTTTTTTGTTTTTTTTAGGAGAGATGGGGTTTCACCACGTTGGCCAGGCTAGTCTTGAACTTCTGAGTTCAAACAAGCTGCCCACCTTGGCTTCCCAAAGCACTGGGGTTACAGATGTGAGCCACTGCGCCTGGCCTCATTCTTTCAAAGTTTATTTTACTCAGAGCTTCTTCAGTAGGATTGGAGCCAACACACATCTCTGTGTTTATTTGCTGACCTGCCCCAAGACAGGCTCTGCAAAGAGCACAGTGGTTCTCCATGGCGCTCCTAGATTCAGGCAACTGTCTCTGTGTCCAGAGCTCCACTCTCCCTCAGACTGGGCCCCTTTTCTCTTTCTTGAGCCCACTCTCACCCTGCATTCCCAACTGCTCAAATGGTGGCCCAGGAACAGCCTTCCTGGCAACTCTGTCTAAAATATCCCCAGCCACTCTCACACTTTCTTCCCTTACCCTGCCTTAAAAAAAAAAAAAAAAA
>NW_012113009.1:0-1284 GCF_000951035.1 Colobus angolensis palliatus | reverse complement strand
CTGGGACTACAGGCGCCCACCACCACGCCCGGCTAACTTTTGTGTTCTTAGTAGAAACGGGGTTTCACCATGTTGGCCAGGCTGGTCTCGAACTCCTGGCCTCAGGTGATCCACCTGCCTCGGCCTCCAAAAGTGCTGGAATTACAGGTGTGAGCCACCGTGCCCGGCCAATAGTGACCACTTCTATGCCCGTCTTACAGATGGGAAAACTGAGCCTCAGAGGAATAAAGTTGCCCAGGGGCACATGGCTAACCAGCAAAACCAGGACTTGAACCCAGACCTGCATATTCCCTGTTCCTTCTGTGGGTCTCATACAAACCCTTGCATGTCTCCCTGCCTAATGTATTCAGCTATGGCCGGGACTGAAAAGCCACCTGGCTGGCCTGCCTTAATTATGGCCTCCTGCTCTGGCGTTGGGGCAGGGAGCGCCTGGCATCTCTGGCTGTGGGGTCCTCATCACACCATGAATTCCAAGGTCAAGGCCCGGGGTTTGAAACACCAACTGGGGCGGGGAGGGGGGTGGATTCTTATTTTATTTTATTCTATTTTAAGTTTGTTTTGAGATGGAGTCTTGCTGTGTCTCCCAGGCTAGAGTGCAGTGGCAGGATCTCAGCTCACTGCAACCTCTGCCTCCTAAGTTCAAGCGATTCTCATGCCTCAGCCTCCCAAGTAGCTGGGTTTACAGGCACCAGCCACCACGCCTGGCTAATTTTTGTATTTTAAGTAGAGACGGGGTTTTGCCATGTTGGCCAGGCTGGTTTCCTGACCTCAAGCGATCTGCCCATTTGAGCCTCCCAAAGTGCCGGGATTACAGGCGTGAGCCCCCGAACTGGCTTGGCCTGCCTTAATTACGGACTCCTGCTCTGGGGTTGGGGCAGGGAACGCCTGGCACCTCCAGCTTGGGGGTCCTCATCGCCCCATGAATTCCAAAGCCAAGGCTTGGAGTTTGAAACACCAGCTGGGGCGGGGAGAGGGGTGGATTCTTATTTTAAAATGACTGCTAACTGCTCTGGAAATGTGATTTCCAGAAAGTGTGAGGTTTTGGGGGGGGAATCACTTTATAGATGTGTGTTGGGGGAGTGGGGAGAGAACATCAAATGTCCCCTCTGGCTATTTTTAAAGTCACACTCTCTGCCGCTGTTTCTCACTTTTCAATTCTTTATTCTTGTTCCTATCATTTCAGACAACACAAAAAGGATGTTCTGGGTCACCTGGTGTGCCTGCCAAGTTGTTGGATATATTTAGAAGTGTGAAAATCCCAGGAAAAAAAAAACAAAAAACGAG
>NW_012113008.1:23870-24224 GCF_000951035.1 Colobus angolensis palliatus | reverse complement strand
ATGTTAGTCAGGATGGTCTCAGTCTCCTGACCTCGTAATCCGCCCCCTCGGCCTCCCAAAGTGTTGGGATTACAGGCGTGAGCCACTGCGCCCGGCCCGTATCATTTATTTTTAAGTCATATTATTAGATGCATACATATTTAGAAAAGTTATGTTCTTCTTACAGTTTTTCCATTATGACTCAAGTTTTATTTTTTATTTCTGGTAAAACATATTTTTAGGCCAGGCGCGGTGGCTCACGCCTATAATGTCAGCACTTTGGGCGGCCGAGGCGGGTGGATCACAAGGTCAGGAAATCGAGATCATCCTGGCCAACACGGTGAAACCCCATCTCTACTGAAAAAAAAAAATATA
>NW_012113008.1:18137-19275 GCF_000951035.1 Colobus angolensis palliatus | reverse complement strand
GGTGGGAAAGAGAGTACAAAAGAAACCGGATTCCTGTTTTAACTACCTTGGAACACATAAAATTGTGAAAATATGTTGAGAAAGTTCTATACAACCGTCTCCAACTGCTGTATAATAGATGTTCCAGAAAAATAGAAAGGATATAAGCTACAATAAGAAATCGAAGATTTTTTTGTTTTCTGAAGGAAAGGAAGACTTTAGTCTCTGGCTAGATAAGATTCATGCAATTTAAAGAAACCAAGTGGAATCATGAAAATATACAAATAGTTATGTAGCTGTAGGGATGAAAATTTTTACTACAAAATCAGAAAATAAAATTGTAATAAAAATGATCTAATGGCTTCCAAGAAGGAAATAAACAGTTTACACATAAAAAGACAAGAACCAGACTGGAATCAGATTTCTTATCTGAAATATCAGAAGCCAGAAAGCAAAGAGAGGGAAAAAAGGCTGCCAACTTAATACATGGGAAAGCAGGGTGTTGGCAGGAAAGACAGTTTAAGAGAGGAGATTTGTACAGGGAGATGGAAGAGACAATGGAGAGAAGACAATCTGAGCAGAAGCTGTGAGAGTCGATAGATACTAGGGAAAGGGAATGCTAACGATGGTGTTATTTTAAAACGAACCTTGTGTGGCATGTTTTAAAATTCTCATTCCCACACCTTCATTGCGTTGTAAAATTTTTGGATTAATATTTTGTTTATCTTTTGGTGTAGAACTGTGCTAAAGGACACGGATTCTACTACTGGAAGAAGTTCAAGGTTCTTATTTTAGGAGGACATGGACAGCTGTAGGGATGTTAATCAGGTCATGTACACCAGTAAGTGGGGACATTGCACTTTAGAAATTCAAGGGAGCTGCTGCTTTTCCCTTTCTTCCTTGCCCCTTGGCAGGTCTGGATTTGAGAGGTCAGGATTCCTTGAGGGTGGTAACCCAGCCACTCTAATTTCCCGTACTCGTCCTTCCATGTGTTCAGAATATGATGCAATCTGAGATGTGGTTTTGGATGTTTGAGAAGCAGAGAAGCATAACTAGAGCAGGAATTAAAGTCTGCTTTTGTTTGAGAATTGAGGAGCTCAGTCTTTTACACGCTTTCACAGGTAAGAGATTGCCACTATAAAATTATATGCTTACAACA
>NW_012113008.1:14926-15673 GCF_000951035.1 Colobus angolensis palliatus | reverse complement strand
AGTGTCAGACATAAGAATAGTGCAGTAGATTTACTACCACAGATTTTTGCATTTGTACTTATTTTGAATGAAATGTACTGTCAAAGAACAAAGCAAGCGGACTGGGCTTATATCCTGTCCCCTTGTAGTAGAGAATATTGAGTCTGATGTGCAGACCAGCAGATCCTTTGTGTATCTCCTGCACCACTCTCTCATCCCCTCCATAAGCTCACATCAAGAGTAACTATGCTCATGTACTGTAATGTGAACTCATCCCCTGGTAACACTTTACTGGTGCACAGTAAGCATCTGACTGGTCTAGGAAAAGAAGCCCTCCCCATAGGAATCTGGAATCAAGACAGGTGGATTCCATTTAAATTTATAAGATGATGCCTAGGGCAAAGGAGAGATGAACTGAGAACATCTTGGCAGGGACCATTTTGTACTATGTGAATTTGAAAGCAGAGATATGTAAAAGAATGAAGATGACAGGCAGAGAAAATTAGAGATAAGAAATAAACAGAGGATTTCTTGTATAACGCAGTGTACTATCCTTAGATCAATCCTTTTACATATCTTCTTTGGCTTCTGTGAGTTAGCCCTTTGTTATGATAACAAATTTTATCTTTCTGATGAATCTAACTCAGGCACTTGTGTTCCCCATGAAGACATACTCTCATGATGGCTCTGATTTATTTACCATACAGATGAAGATCATGAGTGTGGATTTCGGAAATGCAGTCAGTGGACTCAATTACTGCTTGTTGA
>NW_012113008.1:7556-8931 GCF_000951035.1 Colobus angolensis palliatus | reverse complement strand
ATGCCCGGTTAATTTTTTGTACTTTTAGTAGAGATGGGGTTTTACTGTGTTAGCCAGGATGGTCTCAATCTCCTGACCTTGTGATCCACCTGCCTAGGCCTCCCAAAGTGCTGGGATTATAGGCGTGAGCCACCACACCCGGCCAGTTCCATATAAATTTTAAGATTTTTTTTTTCCATTTCTGTGAGAAATGTCATTGGTCTTTTGATAGAGATGGCATTGAATCTGTTGATTGTTTTGGGTAGTATGGACATTTTAACACTATTGATTCTTCCAAGCCATGAACATGGATCGTGTTTCCTTTTTTTGTCCTCTTCAATTTCTTTTATTGTAGAGATTTTTCACTTCCTTGGTCAAGTTAATTCCTAGGTATTTCATTTTGTGTGTGACTATTTTAAATAGAATTACTTTTTAAATTTCTTTTTCACATTGTTCACTATGGGCATATAGAAATTCGCTGTTTTTGTATGCTGATTTTGTATCCTGCAACTTTATTGAATTTATCAGTTCTAATAGTATTCTTCTGGAGTCTTCAAGTTTTTCTAAATATAAGATCATATCCTCTGCAAACAAGGATAATTTGACTTCTTCCTTTTAAATTTGGATGCCATTTATATCTTTCTCTTGTCTAATTGCTCTAGCTAGGACTTCCAGTACTATGTTGAATAACAGTGGTGACAGTGGCATCCTTGTCATGTTCCGGATCTTAGAAAAAAGATTTTCAGTTTTTCCCCATTCAGTATGATACTAGCTGTGCGTCTGCCATATATGACTTTTATTATGTTGAAGTATGTTCTTTATATCCCCAGTTTTTGAGAAGTTTTAACATGAAGTGATGTTAAATTTTATCAAATGCTTTTTTCAGCATCAATTAAAATGATCATTTGATTTCTCTCTTTCATTGTGCTGATGTGATGTATCACATTAATTTGTGTATGTTGAACTATCTTTGCATCCCAGCAATAAATCCCACTTGATTGTGATGAATGATCTTTCTGATGTATTGTTTAATTCAGTTTACTAATATTTTATTGAGGATTTTTGCAACACTATTCATCAGAGACATTATAGGTCTTTTTTTTTTTTTAATGTGTCTTTGTCTGGTTTTGGTATCAGGGTAATACTGGTCTCATAGAATGAGTTTAGAAGTATTCCCTTATAAAATACTTGTAGAAGTGTTCCCTCCTCCTCTATTTTTTGGAATAGTTTGAGTAGGATTGGTATCAGTTCTTCTTTGAATGTTTGATGGAATTCAGCAATGAAGCCATCAGGTCCTGGGATTTATTTACTGGTAGACTGTTTGTTGTGACTTTGATCTTGTTACTTGTTATTGATCTTTTTAGGTTTTAGTTATTTCCTATTTTAATCTTGGTAG
>NW_012113008.1:4961-6411 GCF_000951035.1 Colobus angolensis palliatus | reverse complement strand
AAAAAAAAAAAAAAATTTTTTTCTTTTTTGAATACAGATGGGAACTGACTGAAAACATTTTTACTGAATTGTTGGTTCTCAACTCCCCTCCTGCTCCTACATCTTGGCTCTACCTCCCAACTGAAAAATGGAAAGTTTCCTTTTTGGATATACAAGTACACAAAAAAAGGAGAATCTTCGCATTATGGTATGTCCGGTCTCTTTTTACATTGCATCTTGTTTTTATTTTATAGAGGTAATATCTTTATAGCCTTAAGTAGATTTTTTCATTTTAGTTGTAAAAATGTAAAACTTAAAGAAAACTTGCAATAAGAATAGTATTTTGTGTTTTTTTTTCTGAAATTGCACACATCAGAGCTGTTTATCCTTAAGTACTTCAGAGTGTATTTCCTAAGAAATTCTTGCACATAACCAGGATATAGCTACCAACTTCATTAAATTTAATTTTAATAATCTAATCTGTTTGAATTCTCATTGTCATATGAATTTTGTTTGAAAATACAAGCCCAAAATTATACTCTCATCTCTGAACATGCCACGTCTTTTCAATCATTTATGTCTTTATGCTGCATGGTAAATTTTTGTAATTAAAACACTGTATTTCTTTGTGGAATTTACTCCTTGAAATTTTATATTTCTACTGGCAGTTTGAATGGTAATTTATCCTACATTCTCTCACCCATCTCCCCCTGCTACTATCTATTTTATCTGTGCTTCTTAGTAGCTTGGGCTGTCCGAGACAAGTGACTCTGCCTCATCATATGCTTCTCATTGGTCGGAGAGATACACATTCATTACTATTAGTTGTTTCTTCTAACCTGAGCTTCTGCAAAGCCCCTTTATCATTATCCTTTCTCTTCAATCACAATCTTACCTAGCAACCTTTTCCATACCCAGATAGTTCCTTTCCTCCTGCAAGAACTAAGTGTATGTAAGTTTCTCATTTGTTACCTATTTCATTTTTCTTCTCATGTGAGGATCCTGGATACTGTTAGGATGATGCCTTCACTACTGATTGGATCTTGGAAAAATATTATTTCCCTACAAAATGTATTTTCTTTTAAGCTCTCAGAGTAAATTTTGAAATGATCTACCCATAGATTAGTCCTCTGGTATTAACTAGTATCATTATTCTGACTGTAAGAGATATCTGTTCAAACTATTTACAGGTTAGATTATCCAGAGGATATAGTTTAAAGCACCCATATAATTTTCAATAAATTACTCAATTTAAAAAGAACCTATCAAGTTAATATTTCAAAGAAATTGATAATTTCTTTTAGAGGTTTCTTTGAAAAAATACAAGCAGACATGCAGTCCATATTAATAGGCTGGGTCTAAAGTAACATAGTCTGAGTGAGGACATGGGGTGTTGAGTTGAGTCCAGAGACAGGCCATATGCAGAGAACCAGAACAATGTTTCAAAATCTGCAAATAGCTGAGTTTGGGT
>NW_012113008.1:0-381 GCF_000951035.1 Colobus angolensis palliatus | reverse complement strand
ATTGCTTCAAAGAGAATAAAATACCTAGGAATCCAACTTACAAGGGATGTGAAGGACCTCTTCAAGGAAAACTACAAACCACTGCTCAATGAAATCAAAGAGGACACAAACAAATGGAAGAACATTCCATGCTCATGGATAGGAAGAATCAATATCGTGACAATTGTCATACTGTCCAAGGTAATTTATAGATTCAATGCCATCCTCATCAAGCTACCAATGACTTTCTTCACAGAATTGGAAAAAACGACTTTAAAGTTCATATGGAATCAAAAAAGAGCCCTCATTGCCAAGACAATCCTAAGCCAAAAAAACAAAGCTGGAGGTATCATGCTACCTGACTTCAATCTATACTACAATGCTACAGTAACCAAAACAGCA
>NW_012113007.1:0-1301 GCF_000951035.1 Colobus angolensis palliatus | reverse complement strand
TATTGATGGAACATATCTCAAAATAATAAGAGCTATTTATGACAAACCCACAGCCAATATCATAATGAATGGGCAAAAACTGGAAGCATTCCCTCTGAAAACTGGCACAAGACAAGGATGCCCTCTCTCACCACTCCAGGGCAATCAGGCAAGAGAAAGAAATAAAAGGAATTCAATTAGGAAATGAGGAAGTTAAATTGTCCCTGTTTGCAGATGACATGACTGTACATTTAGAAAACCCCATCGTCTCAGCCCAAAATCTCCTTAAGCTGATGAGCAAATTCAGCAAAGTCTCAGGACATAAAATCAATGTGCAAAAATCACAAGCATTCCTATACACCAATAACAGACAAACAGAGAGCCAAATCATGAGTGAACTCCCATTCACAATTGCTACAAAGAGAACAAAATACCTAGGAATCAAACTTACAAGGATGTGAAGGAACTCTTCAAGGAGAACTACAAACCACTGCTCAACGAAATAAAAGAGGATACAAACAGCAAACAAATGGAAGAACATTCCATGCTCATGGATAAGAAGAATCAATACAGTGAAAATGGCCATACTGCCCAAGGTAATTTATAGATTCAACGCCATCCCCATCAAGCTACCAATGACTTTCTTCACAGAATTGGAGAAAACTACTTTAAAGTTCATGTGAAACCAAAAAAGAGCCCGCATTGCCAAGACAATCCTAGGCAAAAAGAACAAAGCTGGAGGCAACGTGCTGCCTGACTTCAAACTATGCTACAAGGCTATAGTAATCAAAACAGCATGGTACTGGTACCAAAACAGAGATATAGACCAATGGAACAGAACAGAGCCCTCAGAAATAACATCACACATCTGCAATCATCTGATCTTTGACAAACCTGACAAAAACAAGAAATGGAGAAAGGATTCCCTATTTAATAAATGGTGCTGGGAAAACTGGCTAGCCATGTGTGGAAAGCTGAAACTGGATCCTTTCCTTACAAAATTAATTCAAGATGGACTAAAGACTTAAATGTTAGACCTAAAACCATAAAAATCCTAGAAGAAAACCTAGGCAATACCATTCAGGACGTAGGCATGGGCAAGGACTTCATGACTAAAACACCAAAAGTAACGGCAACAAAAGCCAAAATAGACAAATGGGATCTAATTAAACTAAAGAGCTTCTGCACAGCAAAAGAAACTACCATCAGAATGAACAGGCAACCTACAGAATGGGAGAAAATTTTTGCAATCTACCAGTCTGACAAAGGGCTAATATCCAGAATCTACAAAGAACTCAAACAAATTTACAAGAAAAAAACAA
>NW_012113006.1:0-2238 GCF_000951035.1 Colobus angolensis palliatus | reverse complement strand
CTCACTGTTTCTCTGTTTCTTTCCTTTCTTTCTTTCTTTTTTTTTTTGAGATGGAGTCTTGCTGTGTCGTCCAGGCTGGAGTGCAGTGGCACGATCTCAGCTCACTGCAAGCTCCACCTCCCGGGTTCATGCCATTCTCCTGCCTCAGACTCCTGAGAAGCGCCTGCCACCACGCCTAGCTCCTCCACAGGCGCCTGCCACCACGCCTAGCTCCTCCACAGGCGCCTGCCACCACGCCTAGCTAATTTTTGTATTTTTAGTAGAGACAGGGTTTCACCATGTTAGCCAGGATTGTCTCGATCTCCTGACCTCATGATCCTCGTGCCTCGGCCTCCCAAAGTGCTGGGATTACAGGTGTGAGCCACCACGCCTGGCCTCTTTTCTTTTTTTGAGACAAGGTCTCTTCTCTGTCACCCAGGCTGGAGTGCCGTGATGCAATCTTGGCTCACTGCAGCCTCGACCTCCTGGGCTCAAGTGATTCTCCCACCTCAGCCTCCTGAGTATGAGACCACAGGTGCATATCAGCATGCCTGGCTAATTTTTAATTGTTTGTAGAGACAAGGTCTTGCTATATTGCCCAGGCTGGTCTTGAACTCTTGGGCTCAGACAATCCTCCTACCTCAGCCTCCCAAAGTGCTGGGATTACAAGTGTGAGCCACTGCACCCAAATAGTGTTTATACATTTCTATCTTCACCTTGCTCATATAACGAATTCCCTGGTGTCACTGCTCCAACTAGAGAGAGCAGAGAGCTTATTAGGACACCAAATTTATTACCCTCTTTGCTGTATCTGAAAACTTCAAGTGAAGACTGTAAGTATCCCTCTGTATCTGGGGATACAGAAGGAGTTTCTAAGAATAAACCATTCGGCAATTTGGGGTTCTGTGAGGTTGAGCATGTGGAATCCAAGTATCACAGATTTGAGACTCTTCTCTAAAAGCATTCCTTATCTTGCATGTCTACTCTGTCTAGCCCTGTCCCTTAATGGTCTCGGACTAATTAGAAGGGAACAGAAGCAGATGTATTATGTGTAACTTTTGCACCAACATGGAAGGATAAGAAAAAGATCTTAATAATAAGTCAAACACATACACAAAACCCTGGAGAATATTCTAGTAGTGTGCTACTTTAGGACCAAGATATATGTGGAGATCTCCTGGTGGCAAAAGTCACGACTGGCTTCTTTGTTCTATTTAACTTGCCCTGGACATGGGGCTTTAGCCCTGAATTGTTGGCACATCCCTCATGGACTACTCCCCACCTTCAGGTCAGCAGGAGCATCTCTCCTAGACCCTTTTCTTTGTTTTCCTTCACCCTGCTTTACCTCCTCCCACACCTTGGTTTTGTTTTGTTTTGAGACAGAGTTTCACTCTTGTCCCTGAGGCTGGAGTGCAATGGTGCAATCTCAGCTCACTGCAACCTCTGCCTCCCAGGTTCAAATGATTCTCCTGCCTCAGCCTCCTGAGTAGCTGGGACTGCAGGTGCCCACCACCATGCCCAGCTAATTTTTGTATTTTTAGTAGAGATGGGGTTTCACCATGTTGGCCAGGCTGGTCTCAAATTCTTGACCTCAGGTTATTCACCTGCCTCGACCTCCCAAAGCACTGGGATTACAGGGGTGAGTCACTGCATCTGGCCCACACTTTGGTTTTGTTAATAACTTCCCCTATACTTGAATTGTATTTCCCGATTCTTCTGGGTAGGGCAGGATTCACTGGGGCCCTAGCTGGAGGGCTGTTTTCTTGCCTGAGTGTGTTGATGTCAGTGCCCTGGGGTTGGGTACACCCTCTTCACATCACACAAGCAATACTTATTTTCAGTCACACATTATCAACTGGCTGAAATCTTTCCCAGTCTACCACCAAAGGCTGGATTTTTGTCACATTTCTCTTATATCTTTCTAAAATGCCCACATTCCATAGCAAGACCTGATGGCTAGTCTACAGATACTCATTCTACATGCATAAGCCATTACTGTTTTTCTACCTCAAAGTATTATGTCAGAGGCATACAACAATCAGAGGGGAAATTCATTCTTTTTTTTTTTTTTAACTTAGTTTTATATGAAGAGAGGTGGCTATTTTTGCCCCCTTGTAACAAAAACAGAAAACAATCAGCTGAGACTCCCATCTAAATGTCAATAAATGGGAGTCAGCAGGGGGTTGCTAATGGAAAGGTCTAGGAAATTTGTCTTCTCTTTTAGCTCCACTGTCTTTTCAGCTCTGGGAGTAGAGTTTC
>NW_012113005.1:0-1835 GCF_000951035.1 Colobus angolensis palliatus | reverse complement strand
CATGGCAAAACCCCGTCTCTACTAAAAATACAAAAATTAGCTGGGCATGGTGGAGCACACCTGTAATCCCAGCTACTCGGGAGACTGAGGCTGAAGAATCACTTGAACCAGGGAGGCGGAGGTTGCAGTGAGCTGAGATCACACCACTGCCCTCCAGCCTGGCGACAGAGAGAGACTCTGTCTCAAAAACAAACAAACAAGCAACAACAACAAAAATGTTTACTGGCAGCTTGAGATAAAATTCACATGCCATAAAGGTTACCTTCTAAAGTATACAATTCAGTGGCTTTAATATGTTCACAGAGTTGTACATTGTTCACCATCTACTCCAAACATTTACATCACCCCTAAAAGAAGCTCTTTAGCAGTCACTTCTCATTCTCCCCAATCCCTGCCAATCACGAATCTACTTTCTATCTCTATGGATTTACCTATTCTGGATATTCATACAAAGGAGTCCTATCGTATGGGCCTTTTACATCTAGCTTCTTTCACTTAGCGTCATGTTTTTAAGATTCATTCACATTGTAGCATGTGTCCGTTAATTCATTTCATCTTATGGTTGGATAATGCTCTATTGTATGCATATTCCTCAGTTTGCTTATCCACTCATCAGTTGATTGACATTTGGGTTATTTTCACTTTTTGACTATTACGAATAATGCTGCTATGAACATTCTTGTACAAATTGTTACGTGGACATATTCTTTCAATTCTCCTGAGTATGTAACTAGGGTTGGAATTTTTGGGTCATATGTTAACTCAGTGTTTCATTTTTTGAAGAACTACCGAACGGTTTTCCGAAGTGGATGCAACACTTTACATTCCCACCAGCAACATATGAAGGTTCCAATTTCCCCACATTTTTGCCAACACTTGTGACATTTATTTATTTATTTATTTATGAGATGGAATCTCACTCTGTCACCCAGGTTGGAGTGCAGTGGCACAATTTCAGCTCACTGCAACCTCCGCCTCCCGGGCTGAAGCGATACTCCTGCCTCAGCCTCCCAAGTAACTGGGATTACAGGTGACCACCACCATGCCTGGTTAATTTTTTGTATTTTTAGTAGAGACAGGGTTTCATCATGTTGGCCAGGCTGGTCTCAAACTCCTGACCTCAGGTGATCCACCCGCCTCATCCTCCCAAAGTGCTGAGATTACAGGCATGAGCCACCGTGCCTGGTCTGATATTTCTATTTCTGGGGAACCTCCATGCTGTTTTCCATAATGGTTATACTAATTTACATTCCCACTAATAGTACACAAGGGCTTCCTTTTCTCCACATCCTCACTAACATTTATCACTCACTTTTTTGATAACAGCCTTTCTAACAAGTGTGAAATGGTATTTGATTGTGGTTTTACTTTGCATTTTCCTGATGATTAGCGATGTTGAACATGTTTTCATATACCTTGCTACCTGTATGTCTTCTTTTGAGAAATATCTATTTAAATCTTTTACCCATTTTAAAATAGGGTTACTTGTTTTTTGGGTTTTTTTTTTTGCTATTGAGTTGTCTGAGTTCCTTATATATTTTGAATACTAACCTCTTATCAGATGGTTGATTTGCAACTAACTCCCATTCTGTAGGTTCTCTCTTCCCCCAATTGTTTCCTTAGCTCTGCAGAAGACTCATGGCCAATTTTGTTATATCTATTTACTCTGTTCTCCTGAATTCTAGATTATTTCAAATTCTAGATTATTTCAAAGCAAATACCAGATACTTCATTTCATCCATAGTATTTTATTTTATTATTTTATTCTTTGAGACAGTCTCACTCTGTTATCCAGGTTGGAGTACAGTGGCACGATCTCAGCTCACTGCAAACTT
>NW_012113004.1:0-1128 GCF_000951035.1 Colobus angolensis palliatus | reverse complement strand
AAAACAAGATAATAAATGCTTTTTAACATGGGAAGTACTTTTTCCTGTCTGGCATGTTGCCCATATGAAATGTGAATAAGTATCAACTGTTACATGAACATATGATAATTTTTTAAATGAAGGTACATGGGTAACATCCATTTGTCATAATGCATTAGGACACAGACCTCTGGGATTAACTCCTGCCTCTTGAGTGGGCAGGTGTAGTACTTGACACTGGGTACAATGTTGTACAATATTTTTTGCCTGTTTTTATGTGACATTAAATTTGTTTTTTAACCCTGTTGTATTTATATGAGTCAAAGTATGAAGTTCTTATGTTTTTATGAATGCAGAGGATACCAGTAAGTCAGCTTTTTTATTAGCTTTAGTTAAAGGTCCTGGTAAATTAGTGTGTGCTCGAATATGAGTAATATAAAATGGGAAATTTCTCTTTTTTACAGTTTGTTGTAACAAAGTGAATAGTTGGTTTAACTGATCATCTATGCTATATTTAATTAGAGCTGTCTTAACATCCCTTGTAGCCTGTACTACATATGTAGAATCTGATATAATATTAATAGGTTGATTAAAATCTTTTAACACTGTAATGACTGTAACCAACTTTGCCCTTTGAGTTGATTGATATTGAGTTTTGATTACTTGCTCTTTTGGCCCTGTGTAAGCCGCTTTTCCATTGCTGGAACCATTAGTAAATACTGTCAGAGCATTTTCTAAAGGTTTATGTCTGGTAATTTTAGGTAAAATCCAAGTAGTCAATTTTAAAAACTGGAAGATTTTTGTTTTTCCTTTTTATATTTTGGACATAGGCCAGGTGGCCCTTTATCTGTTGTTGTAGTAACTTGTGTAGTTACATTTTGTTTATTTGTGACTAGGCAATTTTTTTTTAGATGACCAATTTGACCACAATTATAACATTTTCCCCTAAATGTTTTTACTTGTCTTCCTAAAGCAACTCCTGCGATTGCCTGAGCCATAAGCATAGCTTTATGCATAGCTCCTCCAATTCCATCGCAGGCTTTAACGTATTCTGAGATTACATCTGATCCTGCGGGAACCCTTCCTTTTAAGGGCTTAATGGTTGATTGACAATCTGGATTGGCGTTTTTATATGCCATTAACTCCACT
>NW_012113003.1:0-1254 GCF_000951035.1 Colobus angolensis palliatus | reverse complement strand
CAGCATTTCATCTGTAAATTTTTACTTCTATTGAAGCCAAAGTATTCCTCCTTTTATTTATTTATTTATTTATTTATTTATTTATTTATTTATTTTTTGTCCTTAGTTGAAGGAAAAATATTTGGAACATAGACATGCATTTCTATTCTTTGAAAAATTTCTGGCCAAAATTTGTAAGATAAAAGGTTAAGTATTTTAAATTTGATTATCTTGAAAGTCTTGCTGCAGTTCATCAACTCTTCTTCAATGATTTTGGTCTAATGGATTATATCCGGGAGTTCTTTCAGAAACGTTGTTACCCAGTCTCTATTATGAACTCCAGAATAGTGTCACAGCCTGTTAAATGCTTATGGTTTTTTTCAGAAAATTAGGTAAGGACCAGAATAAGCCCAATAATCTTACCTCCGTGCCTTTGTGCCCCTTCAGAGGAACCCATAGTCTTAAACAGCTGCTAGAATTTTCTAGGGAAGCCTTTTTGAAAATTCTAATTTAATTTGGATTCCATAATGCAGCTTGGAAATGCCACAGGTTCTCTGGCACACAGCCTTGACTCAAATTCCTGAGTACTCCTAAATCACCCTGAGATTATATGATTAGCCAGTTTGTGCTATGCAATCTACAGTGATTGCTTTGCAGTAAGCCACATGAATTCTCCTGTGAGGGGAAAAAACAAAACAAAACAAACAAACAAACAAAAAACAGGTTCCCCCCCACCCTTCCTCTTCTCTTTCCCTTAACTGTATAGCAGATCCTAAAAACCTCTGTATTCAAGCCAGGCATGGGGCCATGTACCTTTACTCCTAGCTACTCAGGAGACTGAGGCAGAAAGATCACTTTAGTCCCGGAATTTGAGACTGCAGTGAGCTATGATTGTGCCACTGCACTCCAGCCTAGCTGACAGAGCGAGGCCTGTCTCTAAAATAAATAAATAAAGTTTAGGAACAAAAAAAAATCTGGCCGGGTGTGGTGGCTCACGCCTGTAGTCCCAGCACTTTGGGAGGCCGAGACGGCTGGATCACGAGGTCAGGAGATCCAGATCATCCTGGCTAACAAGGTGAAACCCTGTCTCTACTAAAAATACAAAAAAATTAGCTGGGCGAGGTGGCGGGCGCCTGTAGTCCCAGCTACTCGGGAGGCTGAGGCGGGAGAATGGCGTAAAAGCCGGGCGAGGTGGCGGGCGCCTGTAGTCCCAGCTACTCGGGAGGCTGAGGCGGGAGAATGGCGGGTACCCGGGAGGCGGAGCTTGCAGTGAGC
>NW_012113002.1:0-1862 GCF_000951035.1 Colobus angolensis palliatus | reverse complement strand
GTTTCACCATGTGGGCCAGGCTGGTCTGGAACTCCTGACCTCAAGTGATCCACCTGCCTCAGCTTCTCAAAGTGCTGGGGTTACAGGCATGAGCTACTGTGCCTGACCTGGTTTTTTAAAGTAATATAAATAATAGATTTTCATAGTACATAAAAATGAAGACCTCTATTAGCAAAAGAATAAAACATAAATCTACCAAGTGATAATCATTATTAATACTTTGGGATATACTTTTTTCTAGAGTGCTTTTGATTTTAGAAAAAGGGGATTTTGGTCTACCAAAATCTGCTTTTACAAAAAAATTGGAGCAGAGTGTGTTTTGAAGAACATTTCTCATCACTTGTGTGTGTGGCGTGTCATTGTTTAGAGCTTTCTGTGTGATGCGGGTTAGCAGTCTGCTTTTCCCCATGTTGTTCTATTTCTACTTTTCCCCCATAATAGTCAGTAAATATTAAACTACATATCTTTTTCCCTGAAGCTTTCAGTGCTTATACTCTCTTTTATACTTGATATATTATCTTACATTTTGTCTTGCTATTTTGCATATTTAGATCATCTTGGTGAGAATTTGTCTTTTTCTGGGGACGGAGATTGTGGTTTTGTGTAAAACAGTGTGACAAAGACAGGGGGGATTGTGCCCAAGTGAGTGTGCTCTGGATGGTGGATTCAGAGGATAAATACATTCACGTTAGTGACTTGACTGCGAGCCAAACAAGTATTCACGGTGTGATCTAAGTGACAGAGTAGCCTTCAAAGTTCTGTCTGTAACGTGAGTAAAAATTGGTGAATCGACTCTTCATATGGCCCAGGGCTAGCCAGTAAAATGGCAAGCAATTTGATTAGTTTATAGGATGATCAATTAATTTGAAGACTTCTGTTTACTTGGTGCAATAAAATTAAATTTCAAAATGAATATAATACATACAATGGAATAGTCTTCAGCCTTCAAAAGGAAGGAAATTCTAATGCACCTTACAGTGTGGGTGAACCTTGAGAATGTTATGCTAAGCAAAATAAATCAGACAAATAAACCCCCCCAAAAGCCAGAGAAAGTGTATGATTCAACTTACATGCAGTATCTAAGTTAGTTAAGTTGCGGCCAGGTGTGGTGGCTCACGTCTGTAATCCCAGCACCTTGGGAGGCCAAGACAGGTGGATCGCTTGAGCCCAGGAGTTTGAGACCAGCCTGGGCAACAGAGCAAGACTCTGTCTCAAAAAAAAAAAAAAAAAAAAAAAAAAAAAAAAAAAAAAAAGAAACCAGTCTCTCAAAAGGATCAGACTCTTCTATCTGCAAGCCTGCCTGTCTGTATTAATATTGCTTTTCTTTTTTTTTCCATTTGAGGTACTGTTGTGGGTGTTGTTCTTTACACTGGCAGAGAACTCCGGAGTGTCATGAATACCTCAAATCCCCGAAGCAAGGTGTGTGCGAGGTCATGGGGCGCATTGACCAGCCGTGGGCTGGTTCGTTCTGGTGGGTGAGTGGCGAGATATTAAAATAGGAACACCTAAGGGTGATATTGATACAGACATTATCTTTTTATGCATATGCGTGTGTGTGTGTATACACATAAATACATATACATACACATATATAATACAATACATAAACATGTAGTCACATATTTGTGGATATATGACATTTTTTGTGCCTTTTTTTTTTTTTTTTTTTGAGACAGGGTCTCACTTTGTTGCCCTTGCAGGAATACAGTGGCTCCATTTTGGCTCACTGTAACCTCTGCCTCCCGGGCTCAAGCGATCCTGCCACCTCCGCCTCCTAAGTAGCTGGGACTACAGGAATGTACAACCATGCCTGACTAATTTTTGTATTTATAGTAGAGATGAGATTTCACCGCCTCCTAAGT
>NW_012113001.1:0-1366 GCF_000951035.1 Colobus angolensis palliatus | reverse complement strand
TAAAAAAAAAAAAAAAAAAAAAAAAAAAAAAAAAACAACCTTCTTATATCTTTTATGACAAGAGGTAGTTTTGCATTTTGGAAAAAGTTAGGCTCTTACTCTGCTACGAAAGGGGGAAGATACATTTTGTTACCTCATTTGTTGTTTATATTTCAAACAGATGGCTCCTAAGTTCTTGAGAAAAGATAATACTGGATTTTAAAGTTGGCAAAGACCTATCTAGCTTTCAAAATTCTTTGTATAATTTCAAAGAAAGGAGAAAGTTCTTATAATTATACATTTTCTAAAGTAAATATTCTAGAGGTGAAGTTTTTTCCCTTATTTTCAACAAGGAGAATTAGTTCTCTTATTTTTAGTTGTTATTTGTTTTTACATCTTTCATTTATTAATTCATACATATTCAGCAAATGTGTACTAATATCTTATTGTCTAAAACTACCAACTCCCATCAGTTTTACTATTTCACTTAACTATTACAACTTACTTTAAAAAATTAGAAATACATATATTTTTACAATAGAAATTTGTAAATATGCATATATTTAAATATAAAAATGCTTAAGCAAAGTAGAGAATATATAACTCAGGTCAATGAGTTATAAAATAATGAAGCTTAAAGTTACTTTTCCTTTTTTTTTTTTTGTTTTGTTTCGGAGTCTCTGTCAACAGGCTAGAGTGCAGTGGCACAATCTCAGCTTACTGTAACCTTCACCTCCTGGGTTCAAGCAATTCTCTTGCCTCAACTTCCCAAGTAGCTGGAACTACAGGCACTCACCACCATGCCTGGCTAATTTTTGTATTTTTAGTAGAGTCGGGGTTTCACTATGTTGGCCAGGACGGTCTCGATCTCTTGACTTCATGATCCACCCACCTCAGCCTCTCAAAGTGCTGGGATTACAGGCGTGAGACACTGCGCCCAGCCGCCTAGTTACTTTTTCACAGCTATATTCCATAAATAGTAATAAATGTTTCAGGGTTTATTGTGAAACAAAGTTTTAGTCTCAAAGAAAGTCAAGTGCTTACTAAAGACCAAAGAAAACCCCAGAGACAAATATATTTATAACTTCTTACTAGATAGATGACTACTTACATAGCAGTATGGCTAATTAAGTATCAATATAAACCACTTTCATTGTGTCTAGCCAACCCAACTTATCGCCAACCCAATCAGATAGAAACAAACGCTATGTTGAAAGATTTTATTTATTTATTTATTTGCTCATTTTTGAGATGGAGTCTCGCTGTGTCACCCAGGCTAGAGTGCAGTGGTGTGATCTCAGCTCACTGCAAGCTCCGCCTCCCGGGTTCATGCCATTCTCCTGCCTTAGCCTCCTGAGTAGCTGGGACTTCAGGCACCCACCACCAC
>NW_012113000.1:0-1387 GCF_000951035.1 Colobus angolensis palliatus | reverse complement strand
CGTGATTTGGGTGATCAAGAGCTTGCACTTCATCCTATATGTCAATAATTATAATAGTATTTTACCTACAAATAGTAATTTTGATTCAAATCTTTATCATAATAAACTCATAAACCTTAGAGATTATTTCTAGAAGCAGAGGTCATAGAATAAATTCTGCTGCAGAGCTGAACATAGAGATCAAATTTTAATTAATTCTTTCTAGCTTTCAGTAATATGGACACCTAGGCTTTCAAATTAGGAATTTTCCTTTCTTGGAAATTCATATCACGAGCAAACTCAGTTTACTTAATGTAATTGATTGATTTGACCCATGTGAAAAGGACTACTGTGTATGAATTGATCAAGAGTTTGAACCTGGTCATTTTAATTGCAAATATTTCACAATCCATATCTTTATAAATGTATTTTTGTAACTCTGCATCCTTTAATGGGAGGTCTTTATCTTTGCATCCACTGTTCACTTTTTTCCAGGTCTTAGGAGGAAAGCCGGAGCTTCCAGATGGAGGTGATGATGATGACATTATAGCAGACATAAGTAACAGGAAAATGGCTAAACTATACATGGTGAGTTCACTGTAACCAAATTTATTGTTTCTACAGGACTGGATGTAGCTAACGAGGCCTGTATTGGGAGGGATTCCCTTTGCTGCAATTGAGAACTCTCCTCATTGCTCTCCAAGAGCAGTGTGTAGATAGAATCAGTTCTTTGCTCTTGTATATTTTTTTAAATTAAGTTTTAATACTTTTTGTTATTTTTATGAAAAACAACAAATATGTGAACTTATTGCTGTGACTCACATAAAATTATACACTGTTGCTGTACTAGTTTCCAACAATCGTTTGATATGTAGTGCTCAATACAATATTTCCTTTATGGAGTAAAAATATTTTATCAGCTTTTTCTTATAAATTCCTGATAAGAATGTAAAGCCTGCACCCTATTTAAAACATTGTCTTTAGCCATAGTGAAGGAGTTCTTTGTTACAGGAGGGCTGAGCTACCAAATGAAACAGCTGGAGGGAACCAGGGTAAAAACAGTTCTGTCCTGGGCATTAACATACCTACTTCCACATCAGCTGTGCGGCACATGACTCGCAGCATGACTTTGCACAGGACATAACCACTCTGGGTCTTAGCGTTCTTACCCACACACAAAAAAGAAAGTAGGTTCCTTCCAACTCTGTAGTTTTTTTTTATTTTTTTGTTTGTTTGTTTTTTCTGTTGAGGGTAACAAAAACTGCAAGGCACTCCAGTTAAGGGGATTGCTACAGTGGTATTCTTCAAGTGTTCCCTCCCCTTGCAACTTTCTTTGGAGCAAATCGTAAATCTCCATGCAGAATTTAGTGGTTTTCTCATCTGTATCAGAAAGAAACTATATTTGCTG
>NW_012112999.1:0-1681 GCF_000951035.1 Colobus angolensis palliatus | reverse complement strand
AAACAGCTGTGTTATATTGTATTGAACAAAATGGACGGTTTGGATGTTTTATGTAGAGTTTGCAAAAAAAAAAAAAAAAATACTGGATGGTTACAGACTTTTCAAGATAAATGTACAGACGTAAACTACTGCATATCAGTTATTTATGAATAAAAAGTCTTTTATTGACATTTTAGGATACTACATGAGTGGCACTTTGAAATCTCGATGAGGATGAGATTTGTATACCTCCTGCCAATGTCCTAGCAGGAGTTGAAATGCTCTCCGAAAGGACAATTTCCAAATACCTGTTAACATATAGAACAAAATTTCTTCCTCAAGCCTTGAGAGCGAGGCAGTGTTGTGAGACTACTGGAAGCAAGAAAATTGTCTTCTAACATCCCCACCCCAGTACATATACATACACATACACTTCCTTAGGATATAGTTTTATAGAATCCAAGGCCATCATAGGCATACCATAACTGGAATACTGGAATAGCAGTCACTTTATTCCTCAAAATGCTTGGGCTGTTTTTTCAGACTGCATAGAACATTTTCTGCCCTTCTGTGGGAAAATGTTAATAGGTACAGTTTTGTACATTGCGAATACATGTGGCTGATTAAACCTGTATTAAGTGGTTTTAAAATGCTGAGAGCTCCCCCAAATTTACTCATAACTTTTTAGGCCAGAGCCAGTTGAACCAGAATGTTCCACCCAAAGATGGCTTCTGGTCTATTTAAACTAGTTGGTTATAATTTTTTCAAACTTAGAGAACAGGTCAGAGCCAGTTGAACCAGAATGATCCACCCAACGATGGCTTCTGGTCTGTTTAGTTGGTTATAATTTTTTAAAAAGGTCAATAGTCGATTTAAACCAGCTTTTTAAAAAATACCATTTCCATATAAAGACAACATTTCTTTTTTCAAATTAAGTTTTAAAAACTATGAAGTAAAATGAAATATTCTCTACACTAGGTTTTTGAAAACCTTTATGTATATGATAGCCAGGCGCCACGGCACATGCCTGTAATCCCAGCACTTTGGGAGGCCAAGATGGGCAGATCACTTGAGGTCAAGAGTTCAAGACCAACCTGGCCAATATGGTGAAGCCTCATCTCTACTAAAAAAACCACAAAAATTAGCTGGCTGTGGTGGCACATGCCTATAATCCCAGCTACTTGGGAGGCTGAAGCAGGAGAATTGCCTGACCCAGGAGGCAGAGGTTTCAGTGAGGCAAGATCACATCACTGCACTGCAGCCTGAGTGACAGAGTGAGACTCCGTCTCAGAAAAGAAAACATTTATGTATATGATAGATCTGAAGGAGGGGAGTCTATGCAGCACTTCCTAAGCCCTGTTGACCATGTAATTCTTTTTCTTATGGGACTACTAGGGACAGATAAGAATATTTACAAAGAGGCTGCATCTGGTTCCAACAGTTCTTTCTGACAACTTTAGGCAGAGCTTTCATGCTAATTAAAATATATTTAATCTACTGGCCTAATGAAAATTAGTTGAAATTAACTTAAATGAGATAACTCAGTTATAGTTATGCAAAACCAGACCCCAAATCTCAGAATTATTTGAATAGTTAGAGCAAGTAAATCCAATTTGAGTTCCTCAAAATAGATTTTAACTAGAAGAATGATGTGACAAGCATAAAGATCTGGATGTAACTAGTTCATCTGGATGAAAACGTA
>NW_012112998.1:0-1291 GCF_000951035.1 Colobus angolensis palliatus | reverse complement strand
AAATCTTATCCATATTACTTATAAGAATTTCTAGAATGTCTCACTTGCTTTGTCTCTAATATTGCTGTAGTCTCCCAGTCTCTCATTCCTGTCCTTTAGCAAGTCTACCTTGTCTTTCACCTTCCAATTTTGTCACCTCCATCATCCATTTTCATTCCACTCTTCTTTTTCCATTACACTGACTTGTATTGCATAACTAGACTGCTTAAAATGAGTCGTTGCCTGAAATATACCCGTTAGGGTGAAGACTACACTTTTTTTTGTTTGTTTGTTTTTTTGAGACAAAGTCTCACTCTTGTTGCCCAGGCTGGTGTGTAATGGCACGATCTCAGCTCACTGCAACCTCCGCCTCCCAGGTTCAAGCGATTCTCCTGCCTCAGCCTCCCAACTAGCTGGGATTACAAGTGTGCACCACCATGTCCGGCTAATTTTTTGTATTTTTAGTAGAGGCGAGGTTAAACTATGTTGACCAGGCTGGTCTTGAACTCCTGACCTCCAGTGATCCACTTGCCTTGGCCTCCCAAAGTGCTGGGATTACAGGTGTGAGCCACCACACCCAGTCTTAAGTTTCAAGTTGTAAGTCTAGGAAAACTTGTGTATTCAAAAAAACAAAAACAAAAAAAAGCCTATAAACGTTAGTTCTATAGGATATTTGGGTCATTTTCATTAACATTTTACTACTATTGCTTTATCACTTTTTCTGTCTCCTTCTCCATCTCCCTCTCTTATTTGAATTATTTGAGAGTAAGTTTTAGGTGTGATGCTCTTTTAATCTTACATACATTCTTGTTTATTTCCTTAAAATAAAGACTATTCTTTTTCATCCACAATAATATTCTTTACAATAGGAGGAAAGTCAGAATTACTTGTTGCATTTAATGTCTTGTCTGTTTATTCTCCTTAATCTGGAACTATTTCTGAGTCTTTTTTTGTATTTCATGATATTGACACTTTCAATATCATTGAAACATTCCCTAAAGATTCCAAGGAAGTTTTGGTTTTAATTTTTTTCTTGGTAGATAGTCTCGTTCTGTCGGCCAGGCTGGAGTGCAATGGCATGATCTTGGCTCACTGCAACTTCCATCTCTCAGGTTCAAGCAATTCTCCTGCCTCAGCCTCCCAAGTAGCTGGGATTATAGGCATGTGCCACCACGCCTGTCTAATTTTTTTCTTGGTAGATAGTCTCGTTCTGTCGGCCAGGTTGGAGTGCAATGGTATGGTCTCGGCTCACTGCAACTTCCATCTCTCAGGTTCAAGCGATTCTCCTGCCTCTGGTTCCTGAGTCGCTGGG
>NW_012112997.1:22198-22548 GCF_000951035.1 Colobus angolensis palliatus | reverse complement strand
GATCTGAACACAGGCATTTTAGACTTCAAAGGTAATAGATTCACATGATAGAACATTAAAAAGACACAAAATGGTAACAACGGAAATTCACCCTTCCCCAAGTTTCCTAGCCACCACCTACCACCTCCCTTAGAGGCACCTACTTTTGCCACTTTAAGGATTCTTCCAGATAAATTATTTTTACCCCAACATGTACATATTACGATTTACTGAATAATCTGCCCCATTGATGTGAAATGTCACTTTTATGGTATTCTATGTTTCTATGTGTTTGCATTACTCTTTTCAGAACTGTCCTGACTTTTTTGCCTATCTTTTATATTTGCCATTTCTCTAGAATCCTTTTTATT
>NW_012112997.1:15912-17038 GCF_000951035.1 Colobus angolensis palliatus | reverse complement strand
TAGCCACAATCACTTGCTAATGGGATATGTATGCCAGTTGGGTACCGCACGTCTCAAACCTTAGAATCAAGTTGGACACTATCAGCATCACTTCCAGTTCCACACTGATTTGCATAGGTCACTTGCCAAAAACCCAGCTTCACAAAGATGCAGTGTCATTGAAAGGAATGTGGCATGACCTGACATTGAAACTGTGAACTATACCTACTAGCCAGAAGCTCATACAATATCTAACAGATGATAGTTATTGCTATGGATCCTTCACGAATTTAAAACACCCAGCTGCACCCAGATGAATCTGCTGTAGTGTCTTGGGAGCACATTGGAGCACCTTTTTATTTTTTTTAGAAAGGGTCTCACTATGTCGCCCAGGCTAGAGTGTAGGACACGGAAAAGAAGACTCCTGCTCAGGAACTTGACAAGAAGTAATATCCATGAATGTAAAAATGCAACATCAAGGCTTGGGTCAGAAACAATGCCTAAAATCAAGGTGCTAAGAAAGGAGAGCAGAAGAGAGATCCAAATTCAACCTGGCCCAGCCCAAAGAAGGTAGGATTCAAGGAGAAGAAACTAAAAGAGAAGACTCTTGGACCACATCATTTCCTACAAGGAGCAGTCAACGAACTTTGCTCCTCAACCAATTTACAAAAGAGGGCTCTTTAATCCCTTCCTTTGGCCCTTAAAAGCGACAGTAGGGCTGGGCGCAGTGCCTCACATGTGTAATCCCAGCATTTTGGGAGGCTGAGTCAGGCGGATCATGAGGTCAGGAGATCAAGACCATCCCAGCTAACACGGTGAAACCCCGTCTCTACTAAAATTACAAAAGAAGAGCCGGGCGAAGTGGTGGGCGCCTGTACTCCCAGCTACTCAGGAGGCTGAGGCTGGAGAATGGTGTGAATCCAGGAGGTGGAGCTTGCAGTGAACCGAGATCATGCCACTGCACTCCAGCCTGGGCAACAGAGCGAGACTCCGTCTCAAAAAACAAACAAACAAACAAAAAAGCAGCAGTAAATTCATTAATCAGATTCACTGAAATGGTTTTAGAACAACTGTAATTGCTCAACTTAGACATCCCTTTCCTTTTCCCCCAAGGATACTGTGTATGTACTATATAATAATAAATGCA
>NW_012112997.1:6895-8663 GCF_000951035.1 Colobus angolensis palliatus | reverse complement strand
AATGGAGAGTACTGGGTTATTAGGAGGCAGGTATTCTAGGGTAAGGAATTTGAGATTTTAATTAAAGTAGAAAGTCAGGGTCCCCTACTCCTTCCCCTTGGGATATGCCCTGAAGAATGACAAAATGATTTTAAAATATATATATATATTTTAAATGTGAAAAAAAAAGGAGAAGGACAAAAGAGTGAAATCTATTCAGAGTAGGGCAAAATGAAGTTCGATTGAGCAAATGCTTCAATCAATGGACTCGGAAGGAAATGCGCTAGAATACGGTGTCCCTAGGAAATGCCGCTTATCAGAAGTCATATTTGGTCACTTTTTTCTGTTGATTTTTTCAGCATACTTGACACTTGACAGTTTTTAATATAAACATTTTAGAAATATGTTTTAGAGGCCCGGCACGGTGGCTTACACCTATAATCCCAGCACTTTGGGAGGCCGAGGTGGGCTGATCACCTGAGGTCAGGAGTGTGAGACAACCCTGACCAACATGGAGAAATACCGTCTCTATTAAAAACACAAAATTAGCTGGGCGTGGTGTCACATGCCTGAAATCCTGGCTACTTGAGTGACTGAGGCAGGAGAATCGCTTGAACCTGAGAGGTGAAGGTTGTGGTGAGCCAAGATCACGCCATTGCACTCCAGCCTGGGATATAAGAGCAAAACTCCAATTCAAAAAAAAAAAAAAGAATGAAAGAAATATGCTTCAGAAATGATGCTTCCAGGCGGGGCACGGTGGCTCACACGTGTAATTGCAGCACTTTGGGAGCCTAGGCAGGCGGATCCCCTGAGGTCAGGAGTTGGAGACCAGCCTAGCCAACATGGTGAAAGCTTATCTCTACGAAAAATATAAAAATCAGCTGGGTGGGGTGGTGTGCACTTGTAACCCTACCTACCTGGGAGGCTGAGGCATGAGAATGGCTTGAACCATGGAGGCAGATAATGCAGTGAGCTGAGATCGTGCCACTGCCCTCCAGCCTAGGCGACAGAGGGAGACCCCATCTAAAAACAAACAAACAAACAAATAAACAAACTAATGATCAATTCAGGTATCTCTAAAAGCTTACCACCAAGGAAAATGATTATATCCATAGATTTACTCCCCCAAACCAGCTTACTCCACATGTAAATCATTAGCAACTCAGCCCTAACTCATTTTATCACAGTCACAAGAGAAGTTAGTGAGAAAACCACGAACTAGGAAAAAAAAACCCAAGGCAATCTAGGTCAACTTGGGCTGACTGCAGACATCAGTTCTTTATGCCTGGGCACACAGCACAACTCAAAACAGTGCCTTTTTCACAGATCCCCTCTTTAATGTCCTCCACAAAACCCATCAAGTCACCATAGTGCATGATGTTTCCAAATAAGCAACCATTATGAGAAAAACATGCAGTATGTCTTACAATGTTGTATTCCTTAAAAATATGACAAGAAAAAACATGCAGAAAAACCAATGCCTTTAAAAGTAATCTACAGGCCGGGCACAGTGGCTCACGCCTGTAATCCCAGCACTTTGCAAGGCTGAGGTGGCAAGATCACCTGAGGGCAGGAGTTTGAGGCCAGCCTGGCCAACATGGTGAAACCCTGTCCTTACGCAAACAACAGAAATTAGCCAGGTATGGTGGCGGGTGCCTGTAATCCCAGCTATTCAGGAGGCTGAGGCAGGAGAATCAATTGGACCCAGGAGGCAGAGGTTGCAGTGAGCCAAGATCGTGCCACCACACTCCAGCCTGGGCCAAAAGAGTGAAACTGTCTCACTCTTACA
>NW_012112997.1:1472-1800 GCF_000951035.1 Colobus angolensis palliatus | reverse complement strand
TTTACGGAAGTGTAGTGATGCTTTGAATATTCAGTTGGGCGTGGTAGCTCATGCCTGCAATCCCAATGCTTTGGGAGGCTGAGGTGGGAAGATCGATTCAGCCTGGGAGTTCACAACCAGTCTGGGCAACATGGCAAGACCCCCATGTCTACAAAAACTTTTAAAACATCAGGCAGGGTTGGGGCATGCCAGCTACTCAGGAGGCTGAGGTGGGAGGATCAGAGGACTGCTTGAGCCCAGGACGTTGAGGCTGCAGTGAGCCATGTTCACACCACTGGACTTCAGCCTGGGTGACAAAGTGAGACCCTGTCACAAGCAAATAAACAAA
>NW_012112997.1:0-1422 GCF_000951035.1 Colobus angolensis palliatus | reverse complement strand
TCAGGCAGGGTTGGGGGCATGCCAGCTACTCAGGAGGCTGAAGTGGGAGGATCAGAGGACTGCTTGAGCCCAGGAGGTTGAGGCTGCAGTGAGCCATGTTCACACCACTGGACTTTAGCCTGGGTGACAAAGTTAGACCCTGTCACAAGGAAACAAACAAACAAAAGTACTATCCACGTTTTGGAGATTCCTATCGAATCTAGGTGGAAAGAGAAAATGGAGAGTACTGGGTTATAAGAAGGCAGGTATTCTAGGGTAAGGAATTTGTCATTTTAATTAAAGCAGAAAGTCAGGGTCCCCTACTCCTTCCCCTTGGGATATGCCCTGGAGAATGACAAAATGATTTTAAAAGAAAAAAACATATTTTAAATTTGAACAAAACCAAAAACGCAGAAGGACAAAAGAGTGAAATCTATTCAGAGTAGGGCAAAATGAAGTTGGATTGAGCAAATGCTTCGATCAATGGACTCGGAAGGAAACGCGCTAGAATACAGTATCCCTAGGAAAGGCCGCTTAACAGAAGTCATATTCAGTCACTTTTTCCTGTTGACTTTTTGAGCATAGTTGACACTTGACAGTTTTTAATATGAACATTTTAGAAATTTGTTTTAGAGGCCAGGCACAGTGGCTTACACCTATAATCCCAGCACATTGGGAGGCCAAGGTAGGCTGATCACCTGAGGTCAGGAGCGTGAGAGAAGCCTGACCAACATGGAGAAATTCCGTCTCCATTAAAAACACAAAATTAGCTGGGCGTGGTGTCACATGCCTGAAATCCTGGCTACTTGAGTGACTGACGCAGGAGAATCGCTTGAACCTGAGAGGCTAAGGTTGCGGTGAGCTAAGATTACGCCATTGCACTCCAGCCTGGGCTATAAGAGCGAAACTCAGCTACAAAAAAAAAATAAAAAGAATGAAAGAAATATGCTTTAGAAATGATGCTACCAGGCGGGGCACGGTGGCTCACACCTGTAATTGCAGCACTTTGGGAGGCTAGGCAGACGGATCGCTTGAGTTCGGGAGTTGGAGACCAGCCTAGTCAACATGGTGAAAGCTTATCTCTACAAAAAATATAAAAATCAGCTGGGTGTGGTGGTGTGCACCTGTAATCCTACCTACCTGGGAGGCTGAGGCATGAGAATGACTTGAACCATGGAGGCAGTTGATGCAGTGAGCTGAGATCGTGCCACTGCCCTGCAGCCTAGGCGACAGAGGGAGACCCCGTCTAAAAACAAACAAACAAACAAATAAACAAACTAACGGTCAATTCAGGTATCTCTAAAAGCTTACCACCAAGGAAAATGATTATATTCATAGATTTTCTCCCCCAAACCAGCTTAGTCCACACGTAAATCATTAGGAACTCGGCCCTAACTCATTTTATCACAGTTACAAGAGAAGTTAGTGAGAAAAGCATGAACT
>NW_012112996.1:0-1150 GCF_000951035.1 Colobus angolensis palliatus | reverse complement strand
GTCTGACTCACTTTCATTTTTCTTTAGCACAGGGCTGACAGCCTTCCTGGTACTGGATTCCCAATGTAGCTGGGGCTCTCAAAACAGAGTGGTACTGGTGAGAAAAGCAGAAAGGCAAAGGGAGCCACAGGGCTGTCAGAGGAAAGAATTGGCCACCTGATACTAGAAAGCAGCATCTTGCTGGAAAATAAGAATTAGACAAGGAAAGATAAGGATGGGCAGTTTAAATTCCATGGTCTTTGAAAGCTCAGTAGCATTTAATACTGTTAAAAGTATTCCTTATTCTCGCAGTGCTCCTCTCTCTTTTCAGACATTGCACAACCTCAATTGTTGTCCTAGCCTCTTGGACTACTCCTTCTCTACATTATTTATATTTTCTTTTCAGCCCCTGATTCTCTTGTTTTCTCTCTGGCCTTGCTTTATCTCTTACAAACTCATTATGGTGTTTTCATATAATGCTTTTAAAAGCTAAAACAGTGTATTTAATTCCTTTTTGCTTTTTAATATATTAGCATTCCCATTTTGACTGAGCTATTTCACAGGAACAACATATTATCATGTCATTTTAATAAATAAATAAATGACAACATTGATAAACTTGAATATATTAAACAAAGAACTACTATTTATCAAGTGATGCCACAAAACAGAATGAAAAGATAAACCACAAATTGGAACTATTATCCATGAAATATTAAAACTCCTACAAGTCAGTAAGATGAAAATAGATAATTCATTAGAAAAACAGGAAAATATCTGAACAGGCCCTTCAAAAGGATGATATTCTAATGGCCAGTAAACACAAGAAAAGTTATTACACCTCATTAATTATCACATGTATTAAAATTAAAATGATTTCAAAATATCATTACTCATCTGCCAGATTATTAAACGTTAAAATATTTAATATACCAAGTGTTGGTAGGATGTGGTGGTATGAGAATTCACACAGCTTGCATATGGGAGTGTTGGGTTTAGCCACTTTGAAATCCAGTTTGACTTATCTGATTAAGTTAAATAGTTTAATTTCTAATGCCTATTCATTCCACTTCCAGGTATAAAGAGAAAATATTACAAATCTGCATAAGAAGTCATGTCCAAGAGTGTTTATAGCCACATCATGTGTAATAGACACATGGAAATAACCCTA
>NW_012112995.1:0-1039 GCF_000951035.1 Colobus angolensis palliatus | reverse complement strand
GCTCAGCATCTTGGGATCCCCCAGTTCTCTTTACTCCATCCACAGCACCTCATTTGCTCCTCATCCTCGGACACAGGCCAAACTCTCTGCTCTCATCCTCTGCTCCCAATAGAGGATCAAAAAGCAGTCTTTTGCTCCTCCATCTAAAGAGCTAGTGCCACTAATTTATGACTTTGGAGAGTATTTGCACTTTAAAACTTGGTTATAACCCTGCAGAAGGCATCTTGATCATGATAAGCACATGTTGGGTATTGGCCATCAGGTGGAAGCAATTTTCAGGGAGGAAGTGGCCAACGGCTGCTTCATCGCTTGCTGATATCTTTCCCTACAGTGGTTAACAAAGGTCTTCTGAGCTTATCTTCGGGGTCACAGGCGGAGACAGAAGCTGGCACAATGCATTCCACCCCGGATCCCTGAAAGGAACTTCGTGGATGCACAGAAACAGATTTACCAAGTAGAGAAAGCCCAAGCAGAGACTCCAGGGGCTGAGACACAAATTTAAAAAAAGGATCTGGGAAGCAGCCAGCATCTGACAATGACATCCCCAACCCTCACTCCCAACCCCACACATATACACTTGTCCTGGCCTTGACCTCAGACTGTACAGGTTCAAGTCCTGTGGTTCTTCAAATCTGCCCCAAGTCCAGAGGGAGGATCCTGGAGTCCTACAACAACGACCGGGGCTGCTCCCTCCTGCATTTGCAAACAGAGTGGGAAATGCTGTCCTTACCTCGTAGTGGGCCACACGCTGCGATTCGGAGATCAGTTGTGCACTGCACACCTTGCAGTAACTGTCTGTAAATAAATCCTGATCGATATCGGAGGACTTCATCAGGCTACAGGAGAATCAACAGAAAAGAAAAATGAGTCCACTGCTTTGATGTTTTTTTTCTTTTTTTTTTTTTTGAGACGGAGTCTTACTCTGTTGCCCAGGCTGGAGTGCAGTGGCGCGATCTCAGCTCACTGCAAGCTCCACCTCCTGGGTTCACACCATTCTCCTGCCTCAGCCTCCCGAGTAACAAGCACTTTTTGGTCTCAT
>NW_012112994.1:0-1203 GCF_000951035.1 Colobus angolensis palliatus | reverse complement strand
GAGGTTGCAGCGAGCCGAGATTGCATCACTGCACTCCAGCCTGGGCGACAGAGCGAGACTCTGTCTCAGAAAAAAAAGAAAATTTAAGAATTAATTCAGCAATAATTTAACTCACATTTATAAGGTACTTGTTATTGAATCTTTCTTTCAACAAAAATTTATTGAACACTGACTATGTGCCAGCCACTGAGTTAGATGGTACTATTTGCAAGGCAATACACCAAAGGCACTGTAAAAAGGAAAGCATATATCTAGTCCTCAAAGCACCTAGAATCTAGACACATAAATCAATGGAATAGAACAGCAAACCCAGAAATAGAAGACCACAAATATGCGCCACTACTTTTGCCTTTTTTTTTTTTTTTTTTTTTTTTTGAGACAGAGTCTTGCTCTGTCGCCTAGGCTGGAGAGCAGTGGCGCGATCTCGGCTCACTGCAACCTCTGCCTCCTGGGTTCAAATGATTCTCTCGCCTCAGCCTCCCAAGTAGCTGAGATTACAGGTGCCTGCCACCACTCCCGGCTAATTTTTGTATTTTTGGGAGAGATGGGGTTTCACCATGTTGATCAGGCTGGAGAGCAGTGGCGCGATCTCGGCTCACTGCAACCTCTGCCTCCTGGTTCAAATGATTCTCTCGCCTCAGCCTCCCAAGTAGCTGAGATTACAGGTGCCTGCCACCACACCCGGCTAATTTTTGTATTTTTGGGAGAGATGGGGTTTCACCATGTTGATCAGGCTGGTCTCAAACTCCTGACCTCAAGTGATCCACCTGCCTCCCAAAGTGCTGGGATTACAGGCATGAGCCACCACACGCAGGCTTATGTACCACTACTTTTTGAGAAAATTACAAAAAGAATCCAATGGAAGGAGAGCTTTTTCAGCAAACATTGCTGGAGCGATTGGATAGCCACAGAAAAATAAAAATGAAGCTAGACCTAAACCTTACACATCATGCAGAAACTACCTCAAAATGGATCCCACAGTTACATGTAAAACATAAAACTCTAAAATATTTAGAAAAATACATAGAAGAAAACTTTCAGGACCTCCCTAGAGCTGAGTGAAGAGTTCTCAGACTTGACAGCAAAAGCACAATGCATAAAAAGAAAAAGTGAGGCCGGGCGCGGTGGCTCAAGCCTGTAATCCCAGCACTTTGGGAGGCCGAGACGGGTGGATCACCAGGTCAGGAGATCGAGACCATCCTG
>NW_012112993.1:0-1384 GCF_000951035.1 Colobus angolensis palliatus | reverse complement strand
AACTCCTGACTTCAGGTGATTCACCTGCCTCTGCCTCCCAAAGTGCTGGGATTGCAGGCATGAGGCACCACACCCAGCCTTTTCTTTCTTATGTTTTTTGTTTGTTTTTCAGAAGGAGTCTCACTGTTGCCCAAGCTGGAGTGCAATGGTGTGATCTTGGCTCACTGCAACCTCTGCCTCCTTGGTTCAAGCGATTCTCCTGCCTCAGCCTCCTGAGTAGCTGGGATTACAGATGTGTGCCACCATATCCGGCTAACTTGTGTTTTTAGTAAAGGTGGGGTTTCACTATTCTTTCTTATGTTTTATCAGTTTTTTTCAGTTCTCTATGAAGATGTTACTGATCCTTCCTACCAGAGGTAATTTTTTTTACATCATTAATGACACAGATATTATGTTGTTATGCTATGCTATGCTATGCTATGTTATGTTATTATTTATTTATTTGAGACAGGGTCCTGCTGTGTCACCCAGGCTGGAATGCAGTGGCACTATTATAGCTCACTGCAGCCTGGACCTCCTGGGCTCAGGCAATACTCCTGCCTCACCATCCCAAAGTGTTAGGACTACAGATGTGTACCACCATGTCTGGCCTATTTATTTATAATATATTAATGACCTTGTCTTATTTTCTATATTAATCTTAAAATTCCTCAAAGGCAGAGTTTGTATTTTATTTATATTTGTGTCTTATAAAATTATTTTTTAAAATTTGAGTTGAGTCCATCTTTACACCCCAACTGCAGTAGGCCAGAAGGATCATCAGTCTCATTCGTATGCTTGCCTGCCATCCACTCACTGCCGTGACAATCTTGTTCTAGCTGTACTGGCCCTTTCCATTTCTGAAGCAGTGTCCAGTCTGTACCACTCTCGAAGTGTGGGAAGTTTGGGCATGGAGGGTTTCTGGTCCTAGGCTTCTTGGTATCCCATAAGCTACCCACTCTGGTCTTATCAACTCCCAGGGAGACTGACCTGAGATGAGTTTACTTTCCATAGACTTTTTTCCTCTTCTCTTCTCTTCTCTTCTCTTCTCTTCTCTTCTCTTTTCTTTTCTTTTCTCTTCTCTTCTCTTTCTTCTCTTCTCCTTCCTTTTCTTTTCTTTTCCTTTCCATTACTTTCCCTTTCTTTTCTTTCTTTTTCACCCGATCACCCTTCCTTCCTTCCTTCCTTCCTTCCTTCCTTTGTTCCCTCCCTCCCTCCCCTCCTTCCTCCCTCGCCCACTTCCTCCCTCCCTTCCTGTTTCTTTTTTTTTCTTGAGACAGGGCCTTATTCTATTGCCCAGACTGGAGTGCAGTGACAGCATTATGGTGCACTGCAGCCTTGAACTCCCCAGCTCAAGCAATCTTTGCACCTCAAACTTCCAAGTAGCTGGGATACAAGTATGCTC
>NW_012112992.1:0-1002 GCF_000951035.1 Colobus angolensis palliatus | reverse complement strand
TTGCGAGGCTGAGGCGGGCAGATCATGAGGTCAAGAGATTGAGACCATCCTGGCCAACATGGTGAAAGCCCATCTCTACTAAAAATACAAAAATTAGTGGGCGTGGTAGCAGGCGCCTGTAATCCCAGCTACTTGGGAGGCTGAGGCAGGACAATTGCTTGAACCCGGGAGGCAGAGGTTACAGTGAGCCGAGCTCGCGCCACTGCACTCCAGCCTGGGCGACAAAGCCAGACTCTATCTCAAAAAAAAAAAAAAAAAAAAAGCATTGAGCCACTCTGCAGCCACCTGGAGAAAATCTGTGCTGAATTATCTGGCAGGGACTGGTGTCCATTGTCACTGGAATCCATTCTCCCTTCTTGCAGGATACATGGATACATTTGGCAGCCCCATTTGTGGTTGGGGGTGGCTATATGTTAAAGTTGTTCATGAAGCGTGAGTAGAAGTAAGAGGTGTGGATTCTGGCCCAGGACTTAAGACATCCTAGAGGTGTGTGTACTCCACGCTCTCTTTCCTCTTGCCACTTGCTGCCACCCACAGATGGAGGCAGCCCACCATCAAGCTAGAGACAAGGACAACATCCTAGGGGGTGGACGGGAAACAAGAGGAAACCCAAATCCCCAAATGACTCTTTGGAACCAAGTCACCCAGTGATCTCCAGTGTCTACCTCGGTCACTTGGTGAGATCTGTAGTTTAAGTCACTGAATTATTATTATTAGTAGTAGTAGTAGTAGTAGTAGTAGTTGAGATGGAGTCTCACTCTGTCACCCAGGCTGGAGTGCAGTGGTGTGATCTCGGCTCACTGCAACTTCCACCTCCCAGGTTCAAGCGATTCTCCTGCCTCAGCCTCCCGAGTAGCTGGGATTACAGGCATGTGCCACCATGCCCAGCTAATTTTTGTATTTTTAGGGAGTTTCATCATGTTGCCCTGGGTTGTCTCAAACTCCTGAGTTCGGGCGATCCAACTGCCTCGGGCTCCCAAAGTGCTGAGTTTACAGGCATGA
>NW_012112991.1:0-1159 GCF_000951035.1 Colobus angolensis palliatus | reverse complement strand
AAAATATTTCTATTATTTATTTATTTATTTATTTTCCAGACAGGGTCTCACTCTGTCACCCAGGCTGGAGTGCAGTGGTGCGATCTCAGCTCACTGCAACCTCCACCTCCCAGTTTCAAGCAGTTCTCCTGCCTCGGCCTCCTGAATAACTGGGACTACAGGTGCCCGCCACCTTGCCTGGCTAATTTTCATATTTTGAGTAGAGACAGGGTTTCACCATGTTGGCCAAGCTGGTCTTAAACGCCTAACCTCAAGTGATCCACCCGCCTCGGCCACTCAAAGTGTTGTGATTACAGGCGTGAGCCACCGTGCCCAGCCCGCCCACATTTGATAGAAACAGAGAGATAGGAGCTGTATTTCACTGTCTTCTTAGCTCCTAGGAAGCAACAGCTCTCACTTGATGGTAAAGGGCATTGGTCATTCAGCCTCAGTGTTGGGTGTGGGCAGAGAGTGGGAAGGCCCAGGCTTGGCGGGAGAGGGCTCCAAGACACAGCCACCGCGCTCAAGGCAGGTAAATCTGGCTAGACCTTCTAATTTCGTCAAGAGAAGGTGGGAATTTCTATTTTTATTTGTGATTTCTTGCTTTTACAGTATTGGCAACTGAGCAAAGGAATTTGTCTTTTTACATTAACATTCTGTGAGCCAAACTAAGCCCAGCTGGGAGCCAGATCAGTCCGGTGCACCACCATCGTCTGCCTTCGCTTTGGAATCCACGGAGGCTTGTCCTCTGGGAGGGGAGGTTTCCCGAATGAAGACTGAGGGGTAGCAAGAGGGGAGTCGTGGTGAACTTGGCTTCTTGTTACCTATAACATCTTGCATGCATCTTCTTCGTGTCCGGAGCTCCACCTCCTCATCCGTATTTTTTATTTTATTTTTTTAGTCTGGGTCTTGCTCCATAGCCCAGGTTGAAGTGTAGTGGTGTGATCATGGCTCAGTGCAGCCTTGACCTCCTGGGCTAAAGCAATCCTCCCATCTCTGCATCCTGAGTAGCTGGGACCACAGGTACCTATCACCACACCCCACTAAAGTTTTGTATTTTGTGTAGAGATGTGGATCTGGCTGTGTTGCCCAGGTGGGTCTCAAACTCATGGCCTCAAATGATCCTCCCACTTCAGCCTCCCAAAATGCTGGGACTACAGGTGTGATCCACCATGCCTGG
>NW_012112990.1:0-1352 GCF_000951035.1 Colobus angolensis palliatus | reverse complement strand
TACCTCCTGAGTTCAAGCAATTCTCATGCCTCAGCCTCCTGAGTAGCTGGGATTACAGGCACCTGCCACCATGCCTGGCTAAATTTTTTTTTTTTTTAGTAGAGACGGGGTTTCACCATGTTGGCCAGGCTGGTCTTGAACTCCTGACCTCAAGTGATCCACCTGCCTCAGCCTCCCAGAGTGCTAGGATTACAGGCGTGAGCCACCATGCCCGGCCCTCAGAATTTCTTAAAAGGGAATCTAGTGGTTTCTATCTATACCAATATCAGAGACAAGGAGCAGATTGTGTGTGTTTGTGTGTTTTATATGTAGGCAACAGGTCTAGCAGATTTTCTACCTAACGTAACACAGTCTTATAGAAGATCTAGATGCTTTTAGTGATGACAACAGACTTATAGTAATTAGAACACTGAGACTGCCATGAAAATGCTTGAAAACAGCTTGTTCCCTAGTTGGTCTCCTGGCTGTATTCTCCAGGCTGTCTTGTTTACTTTCCTAATTTATTTAGTTTTCATTGCTGTTACTGAATTAACTAAATTCCCTATTAAACAAGTGTAGGATGGGTGAGGAATGGCCTGCAGTGCGTGTGACCAGGTTATCAGGACTTTAGTTGATTTTGAGCTTAATATGAGTCATCAAATTTATGAGCCTATAAACAAAAGGCTCCATTAATAGATGTTTGTTGTTTAGAATGAAGTGGAATGATAATCCTACTCCTTTCTTTGCCAGTCAGCTCACAGTGAAAACATTATGTTCAGTTCTTAGTGCTGCACTTAAAGAGAGACATGGATGAATAAGATCATTCAGTGGAGTAAGACTAGGATAATCAGAAAGTTGAAAAAAAAAATTAATGTCTTATAAGGAACGTTTGAAAGTCTAGGACTGTTAAGAGAAGATGTAGGGCAAACCAGGTAAACTGTACTCACATATTTTAAATGTAGAATCAACTACTGATTCCTAGAGACAGATTAACCTCTAAGTTTGCAGGTTTGTAGGTAATAGATTACCTGTGGTTAAAAAAATACATATATTTGAAGGCTGGGTGTGGTGGCTTATGCCTGTAATCCCAGCACTTTGGGAGGCTGAGGCGGGCGGATCACGAGGTCAAGAAATCGAGACCTTCCTGGCTAACAGTGGTGAAACCCCGTTTCTAAAAAAAAAAATACAAAACTTAGCCAGGCGTGGTGGCGGGCGCCTGTAGTCCCAGCTACTCGGGAGGCTGAGGCAGGAGTATGGCGTGAACCCAGGAGGCAGAGCTTGCAGTGAGCCGGGATCGCACCACTGCACTCCAGCCTGGGCGACAGGGCAAGACTCTGTCTCAAAAAAACAAAAACAAAACAACAGCAACAAAA
>NW_012112989.1:0-2045 GCF_000951035.1 Colobus angolensis palliatus | reverse complement strand
AATTTTAATTTAATTTTAAAATACACACATTTTAAGTACAAATAATCATTTCAAAGCTTAAACTCAGTGCACTCTCGGTTCCCACCTACCCTTCTCTAGAGGATGTTCTTAAAACATGCTAGTGTCAGAGAGAAGATAAAAGGTGCCTCTTGATGGTCCTTGTGCTAGTATTCAACCAGGTGTACTTCATTCACCCTGTATGTGTGTATTCTCTACCTTAGATGCGATACTCGAGGTCTCCATTCACTGTAGTCTTTTTTTCATACACCAGACACCTACTCATAGGTAACTTCTCTGAGGACATGTTTGAACTACCAGAGTTCTGGAGCTTCTTGGCTGCTTCTGCCTCCCCAAGTTCGACGTGTTTTTCTCTGGACCACTTGCGTAAATATTCTCATTATCGTCTTTCTTCTTCTTCTTCTTTTTTTTTTTTTAGACGGAGTTTCGTTCTTGTCACCCAGGCTGGAGTGCAATGGCACGATCTCAGCTCACTGTAACCTCCGCCTCCCGAGTTCAAGCAATTCTCCTGCCTCAGCGTCCCAAGTAACTGGAATTGCAGGCATGTGCCACCACGTCTTGCTAATTTTGTATTTTTAGTAGAGACGGGGTTTCTCCATGTTGGTCTGGCTGGTCTTGAACTTCCGACCTCAGGTGACCCACCCATCTCGGCCTCCCAAAGTGCTGGGATGACAGGCGCGTGCCACCGCGACCGGCAGTCTTTCTTTTTCCTAATCCAGCACTTAAGCAGGACAGGAGTAGGATGCTGGATACCAAATGCTTCTAAGACACTGAACAATTTCAAAGGCTATTCTCTGGAAGACAACGGATAAGAGCCTCTACTGTGGGATTTACCCAAAGTTTCCTGGATATTTCTGAAAACACCCCATCACCTAAAAGCAGAGTTTTGATAGAAATCTGTGTGTGCTGGTGTGTGTGTGTTTGCAGGAGGGAATGATACGGAGCAGTCAATACATTTATCCCCCAACTTTATTCCTTTGTCCTTTTCTGATATACCCATTACCAAAAGTCCTTTTAATGCCTATTTCTGTCTAGTGGGAATCTATTCTTTTCTTCCTCATTTTAGTTTCATGACTTTATGAAATTGGCAAATGGTGGCAGGGGTAAAAGTCTGTTATTTAGGAAGAAAACTATAGGCAAATCTTTTTTGTTTTTCTTAAATTCCTTGTACATCCTTAATAAGGATTAGTAAGTGCTTATATGAGAGAAGTAAAAATAATATAAGAATGTCTAAGATGGTTACCTGAACACACTACTGGAAAAATAGTTTAGTTTCCTACGTAAAAAGTGCAAGAGTGATCTTTTTTCTTATCCAATGAGTTCAGCTGCCTCTGAGTCAATTTCATTAATAAAATTTTTTAGAAATTTGGAATTATACACGACCAAGTAAATTAGAAGTATATATTTCATGTTTGTTGAACTTTGCACAAAATAGAATTTATACAATTCCACTTAAACATGTTCATAATTATCTATTATTTAGTTTTTTATAGAAAAACCAAATCAGATGTCTATTGATTTTTAAATTCTCATTTTCTTCTCAAAGAGTAAGCAATTGAATTTAAATGTTCAATGATAGCAAATTTGATACTGTATCATTATGACAACAGCAAAAATAATCTCATTGAGAGATGTTAATGAAATTTCATGTATATTTAATTTCATTACAATTATTTCATTGGTCAGCATATTTTAATGGAGTTTTGTTAGCTTTTTCACATTCATGTGTGAGAGCAAAAAATAGGCTAACATGCTTTAATAAGAGTCTGCATATCTTTCAAAAATTAATTTTTGAACATTGTTATTGGTTAAATTGAAAGAGGTAGATGAAAATTAGGATAAATATTTCACTTGACATCTTAGTCTATCTCTGTGTAACAGAGTTATTTTTTACTTTACAGCATGACTGAGCAGTTCTTTTTTTTGAGACGAAGTCTCGCTCTGTCGCCCGGGCTGGAGTGCAGTGGCCGGATCTCAGCTCACTGCAAGCTCCGCCTCCCAGGTTCACGCCATTCTCCTGCCTCAGC
>NW_012112988.1:0-2727 GCF_000951035.1 Colobus angolensis palliatus | reverse complement strand
TTTACTGCAAGATTATTTTGTTTAAATATTAGTTGGTAAGTGATGAATCAAAATACTGTGATGAAAAGTCCAATGTCATTTAAAAAATTATTATTATTTTAGCAAACATATGGAAAATGCCCACATGCTAATTCTTATGTGTAAATGAATATTATTTTCTTTTTATTGGCTCCAATTTTATGCTTTCTATTGTTTCTTTCATAACACTGAACAAATTACTTAGCTCTTCAAAGTATAACCTCCCATAGTCTCGTTTCACATGTGTACACAAAAGGAGGCCAATGACTTAAATTGATCTCAATAAGGCTAATGAGAAAGACCTTTTTTCTATGGCTGGGGGAGAGGTTTTCTTGAAATAAACAAAACAAAAAGTGTATTGTTTCCATTGCTACTGAGAGCTTGAGATTATAGTAGTGGTAGCCAGTCTGCAGTCAGAACCCAAACATAGCAGGAGACAGAGTCCAGAGAGTCATCAAGTAATGAAACTGGAGTCTTTATGCTGCTTCACTTGGAGTATGCCCTTCTCTAGACATCCAGATCCATGATAGCATATATTTCCCTCTTGTTTAAAATAATTAAAATTGGCAGGCTGAGCATGATGGCTCACACCTATAATCCTAGCACTTTGGGAAACCAAGGCGGGAGGATTACTTGAGCCCAGGAGTTTGAGGCCAGCCTGAGTAACATTGAGGAGCTGGTTCTCTACAAAAAGTACAAAAATTATTCAAGTATGGTGCTCTGTGCCTGGAGTTCCAGCTATTTGACAGGCTGAGGTGGGAAGATCACCGGAGCCCGGGGAGGTTGAGGCTGCTGTAAGCCGAGATCGTGTCGTTGCACTCCAGCCTGAGCAACAGAGTAAGATACGGCAAACGCTTACACACACACACACACACACACACACACACACACACACACACACACACACACATCTTTTGGCTCATCTGAATATAGAACGAGCCAGATGAACCCCCAAATTTATACTCTCTGTTATAAGTGAACGCTCTCTATCGTAATAAAATGACATTTAACAACATTTAGGGGTTCATCTTTGGTGTCCTGACTCTCATTTTACTGCATTGAAAGGGATTTAAGTGTCTTAGCCAAGTGAGGGAAAGCAGCTCCAATACTGGGTGGTTCTGAGGCATGGAATGGTCACAGCCTGACTTTTACTGGGCTGTGTTTTTCTAGTGGGTAGAGTTATTATGCCACAAAAGCTGAACTAGTTAGACTGTTTATTTTTTATTTGCTCACTCAGGTGTGACAGGCTGTCCTCTGCTTCCTGTCCTCATGCAGTAATCACACATGGGCAGCACCCACAGCTTAGTTTGGAAGGCCCTCATCAGCCTCTCTCTTTTCGCCTGTAACTAAATTAGAAATATTTCCAGCAATTGGAGAAGTATGCTAAAAACATTAGTTTCTGTGACAAAGAGAATGAAGAACATCTTGTTGTGAATACAGGATAAATTTATTTTATATAATAAATAAATATCCACAATGAAATTAATATCCACAATATTGAACTTCCTTACGAGAGGCTAGAAAGACAACTTTATGGTTGTGACCAACCATCTTTAAGTGATTAAATATATTTAGTTTCTTCTACAGTCTGTTATTTACTTTCTTATGCATACTTCAGGTTTATTTTGTTCTTATTTGTCTAGGGTGTTAGAGAGCTTAGATGATGGATTTGACACATTTCCTTTTTCTAATGTGGGCAGGTAGCTATAAACTTCTTTCTCAGCACTGATGTATCTGTGCCCCACACATTTTAATATTTTATATTTTCATATTCATCTAGTTCAGTTTGTGTGTATATTTTAAAATTTTCCTGGAGACTTCCTCTTTGATCTGTGAATTAATATTACTAGAAGTATGTTGTTTAGTTTCCAAATACTCAGGAAATTTTGTTATCCTATGTTTTAATTCCCTGTTTAAATATCTTGTGATTTGAGAACATACTATGAATAATTTCAATTCAGAAATCATTAAATTTGGTGAGGTTTAAGCTTGCTGAGATTTGTTTATGGTTCAGGATATGACCTGTATGTTCCATGGACACCTGAAAAAAGTGTGTATTTTGTACTTTGAGGGTTCCATAAATACTGATTCGATCCTGTTGGTTGATGGTATTGTTGAGATTCTTATATCCTTATTGATTTTCTCCATAGTTGTTCTATCCATTGTTGACAGAGGGAGTTGACATCTCCAACTATAATTATGGATTTGCCCATTTTTTCCTTTCAGCTCTATGAGATTTTTCTTCACATAAGTTCTGATTTCTGTGGGCGCATACACATTGAGAATTCTCAAGTGTTCTTTGTGATTGACCGTTTAATTATTGTTTGTTGTCTCCTTCTGTCTCTGATTATTTTCTTTTCTCTGAATTTTGCCTTATTTGATGTTAATATAGCCACTCCTGCTTTCTTTTGATTAGTGGTTACATGGTGTATTTTTTCCATCGTTTCACTTTCTTTGTACTTATATTGCTATGTTTGAAGTGAATTTCTTATAGACAGCCTACGGATAGATCATGTTTTTATACATTTATTCATTCATTCAATTGTTTTCCTTTAATTGGTATATTTAAAACATTTATATTGGCTGGGTGTGGTGGCTCATGCCTATAATCCCAGCAGTTTGGGAAGCTGAGGTGGGCAGATCACCTGAGGTCAGGAGTTCGAAAGCAGCCTGGCCAACATGGCAAAACCCTGTCTCTACTAAAAATAC
>NW_012112987.1:0-1262 GCF_000951035.1 Colobus angolensis palliatus | reverse complement strand
CCATTCTAGTACATGAGAACTGGTTTTCATTTGCATTTCAGTAATGATGAATGTTTTCATCACCTGTTCACGAGTGTGTTGGCCAATGCATGTCTTCTTTGGAGAAACATCCATTCAAGTCATTTTCCCATTTTTTAATTGGGTTGTTTGTCTTTTTGTTGTTGAGTTGTTCTTTATATTTTTTGGATATGAGGCCCTTATAAGACATATGATTTGCAAATATTTTCTCCTGTTATGTGGATTGTCTCTTAACTTTCTTTATAGTATTCTTTTTTCTTTCTTTCTTTCTTTTTTGAGACAGGGTCTCACTCTGTCACCCAGACTGAAGTGCAATGATGCAATCTTGGTTCACTGCAACCTCCTCTTCCCAGGCTGAAGGGGTCATCCCACCTCAGCCTCCCCAATAGCTGGGACCACAGGCACACGACCATGCCCAGCTAATTTTTGTAGTTTTTGTAGAGATGGGGTTTCACCATGATGCCCAGGCTGGTCTTGAACTTCTGGTCTCAGGTGATACACCCACCTAGGTCTCCCAAAGTGCCAGGATTACAGGTGTGAGACACGGTGCCTGGCCTTAATGGTGTCCTTTGACACACAGAAGTCTATTAAATTTTAATGAAGACAAATTTATCTTTTTTTTCCTTGTTGCCTGTGCTTTTCGTGTCATATTTAAGAAACCGTTACCAAATTCAAGGTCATAGATATTTGCACCTATGTTTCTAATAGTTCTAAGTTTAGCTCTTAAATTTACATCTTTGATCAATTTTCACTTAGTCTTGGCCGATGGTGTGTGGTAAGGGTCCAGCTTCATTCTTTCGCATGTGATATCCAGGTTGTGGAGCACTATTCTTTCTCCAGTGAAAGTTCTTAGTACCCTTGTCAAAAATCAATTGGCAATAGATGTGAGGGCTTATTTCTGGGCTCTCAATTCTACCCCAGGATCTACATGTCTATCCTATGCCAGTAGCACACTGTTATAATTACTGTAGATTTGCAGTAAGTTTTTTTGTTTTGTTTTGTTTTTGAGACAGAGTCTCATTCTGTTGCCCAGGCTGGAGTGCAGTGGCATGATCTCAGCTCACTGCAACCTCTGCCTCCCGGGTTCAAGTGATTCTCCAGCCTCAGCCTCCGGAGTAGCTGGGACTACAGGCACGTGCCACCATGTCCAGCTGATTTTTGCATTTTTAGTAGAGACGGGGTTTCACCATGTTGGCCAGGCTGGTCTCAAATTCCCAATCTCAGATAATCCGCCCACCTCAGCC
>NW_012112986.1:17576-18825 GCF_000951035.1 Colobus angolensis palliatus | reverse complement strand
TATTAACTCCTACCTCACAGGACTGCTGCAGGGATAAAATAAGTTAAAACATGTGGAAGTGTTTAGAACACAGCCAAGCATCAAGTAAATGCTCTGTAAACGCCAGCTGTTATTATCAACGCTGCTGCATTTGAGGACTCCCATAGAACCACACAGACCGGTATAGAGCAGGGGTTTTTTTTGTTTGTTTTTTGAGACAGGGTCTTGCTCTGTCACCCAGGTTGGAGTGCAGTGGTGCAATCACAGGTCGAACTGTAGGCTCAAACTCCTGGGCTCAAGCAATCTTCCGACCTCAGCTGTCCGAGTAGCTGAGACTACAGGCACATACCACCACGTGCACCTGTAGTTTATTTTATTTACCTATTTTTTTACTTATCTATTTTTTCTAGAGACAGGATCTCACTATGTTGCCCAGGCTAGTCTCAAACATCTGGCCTCAAGCGATCCTCTGACTTCAGCCTCCCAAAGTCTGGGATTACAGGTGTGAGCCACTATGCGTGGCCAACAGCAGAGTTTCTCAATCTTGTGACAACCAAAAGCATCTCCAGATATTGTCAAACATCCCTGGGGAACAACACTGCCCATAATTGGGAATCACTAGTATGAGTCAATTTCCGCCCTCGCTCAGCAGGCAAAAGTCCACAAATGAGACCTCACAGAAGCTCTGTCACCCTTACAAAGCAAATAGCGTCAAGGGGGTCCTTCCCAACCCACAGTGCTTCCAGTGGCCTCTGCCCTCAACTGTCCTCATCTGTAAAATGGACACACTGGAGCACTCCTGAACAAAGCACTCAAACACTGACCCTACAAATATCTGAGCGTCTACTGGCTGACAGCTACTGTTCCTCTGGGTTTAGCTGGTTTGGGGTCGCACAAAACCCTGAGGACTCTAAGGATCCATTTCTGTAATTAGACAAAGCCACAACAGGGGCCCAAATCGGGCGGGGGGGGGAGACAGTGGCACTCACCTTGCGAAATGCCCAGGGCTCCATAGACACTCAGCCGGACCTTCGTGTGCTCCTGGGTCCCGTTGACTATGGGGTCATCAGTCCAGAGGCTGAGCCAATAGTTGGAAGACAGCGCAGCCACATGGTTACATATGAAAAGGAAGATGCTGAGAAAGGAGATGAAGAGTCCGATGGCCTTCATGTAGTCCCAGTACACGGAAAGTTTGACCTGGAGACCATGGGAGATAAGGCAGCTTAGCACATACATGCACCCAGCCCCAGCCCCACAAGGTCAGGGACTT
>NW_012112986.1:14571-15589 GCF_000951035.1 Colobus angolensis palliatus | reverse complement strand
CTGTAATCCCAGAACCAGCATTTTGGGAGGCTGAGGCGGGCGGATCATGAGGTCAGAAGTTTGAGACCAACCTGGCCAACATAGTGAAACCCCATCTCTACCAAAAATACAAAAATTAGCTGGGCATGGTGGCACATGCCTGTAGTCCCAGTTACTAGGGAGGCTGAGGAAGGAGAATCACTTGAACCCGGGAGGCGGAGGTTGCAGGGAGCTCAGATTGCGCCATGGCACTCCAGCATCTCAAATGAAAAAAAAAAAACAAAGAAATGATGAGCGTGTTGTGCCTGGCTCCACTCTTGGTCCAACTTTGACAAGTTACAGGCCCCCTGGCTTTGGTGTTCCCTGAATATAAAATCGGAGTTAAGTGAGGATTAAATGGGCCTGGCATCTCTGGCCCTTCCTTCCCATGTCCTGTGATTTGGGGTAATTTCTTTGGCTTCCTGGAAGGTCACTAAGGGTAAGGTGGGAGAGGACACCACAGTCACCTCTGCCCCTTGTTATGGTCCTGACTGTGATGACAAGTTAAGAAGCCAGGAACAGAGAGTCCTGGGAAGTTCTGGACACATCCGGGCAGATCTAAGAAAAGGTGCCCCAATCTCACTCCCCCACTACCACCTTTCATGGGTTTTTCTTTATCTGCATGCTTATTTTTTACCTACTTTAAAAATTCAATTCCCTGTTTTTTGGTTTTTTTTTAAAAAAAAAAATAACCACATTTATTTTTAAAAATAAACTTTGCAGCACCACCACAAATGGAGAATTATTAACATTTGCCGAAAATAGACGATCTTTAAAAACAATAAAACAGGAGCTCAAAACCTGGTCTCCTTGTTACAAAGAGAGGCTAGTGGTTGTTAGGTACTGAAGGCAGGGTAGGACCCAACTGAGACTTTCTCAGGGACGTAATCATTAGGACCAAATGAGAAATGAAAAATAAGCAGGGCGCAGGGCTCACACCTCTAATCCCAGCACTTGGGGAGGCCAAGGTGGGTGGATCACCTGAGGTCAGGAGTTCAAG
>NW_012112986.1:14220-14521 GCF_000951035.1 Colobus angolensis palliatus | reverse complement strand
GGATCATGAGATCAGAAGTTTGAGACCAGCCTGGCCAACATAGTGAAACCCCATCTCTAACAAAAATACAAAAATTAGCTGGGCATGGTGGCACATGCCTGTAGTCCCAGTTACTAGGGAGGCTGAGGCAGGAGCATCACTTGAACCCGGGAGGCAGAGGTTGCAGTGAGCTCAGATTGCGCCATGGCACTCCAGCGTCTCAAATGAAAAAAAAAACAAAGAAATGATGAGCGTGTTGTGCCTGGCTCCACTCTTGGTCCAACTTTGACAAGTTACAGGCCCCCTGGCTTTGGTGTTCCCT
>NW_012112986.1:11382-12520 GCF_000951035.1 Colobus angolensis palliatus | reverse complement strand
TAGCACTTTTTGCACATCAGGGGTCATCAGCTTTATGCAGACCCCCAGAGATGATCGCAGATTGCACTGCCCCCAGTTTAGTGTTCAGTGGCTGAGATTGCGCCAGTGCACACTGTACTCTAGCCTGGGTGACAGAGAGAGACTCCATGTCAAAAAAGAAAGAAAGAAAGAAAGAAATTATGGAGGCCATGCAAAACACAGCTGTGGCTCATTGCCGTGGAAATTGCTATACTTTCCTCTACCTACTTATCTCCTGCACAAGATTACAAGCTACCTGAGGTCAGGAGCCCCATGTGAGTCATCCCTGCACCCCCAGAACTGTGTTCCCTGAAAATACTTCCTGAAGGCTGAATAAACCTCCAGCACCTCCCCTCTTTGAACTAGGGTCTGGGGGTGGGTAACCTTTCTGTACCCATGAGATCTGTGCAACGGTCTCTGGTTAAGGCCAAGTGAGGTGGAAGCGGCCCTCAAATCCAAAAGCAAGAGTGAGTTTTCAGGGAGCAGAGGGAAGAATCAGAACCAACTCTGGATGGAATCTAGAATTCAGATGGGGAGCTGGGGCTTCCTGCTTCATGACGTAGGACTTCACAAGTCACACACCTTGGACAGAAAATCTTATATCCTTCCACACTCATGCACTGTCTGGAGCCTCCCACTAGAATTTAGGCTGTGTGAGATGATAACAATGGCAAAAGTGACATCTACCAGGTGTTTGTCTGTTCCAGGCACAGTGCAAGGCCGCACCGTCTTTGCTCTCTCCTGACCCCTATAGCAACTGCAGGTCTGCGATCCTTTCTCAAATCTCTGGGGTCAGGTATGTTTAGTCTCTGACTTTGTCAATTTTTGTTGTTGCTGTTGGTTTGCTGTTTTCTGGGGTTTTTTGTTTGTTTGTTTTCATTTTTTGAGACGGAGTCTCGCTCTGTCACCCAGGCTGCAGTGCCATGGTGCGATCTCAGCTCACTGCAACCTCCACCTCCTGGGTTCAAGTGATTCTCATGCCTCAGCCTCCCGAGTAGCTGGGACTACAGGCATGCACCACCACGCATGGCTGATTTTTTTATCTTTAGTAGAGACAGGGTTTCATCATGTTGGCCAAGCTGGTCCTGGACTCCTGTCCTCAGGTGATCCGCCCACCTCA
>NW_012112986.1:6706-7122 GCF_000951035.1 Colobus angolensis palliatus | reverse complement strand
TTAAGAAAACAAACAAACAAAGCACAAATAGCCACATCACCCAGGAAGGAAGAGTGACACCAAGCAGGACTTCCCATGCGGCCAGTTCTCACACACATGTGTAACACTGGGAACCGGCCATGCCCTTAACCATCTTTCTCTGTGCAGGAATGAGAATGTTCCAGAACACTCCTAGGGGCCTCCATCCGGAGGTTGCCTGCCGCAGAGAGCCCCCTCCTCCTACCAGCAGCCTCAGGCCGCCCTCCTGTAAGTCTCAGCCTTCACTTCTCCTGTTCCTCACTGAGTGTAGCCACCAGGGTCAGTTGTGAGCTTCTGCAGGCATGCAGTGCTCGCTGAGGTTGCAGTGGTCTGCTAAGGCTGTCTCACCCTCTCAACCCACCAATTAGCCCACAGGTTGAACTGGGCAGCTGGAAAAT
>NW_012112986.1:0-796 GCF_000951035.1 Colobus angolensis palliatus | reverse complement strand
TGAGTTCGTGCAACTACCAGGTATTGGTTTTCGGATGCTGTCAAGCCAGGTGCTGTTTCTACCCTTGACCCACGTTAAGTGCTGCCTTGAGTCTGTGTATTCCGCTGCCAGCCTTCTCACTGTTTATTCTACCAACACTGCCTTTACTCAAGAAGGTTCTGGAACTCTGCTTGGGCGAGGTCCAGCAGGCCAGCCTCCCTGGAGGGAAGAATTTGCCTCACAGCTTTACAGTCAACGCCTCATTTTTGACCAAAAACGGCATTCACTGACTGCCTCACCAACCTCCTCCCCTAGCCTCGGCACAGAAAGCTCTTCGTCCTCAAAAGAGGAAGAAATCCGGCCTCTGAGGACAGCCAGAAGGAATGTGGGGTCTGTACGATGAACTCTCTCGGCAGCTGCTCTGTGCTGACAACCAATTTCTGTAACTTGGGGAGGTGCCTATGGCCCATGGTTAAGAAATCAAAGGTGGCAGGAGATGAGAAAACCTGACGATATGCTCTCAGTCTTGTCAAGGGAAAAGGCCTAGGAAGGAAGGACAGGTGAAAAAGATGCCACAGCTAACAGCAGCTTCCTTTCTGGGTGGTGAGGGCGGAAGGATGTTCTTTTTCGGGACCTTTTTTTTTTTGAGACAGAGTCTCGCTCTGCTACCCAAGCTAGAGTGCAGTGGCACAATCTTGGCTCACTGTAACTTCTGCCTCCTGGGTTCAAGCGATTCTCCTGACTCAGCCTCCTGAGTAGCCGGGATTATAGGCGCCCGCCACCACACCCAGCTAATATTTTTGTTTTTCGGTTTTTT
>NW_012112985.1:0-2732 GCF_000951035.1 Colobus angolensis palliatus | reverse complement strand
ACAGTTTTTGGTTAACCTGATAGGGTATATTTTGGATCGCATTAAAGCCTATGGTGACAAAGTAAATATGCTCAGATAAAAACTAGAAAGACTCTTTCTTAGAAAGTTTTTGTGATGTGTGAATTCACCTCACAGAGCTCCCCTTTCTTTTCATAGAACAGTTTGCTGACACTGTTTTCATGGAATCTACAAAGGGATATTTTGGAATCCATTGAGCCCTATAGTGAAAAAGTAAATATCCTGAGATAAAAACTATAAGGAGGCTTTCTGAGAAACTGCTTTGTGATTTGTGAATTCGTCTCACAGAGTTACACTATTCTTTTCATTGAGCAGTTTAATAACACTATTTTCATGGAATCTGCAATACGATATTTGGGAGTGCCTTGAAGCCTCTGGTGACAAAGGGATTATCCTCAGATAAAAAACAAAAAGAAGTTTTCTCAGGGACTGATTTGTAAGGTGTGAATTCAACTCGCAGAGTTACACTGTTCTTTCATTGAGCAGTTTGATGAGACTGTTTCCTTGGAATCTGCCCTGGGATATTGTGGAGCAAATTGAAGATTATGGTCACAAAGGAAATATCCTCATACTAAAACTAGAAAGTACCTTTCTGAGAAACTGCTTTGTGTTGTGTCAATTCATCTCACAGAGATACACGATTCACTTCATGGGTCAATTTTGTAGCACTGCTTTTGTGATGTCTGAGAAGGGATATTTGGGAGCACAAGGAAGCTGATGGTGGAAAAGGAAATATCCTAAGATAAAAACTAGAAAGAAGCTCTCTGTGAAATTTCTTTGTAATAGATGAATTCATCACAAAGAGTTACACCTTTATTTTCTTTGAACAGTTTGGTAGTACTGTTTTTATGAAATCTGCAAAGATATTCGGGAGATCCTAGGGGACTCTGGTGAAAAAGAAAATAACTTCAGATAAAAACTGGAGAGAAGCTTTTTGAGGATCAGTTTTGTGATATTTGTATTCATCTCATAGAGTTTAACCGTTTTGTTGATTGAGCAGTCCATCATCACTGTTCTTGTGGTACCTGAGAAGAGTTATTTAGGAGCACATTGAAGCCTATGTTGATAAAGGAAATAAAATCAGACAAAAAACAAAAAGAAGCTTTCTGAGAACCTGTTTTGCTATGTGTGAATTCATCTCACGGATTTACACCTTTATTTTCATGGAGCAGTTTGCTAATACTATTTTCGTGGAATCTGCAAAGGTATATTTGCAAGTGCATTGAGGCAAACGGTGAAAAAGAAAATATTCTCAGACAAAAACTGGAAAGAAGAAGATTTTTGAGAAACAACTGTCTGATGTTTGAATTCATCTCACAGCATTACACCATTCTTTTCATGGAGAAGATAGGTATCACTGTTCTTGGGGAAATTGAGAAGGAATATTTTAGATCACATTGATACCTACGGTGACAAAGAAAATATCTGCAGATAAAAACTAGAAAGAAGCTTTCTGAAAAAGTTATTTACAATGTGTGAATTTATCTCACAGAGATCCACAGTTATTTCCATTGAGGAGTTTGTTAATACTGTTTTTGTGGAATCTACAACAGCATATTTGGGAGTGCATTGAAGATTATGGTGACAAAGGAACTATCCCCAGAAAAAAAACAGAAGGAAGCTTTCTGAGAAACTGTTTTGTGATGTGTGAATTCATCTCACAGAGATACATCTTTGTTTTCATGGAGTAGATAACACTGTTTTCGTGGAATCTGCAAAGGGATAATCACGATCGCATTGAGGTCTATGGTGAAAAAGAAACCATCCTCAGACAAAAACTAGAAAGAAGCTTTCTGAGAAAGTACTTTGTGATTTGTGAACTCATCTCACAGAGTTTCAAGATCCCTTTCATGGAGCAGTTTGGTAGCACTGTTTTTTGGTAATCTGAGAATGGATCTTCTGGATCACATCAAAGCCTATGGTGACAAAGGAAATATCCTCAGATACAAACTAGAAAAAAGCTTTATGAGAAACAGCTTTGTAAAGAGTTAATTCATCTCATAGAGTTACATGATTCTTTTCATGGATCAGTTTGGTAGCACTGCTTTTGGGGAATCTGAGAAGGGATAATTTGGGTCTTCTTGAAGCCTATGGTGACAAAGGAAATATTCTCAGATAAAAACTAGAAAGAAGCTTTATGAGAAAGTTCTTTGGTACGTGTGAATTCATCTCACAGAGTTACAACTTTTTTTTCATGGAGCAGTTTGCTAAAATTGTTTTTGTGGGATCTGAAAAGGGATGTTTGGGAGAGACTTGAGGCTGTTCATAAAAAAGGAAATATCCTCTGACAAAAACCAAAATGAAGCTTGCTGAGAAACCTCTTTGTGATATGTGAATTCATCTCACAGTGTTGCACTGTTATTTTAATTGAGCAGTTTACTACCACTGTTTTCTTGGAATTTGCAATCTGATATTATGGAGCACATTGAAGCTTAGGGTGACAAAGGAAATATCCTCAAACAAAAACTACAAAGAAGCTTTGTGTGAAGCCATTTTGTGATGAGCTAATTCATGTCACAGAATTATAGGATTCTTTTCATGGATCAGTTTGGTAGCACTGTTTTGGGGAATTTGAGAAGGAATATTTTGGATCGCATTGATGAATATTGTGACAAACGAAATATTCTCAGACAAGAACTAGAAAGAAATATCCTGACAAAGTTCTTTGGGATATGTGAATTCATCCCACAGAGTTACACCTTTCTTTTCATGGA
>NW_012112984.1:0-1122 GCF_000951035.1 Colobus angolensis palliatus | reverse complement strand
TGCAGCACACCAACATGGCACATGTATACATATGTAACAAACCTGCACGTTGTGCACATGTACCCTAGAACTTAAAGTATAATTTAAAAAATTTAAAAATAATAATAATAAAAATTTGAGACAGGGTCTCGCTCTGTCACCCAGGCTGGAGTGCAGTGGCTCGATCTTGGCTCGCTGAAGCCTTGACCTCCTGGGCTCCAGTGATCCAAGTGATCCTCCCACCTCAGCCTCCTGAGTAGCTGGGACCACAGCCACATGCCACCATGCCTAGCTAATTTTTTGTATTTTTTGTAGAGACGGTTTTTTGCCATGTTGCCAAGGCTGGTCTCGAACTACTATGCTCAGGTGATCTGCCTGCCTCTGTCTCCCAAAGTGCTTGGATTGCAGGCATGAGCCATTGTACCCAGCCAAAGTCAGCCTCCTGAACACTCTGCTATCACTCACTGGTTTTCAAACTTGAGCACGCACTAGAATCATCTACAGGGCTTTAAAACACAGATGCTAGAGCCCTCCCTCAACGTTTCTGAATCAGTGGGTCGAGAATTTGCATTTCTAAAAAGTTTCCAAGTGATGCTCATGGGGCTGACCCTGGGACCACACTTTAAAACTTCTGCTATCGGCCAGACACAGCGGCTCACATCTGTAACCCTAGCACACTGGGAGGCTAAGGCAGGAGGATTGCTTGGGGCCAGGAGTGGGAGAACAGCCTGGGCAACATAGGGAAACCCTGCCTCTACTAAAAATACAAAAAAATTACCCGGGAGTGGTGGCATGCGCCTGTAATCCCAGCACTTTAGGAGGCCGAGGTGGGTGGATTGCCTGAGGTCAGGAGTTTGAGACCAGCCTGGCCAACATAGGGAAACCCTGCCTCTACAAAAAATACAAAAATTGGCCAGGTGTGATGGCATGTGCCTGTAATCCCGGCACTTTGGGAGGCCAAGGCAGGAGGATCACTTGAGTCCAGGAGTCCAGGAGTTGGAGAACAGCCTGGGCAACATAGGGAAACCCTGCCTCTACAAAAAAAAATTTTTTTTTTTTTTTTTTGAGATGGAGTTTCAAAGGCTCTTGTTGCCCAGGATGGAGTGCAATGGCATGATCTTGGCTCACTGCAACCTCTGCCTC
>NW_012112983.1:0-1726 GCF_000951035.1 Colobus angolensis palliatus | reverse complement strand
CCCCTGCCTCCTGGGTTCAAGCAATTCTCCTGCCTCAGTCTCCCAAGTAGCTGGGATTACAGGCATGTGCCACCATACTCGGCTAATTTTTTGTATGTTTAGTAGAAGTGGGGTTTCACCATGTTGGCCAGGCTGGTCTCAAACTCCCGACCTCAGGTGATCGACCCGCCTTGGCCTTCCAAAATGCTGGGATTACAGGTGTGAGCCACTGTGCTGGCCTGGTTTTTCATATAATAGAGTTGAAGGAGAAGTTAGTCAGATTTGGGCACCTTTACTGAAATATATGTATTTATATATAAATACATATATAAATAATCATATTTGGTTATTCCTCACTTGGGATTGGATTTATTTCATTTCCTTTCCTTTCCTAGGAATGAGTGGCAGTTGTGAAGGGTATTTTTCGGGATTTTTGTGAAATTTTTAGTGAAGACATGGGTTGGTCTTGTCCTCTCTAAATTAACTCACTTCATGAATATATCACACATGCTTCTGAAATAATTAAAACGATATGGATTTATGAAATTAAAAAAAGAATCTGCAGGAGTGAGGGACTTCCAAAAATACTTTTGTTTCTTCTGAAAAGAAATAATTCACAGCTGGTGCTCGCCTGTCGCTGTCCCTCATGCCTTGACCACGGATGTGATAACTGGAGCTATGGCAGCCATCTTGAAACCAGAAATGACCAGCATGAAGACAAAGGGCTAATATGCTAATGATGGCACAGCATAAAGGGAAAGCCTGTGTCCTTGACAGCATTGTAGAGGAGCTGAACCAGCTGCAGTAGCCACCTGCCTCCAGGTTATAAGGTATTAGATGTCTGTATATTTGGAGCCAGTCATTCTTTAAGTGTAATCCGTGAACCAGCAGGAGCTATGTATCACTCAGGGATTTTTTTTTTTTTTTTTTTTTTGAGATGAGAGTCTCACTCAGCCACCCAGGCTGGAGTGCAGTGGTGCGATCTTGGCTCACTGCAACCTCCACTTCCTGGGTTCAAGTGATTCTCCTGTCTCAGCCTCACGAGTAGCTGGGATTACAGGCGCATGCCATTGCACCTGGCTAATTTTTGTATTTTTAGTAGAGATGGGGTTTCACCAGTTGGCCATGCTGGTCTCAAACTCCTGATTTCATCCACCTGCCTCGGCCTCCCAAACTGCTGGGATTATAGGTGTGAGCCACTGCAACCGGCCCTAGAAATCTTTTGAAGGTTGAGCCAACAAGCTTTGCTAAGGTGGAGTATGAGAAAGAGTGGAGTGGTGGGTTTTATAATGAACACGGTAATAAATCAAATTGTGTAGAAGATCTTGCTATGAAAAACCTGTGTCCCAACCCTCCACTCTCCACATACAGTCCCACTCCCAACAACCAACTTCTTTTTTAAAGTTTTCTGGTATTGATTACCTCCACAGCTCAAGATAAAATGTTTGTGGTTAACTTAGCAGCCATTCTCAACTCTCTTCTCACTTGCCATCTCTTACAATAAAGTTTAGAAGACTAGACTTCATCTTCCCAGCCTCTCTTGCAACGAGGGTGGTCATATACCCTGTTCTGGACAGTGACATATAAAAATAAACCTCATTCCTTTAAGAAAAAAAAAAAGCAGAAAACAAAACAAAAAGCAAAAAAATTCTTGTAGAAAACCATCGAGATGTGTTTTTTCGGTTTCTTTTTTCTTTTCTTTCTTTCTTTCTTTTTTTTTTCTTTTTTCTTTTTTTTTTTTTTTTTT
>NW_012112982.1:0-1241 GCF_000951035.1 Colobus angolensis palliatus | reverse complement strand
TCAGGAGTTCGAGACCAGCCTGGCCAACATGATGAAACCCCGTCTCTACTAAAAATACAAAAATTAGCCAGGTGTGGTGGCAGGCGCCTATAATCCCAGGTACTTGGGAGGCTGAGGCAGGAGAATCATTTGAACTCGGGAGGCGGGGGTAACAGTGAGCCGAGATCGTGCCACTGCACTCCAGCCTGAACAACAGAGCCAGAAGTCCACCTCAAAAAATAATAATAAATAAATAAGTAAATATCTAAACCAGTGATTTGGCCAGGCACAGTGGCTCACACCTGTAATCCCAACACTTTGGGAGGCCAAGGCAAGAGGATCACTTGAGGTCAGGAGATGGAGACCAGCCTGGCAAACCTGGTGAAATCCATCTGTACTAAAGATACAAAAAAATTTAGCCAGACGTGGTGATGCATGCCTGTAATCCCAGCTACTCAGGAGGCTGAGGCACAAGTATTGCTTGAACCCAGGGGTCGAGGTTGCAGTGAGCCAAGATCGCACCACGGTTCTCCAGCTTGGACGACAGAGCAAAACTCTCTTGCGAAAGTACTAAAACTTTAAAATAAAAATAAATAAATAAGCCAGTGATTCTCAACTAGAGGCAACTTAATCCTCTAGGAAATATTTGTCAATATCTGGAGATATTTCTGATTATTGCAACTGGTGAAGATGAACAGATAAGGATGCTGCAAAACACCCTACAATGCACAGAACAGCCTCCTACAACAAGAAATTCTCCAGCCCAAAATCTCAAAGTGCCAAGGCTGAGAAACCATGATCTAAAAAACTATAAAGTACTGTAAATATAAACGTCTTCCTCCAAAAAATATGTTCTTATCCTAGCATTCTTGGTCAAATTTGTATTCTTATTGCAGATTTAGTAAGGAACAAGCAGTTTGATTATTTCAGATGAAAAACTCCTGGTACTATTACATTCCCATTATCATAACCCCCAGTTTAAAGGGGGGAGGAAGTGAGGCTTACTTTACTTTTGTCTATTTTTACCATATAAAAAACAAGTTTTAAAAAGAGCCCAACCTTTATTTTTCAACTGCACCTCTGATTCATTTGAAAGCATTATTTATATCACAAAAGTGAGTTTCTTCTACCTCACTTCTATCTTACTTCTGCACAAAATATTCAAAAGTTCACATTTACGTGATAGGAAAGCACAGTATATGAGGCGGGGTATAAGGCTAGCTTTTAACAAATTGGGAAAACTATAGGAGTGGCTAAAGAAA
>NW_012112981.1:0-1196 GCF_000951035.1 Colobus angolensis palliatus | reverse complement strand
ATATTAGTCCCCCTTTTTTTTTTTTTTTGAGACACAGTCTTGCTCTGTCGCCCAGGCTGTAGTGCAGTGGTATGATCTTGGCTCACTGCAACCTCTGCGTCCCAGGTTCAAGCAGTTCTGCCTCAGCCTCCTGAGTAGCTGGGATTACAGGCTCACACCACCATGCCTGGCTAATTTTTGTATTTTTAGTAGAGATAGGGTTTCACCATATTGATCAGGCTGGTCTTAAACTCCTGACCTCGTGATCTACCTGCCTTGGCCTCCCTAAGTGCTGGATTACAGGCATGAGACACACACCCGGCCTGTTTGTCACATGTTTTAACTTTCCTTATGATAGCTTATTAACTTTATTTCTTTATTGTCCTTTTTTTTTTTTTTCTTCTTTTGAGATAAAGTCTCGCTCTGTCTCCCAGGCTTGAGTGTAGTGGCACAGTCTCAACTCACTGCAGCCTTGACCTCCTGGTCTCAGGTGATCCTTCCACCTCAGTAGGTGGATACCCTTTATATCTTTCTCTTGTCTTAATTGCTCTAGCTAGGACTTCCAGTTTAATAATAGCAATGAAAGTGGACATCCTTGTCATTTTCCAGACCTTAGAGGAAAAGCTTTAAGTTTCTTCCCATTCAGTATGATGCTAGCTGTGGGTCTACAATACATGGCTTTTATTATGTTGAAGTATTTTCCTTCTATCCCCAGTTTTTTGAAATTTTTTATGATGAAGGGATATTGAATTTTATCAAATGCCCTTTGAGCATCAATTAAAATGATAATATGGTTTTTGTCCTTCATTCTGTTGATATGATGTACGATATTGATTGATTTTTGTGTGTTGAAGCATCATTGCATCCCTGGGATAAAGCCATTTGGTCATGATGAATGATTTTTAATGTGTTGTTGAGTTCAGTTTGCTAGTATTTTTTTGAGGGGTTTTTCATCAATGTTCCTCAGAGATACTGGCCTGAGGATAGTTTGAGTAGAATTAATATTAGTTCTTTAAATGTTTGGTGAAATTCAGCAGTGAAGCCATTATATCCTGGACTTGTCTTTGCTGGGAGACTTCTTATATCGGTTTTGATCTCATTACTTGTTATTGATCCATTCAGGTTTAGAATTTCTTTTTTTTTTTTTGAGACGGAGTCTCGCTCTGTTGCCCGGGCTGGAGTGCAGTGGCCGCATCTCAGCTCACTGCAAGCTCCGC
>NW_012112980.1:0-1099 GCF_000951035.1 Colobus angolensis palliatus | reverse complement strand
AAAAAAAAAAAAAAAGACACGGTCTCTCTCTGTCACCCAAGGCTAGAGTGCAGTGGTGAAATCATGGCTCATTACAACCTCAAATTCCTGGGCTTAAGAGATCCTCCCACCTCAGCTTCCCGAGTAGCTAGGACTACAGGCATGCACCACCATGCCCAACTAAGTTTTTAATTCTTTTTTGTAGAGACAGAATCGCGCTATGTTGCCCAAGCTGGTCTCCAATTACTGGCCTCAAGTTATCCTCCTGTCTTGACCTTCCAAAAATGTTGGGATTACAGGCACAAGCAGCTATACTATGACCAGCTCATATCTTGGCTGTCATGAATAGTGCTGCAGTAAACGTGGGGGTGCAGGTATCCCTTTGATGTGATTTTCTTTCCCTCGGATAAATGCCCAGTAGTGGATTGCTGGATCATGTAATAGTTCTATTTTTAGTTCTCTGAGGAATCTCCATGATGGTTTTCCATAACAGTTGTACTAATTTACATTCCCACCAACAGCATATAAGAGTTCCCTTTTCTCTGTATCCTTGCCAGCATTTGTTACTTTTTATCTTTTTGCATTCTAACTGAAGTGAGATGATATTTCGGGGTGGTTTTGATTTGCATTTGTCAGACGATTAGTGATGTTGAACATTTTTTCATATAGCTATTGGCTATTTGTCATCTTTTGAGAAATGTGTATTCATGTCCATTGTGCACTTTTGTGTTGTGTCGTATTGTATTGTATTGTATTGTATTTTTTTGAGATGGAGTCTCGCTCTGTTGCCCAGGCTGGAGTGCAGTGGCATGATCTCAGCTCACTGCAAGCTCTGCCTCCCGGGTTCATGCCATTCTCCTGCCTCAGCCTCCTGAGTAGCTGGGATTACAGGCACCCGCCACCACACCCAGCTTTTTATTGTATTTTTTTGAGATGGAGTCTCGCTCTGTTGCCCAGGCTGGAGTGCAGTGGCATGATCTCAGCTCACTGCAGCCTCTGCTTCCCAGGTTCAAGTGATTCTCCCACCTCAGCCTCCTGAGTAGCTGGGACTACAGGGGTGTGCCACCATGCCTGGCTACTTTTTGCATTTTTAGTAGAGATGAGATTTCACATGCTGCCC
>NW_012112979.1:0-2552 GCF_000951035.1 Colobus angolensis palliatus | reverse complement strand
ACCATGTTGGCCATACTGGTCTTGAATTCCTGATCTCAGGTGATCCACTTGGCTCGGCCTCCCAAAGTGCTGGGATTACAGGTGTAAGCCACCATGCCTGGCCCATAGAGTGTATTTTATAAGATACTGAGTCAAGGAAATTGTTTAAACAAAAGTACATTTGCTTTTAAACCAACAGACATTGGGAAGGAGGTACTGAATACTTACACACTGATAGAACTGCCCACGCTGACCTCCAGTCACAAAGCGCTTCCCATCTGGATTCCAAGCCACACTCGTCAAACTGTCTTCATGAGACTGGCTCATTTTTGTCCTTAGTTCTCCTGTCTATAAGGAAATAAAACTGTAAATGAGACCTTCAAGATACCCCTCTAAAGGAAATATGTGAAGAAAAAATAAATAAATAACTGGGATGTTTGGCTGGTTTGCCAGTTCATTCTTTTTTTTTTTTTCCTTTTTTTTGAGACAGAGTCTTGCTCTGTTACCCAGGCTGGGGCGCAGTGGCATGATCTCGGCTCACTGCAAGCTCTGCCTCCCGGGTTCATGCCATTCTCCTGCCTCAGCCTCCCGAGTAGTTGGGACTACAGGCACCCGCCACCATGCCTGGCTAATGTTTTGTATTTTTAATAGAGACGGGGTTTCACTGGGGTCTTGATCTCCTGACCTCATGATCCGCCCGCCTCGGCCTCCCAAAGTGCTGGGATTACAGGCGTGAGCCACTGGGCCCGGCCTTTCCAGTTCATTGTAAGTAATGAATTGTTTTAAGTGACCCTACAAAAAAGAGACTACAGCACCCAGAAGAGAAATTAAGGACTTGAAGAAAAACCCAGGAGTTGAACAATGTCTGGCATAGGTAACCCAAAGAGCAGATATGAGATAAACTTCAATAAATCTCTCATCTCAAATCGATTATATTCATAAACTAAAACACGTAATTTTTCCCAAGCAAGATAATGAAAAGCCCAAGACTACATACCTATTCCTTCTGAGCTTCCACTTCTCAGTCCAAAGTTTTTTATAAATTTTATTCTAAAACTGTAGTTAATGCAATTAGCAATTCCTCAAGAACATGATTACTGAGTAAAAAACTGTACCCGTATGTGGTGGTGCACGCCTATAATCCCAGCTACTCAAGAGGCTTAGGCACGAGAACCACTTGCCACTGCACTCCAGCTTGGGTGACAGAGTGAGACTGTCTCAAAAAAAAAAAAAAAAAAAAAAAGAAAAGAAAAAAGAAAAACTATGCCCATAAAGTAGGCCAAGGGCAGTCTAAATAAATTATGTTGAATTTCATATTCAAATGCTCACAATATAGTAGGGAAGGTAGGAAGAGAGAAAAAAACATTTTTCTGATACACAACTTTATCTCAATGAACAGTACTAGAAAGAAGAACCTTTGTACTGTTTAACATAGCCATTCCATGGCATTTCTAAGTAAGAACATTTAGTGGTTACAATAGTTAGGTATCATCCTGTTACATTTTCTGAATTACTCAACTTAGAAGGTATACACATACCATTTAATCTAGTCTTGATTCCATTTTGTTCATGGACTAGAAACAGGACCTGAGAGATAATAGCTGCCCTTGGTATAATAATAAAAGGTACAAGGGCATAGTTCTCCTGTGAGAAATGGGTAATCAAAAGTAGAAATAAAAGAGTGAAAACAAAGGGTATGATTTGGAAATGGGGCCAAGTACTAAAAGAGGGCACAAAAACAGAAAACCAGGTCTCCCTTACACTGGAAAAAAAGTGTTCAGCAATATAAATCCTTCCCCCAAATTGTTAACTAGTCTCCCCTATTTACTCCTTTGGGTTGACTGATATAAACAGTTGAAAGTTTAGAGCACAAATATACAAGCAATAGCTAAATTCTTGGCATTTTCTACTGACAAATACATTAACACACTAAGTTCTGAAGGCAGAAATGGTTTGTCTTCTCTTATTATGCTTCGAATAGTGAGTACATGAGGTTACTAGATTAGAATTTTTCTAATTTAAGAAATGATTAAAGAAATCTAAAAACTGATGAAAAGATCACCCTTTTAGAAGAAGTTTAAGTATGTTAAGTACTACACAATGAAAGTTATGTTAGAACATAGTTTAATTGTTCAGAAATTCAAAATTGGTCAAAGAAAAGACTACAAAGGCACTCTACATTAAATTTCTATTACAGGATTAAGACTATATACTTTCTCCTTTGGAAGGTGAAAAGAAAGCTTTAATGGAAAAAAGTTTTCTTTGATCTTCTAGGTCAGACTCACTGCAAGCTGTTTTACTGAGGGAAAGCAATTTTAATATTCTACTCTGTGTTCTGCCACCTCCCTGAACCCAATCACAAATACAACATCGATTAAATGCTGATTTGACAAAAATGGCATAAAACACATTTTGGGAACAATCATGGACTTTGATCATAAGTACTAGATAATAGAGAATTATAGTTAATGTTCTTAGATATCATAACGTTTGAATAGGTAGGATGTTATTTTTTAAAAGACACAAGCTTAAGTATTTAGGGTAAAGTATCTAATTTACTTTCAAATGTTTTA
>NW_012112978.1:0-1391 GCF_000951035.1 Colobus angolensis palliatus | reverse complement strand
GCCTTACATAGGCTGGCAGGGGAAGAGGTTGGGCCAGGGCGGTGACGGAGGGCCGGGTTTTCTCAAATTACAATTGCACATGCGCCGTTAATTGGTATTTTTCCCGGGCACGGAATTGCGCCTGTGCTGTAGGCTGCATATCTTCCTGGGCGCAAAAAAGTTTGTGCGCGCGAGGGAAAGGTTGGCACGCACGGGAACAGTTTAGATGCACGTGGGAAAAGTTTAGGCGCGCGCGGGAAAGGTTGTTAATGAAGAACCCGGAAATGTGCCATCTTGTCTCCGCTTTGCGGAGATCAGGCAACAGAGGTCGGCTAATTCCGGGCCTCATGACTCCGGACAGGTCCCCCTTTTTTTTATATATAATTGTGGCTAGAAGATTGTCCCTCGGGAACTGTGCCTGTCTTAGGTTGGAGTAATACATCTCATCACTGGTACCCGTCATGGGATTAGGCAGTAGCTTATGACGGCTCTCCTGTCTTAGGTTAGTGAGAGATGATACTCTCTTACCCGTCATTGGCTGTCCAGTTCAGCGCATAGGGAAGGTGGTCATAATGGGTGTGAGTATGAACCACCGCGATCTTCTTATTCTAGGCGATGATAATGGACCTGTATAGGTTTCGCTTGGATAGCCTCGACTTGTTGCTTAAGGAATGTTATGAGCTTATTAAAGACCAAAGGTCCTACAGAGAGTAAGAGCAATAGGCAAAGCAGGGGGCCCAAGAATGGCATAAGATAGGGAAGGAGTCCATGGAACCCAGTCTAAAACGGGTAATCGGTTATTTCTTTTCATCGTTTCTCTAGGTCTTCTTGTAGACACCTGATTTTATCTCTGACGATCCCGGATTTGTTGGCACAGAAACAGCACTTCTCCTGTAAAGCCAAGCAGATGCCTCCCTGTTCTGCAGTTAGTAAATCTAGGCCTCTTCTATTTTGGAGCACTACTTCTGCCAGAGAATCTACCTGATCTTGTAAATCTTGTATAGTACTTGAGATGGCCTGCACATCTGAGATCAATTGGCGAGACAATTTGGTGTACTGAGTGACAGAGACCCCTAGACTTGTAGTCCCAGTTACAGCAGTAGTTATGCCTAATCCTGCAAGTAAGGGGATAAATTGTATTGCCATTTTGTTTCTTCCTAAAAAGTGATCTATAGCTGGGATAGGTACAGGTTCATCTCTGGGGATAATGTCTATGTCTGGCAAAAGTGTGGCTAAGACACAGCGTTCTGTCCAGTTAGTAGGTAAATAGGTATAAGCCCTATTATTGCCACATATAAAAACTGAGCTGTTTGGGGCACACAACGATTGGGAAATATTTGCTATGGTGGAGCAATTATTAAACTCATTGAATCCTACATCAAGGTCATAAGTGTTATTAAGGGGAGGGGAGT
>NW_012112977.1:0-1018 GCF_000951035.1 Colobus angolensis palliatus | reverse complement strand
TTATTATCAAACTGGAAATTAATCCACAGTAATCTCTTAATATCATCAAATATTCAACCACTCCTCACATTTCTATAATCATTCTAATGAATTTAAAATACATTTTAAGGCCGGGCACAGTGGCTCACGCCTGTAATCCCAGGACTTTGGGAGGTCGATGTGGGCGGATCACAAGGTCAAGAGATCAAGACCCATCCTGGCCAACATGGCGAAACCCTGTCTCTACTAAAAATACAAAAATTAGCCGGGCGTGGTGGCGGCGCCTGTAGTCCCAGCTACTCAGGAGGCTGAGGCAGGAAAATCACTTGCACCTGGGAGGCGGAGCTTGCAGTGAGCTGAGATCGCGCCATGGCACTCCAGTCTGGGTGACAGAGCGAGACTGTCTCAAAAAAAAAAAAAAAACGATTTGTGCAGTTGAAACAATTCAAACACATTACACGAATTATTATTAATTAAAATGCCCCTGAAGGCTCTGCTGATCTAGGAATTCCTCCTTCATTTCTTTTTTTCAATTTTCTTTTTTTTACAATTTTTTTGCTGCTGTTGAAGAAACTGGATTTTTGTTATGTAGACGCCCTATTAGCTACTTTAGTGATACAGTCCTCATGTTGTTTTTTTCTTTTTTAAGTTTTTTTTTCTTTTTCTGTTCTCCATACTTCCAGTAAATGGATCGATCAAGATGCTTCACTGAATTCATGGCTGATGTTTTTGGCAAGAGTATTTCTTGTGATCTCGTGTGCACCTGTCAGGAAGGGCAGACGTGGAGGCTGAAGCAGCTCCACCTGGGAAGACACCCACCACGTTGACTTTTGATTAACTCCAATTCCAGGAAGTCCCCTAAGATTTCCAGTTTATCTTGCGGCAGAGTAAAGGCAAGACTTGGCCCCCCTAGGAACCTGGCCCATTCCCACTGGTGCGTCTTTCCGTGCACATCAGCTAAGCACCTGCCCTTGCCTCACCACCCCCACTGGCTCCACAGACCCGGAGAAACCCAGCTACCCAGGGTTCTGTTGGAAAC
>NW_012112976.1:0-1241 GCF_000951035.1 Colobus angolensis palliatus | reverse complement strand
AAAAAAAAAAAAAAAAAAAAAAAAAACGGGTTTAGGGGCCCATTCTCACTACACTGCAGGAATCCTATGCTATGACACCCAAAGCCTTTCCTGGCGCTAGACATTGACCCCACCAGCTGCTGGAGCTCTCCCTTTCCCCAGCCCTTCCCCACCATGCACGAGCCCTCCCCACCCCTGGAAATTGCAGCGAATCTCCTGGACATCTCCTGGTGCTGACAAATGTAGGTAGGGAGTTCTGAGCTCTAATAAGGATTTCCTGACTAGTGCCCCCCTTTTTACTGGAGGGGCTCCCATTTTTGCTTCCTCCAGACCACTGCATTCCCCCAACCCTTCATCCACCCATTCTTGCTGCAAAAGGGGGCTGAGCGGGTCATCCTTAACCACTCTGTTCATGGGAGCACCTCGTAACCTCTGCTAACAGGTGGTGGCTGCCTCACAGTGCTAGAAAGCCACCCTCCCCAGCCCTGGTGTTGACAGTTCTGGGGTCCTTGCTCTGCCTGTGCAGGGTCACAGCAGCCAAGGGCCGTGGTCCCATCTTCCTGCACTGAGGAAGATAAACAAATGCCCAGAACAAAGACGAGTCCCCAGCATTATGGTGCTTTGTTTAGAAAGGCACATATTTTTGAAGCTTTAAGCTTTGGGAGACTGTCATTGATAAGGGAGTTTCTCTTCCCAGTGGAGCACAGCCTCAAATAAAATAAGCTGCAGCTAAGGGAGAGCCCAATGGGGTCAAATGGAGTTTGCCTTTGATCATAAACGCAGAATCAGACAGTCCCCAGGGACTTTGCATTCTCCTGCTTAACCTGGGAGCTGGGCTGTCTCAGGCCTCATTTGTCTCCCTGTGACTGATGTGGCCTTAATGACAGCAGCTCCCAAAGAGCCCCCTGCTGCCTGTGTGCACGTGTGTGTGTTTTGCCGACAGCTAAAGCAGCCTTGCTTCCTCTCTGATACTGTGTCCTTCTCCTCCCGCCCAGTTCCTCCTTCCTTACACACAACCTATGTTCTCTGTCTCTTGCAGGGTCCGCGGTGGCATATAGATCTCCAGCCTTGGGCAGGCCCTGCTCAGTCCCTGGATGAAGAAGCCTGGAGGTTCCTGAGATATATCAGCACTGCCCAGGTTGTGTTTCAGGCTCAAACGAGTTAGAGAAGAATGTAAAAGATCCGGCCGGGCGCGGTGGCTCAAGCCTGTAATCCCAGCACTTTGGGAGGCCGAGACGGGCGGATCACGAGGTCAGGAGATC